>NC_091982.1:254884542-255204856 GCF_044704955.1 Pristiophorus japonicus
GGCCAGGGCTAGGGGCTGCATGCTTCAGGCCCCTCCCACACAGTTCAGCGCCTGGAGCTACTGCACTTGCGTTCCCACTGTAGCGCGCATGTGCAGAGGTCCCGGCACTGTTTTCAGCGCAGGGACCTTGATCCGCCCCCTACAGCTCCTGCTGCGCTGCGCCGAGGGCCAGAGGACCTGCAGGGAGGTGGAAAATCTGGAGGGTTTTTTTTTTTTTTTAGGCGTACAAAACGGGCGTCCAGGTCGGGACTGTGCCGTTCTAGGTGCGGCTCGAAACTTGGGCCCTTATAGTGGGGCATCCTCAAACACCATTTATGCTCACAGAAACAAGATAGTTTGCTATGAATTGAAACTTAAAAAGCTTGAGCATGTAGTCAGTGAAATAGGTATATTATACTTTTACTTATTTATTTCACATTGGAAGATTTAAGAGTTTTCCACTATTTGCTACTGATCATTTTAAAAGTTGAAAAAACAGCACGTTGTTAAAGCTAAAACTGAAGAAACAATTAAAAGACATGTTTGTATGGAAGAAAATCAGAACACTAAACTTAGATCGTCAAACATTTTCTTGAACAAAAACTCTTTCCGGTAAAACTGAATCGTGCATGAATCTATACGAGTGCCTCACCTTTGTAATGTAAGTTAATCAATAGGGAAGAGCCAACAGCCACATTTCTGACACCAGATCAAGAATGTCTTTTTACAATGGGCAAGTGTGCGAGAAGAAATCCCACATTTTCCCAAACTAGGTGATTAAAATTACTACTTTTAGAAACATAGAAAATAGGTGCAGTAGGCAGCCATTCGAGCCTGCATCACCATTCAATGGCCCCAAGTTTCCACATGATTTGCTCCTGATTTTTAGAAGCAACTGGTGGAGAACGGAGTATCTTAGAAATCGCAATTCTCCACATTTAAGTTTTCTGCAGTTCTAGTCAGTTAGAACAGTTTCACTTTGGAACAGAATTTTTTTTTCCAAAAGGGGGCGCGTCCGGCCACTGACGCCTGATTTGAAAGTTTCCACAGTGAAAACGTACTCCAAACTAACTTAGAATGGAGCAAGTGAAGATTTTTGTAGGCCTGAAAAAACCTTGTCTACACATTAAAAAATCAGGCGCAGGTTACAAATTAGGCATCCGGAACGAGGTGGGGGGTGGGGAGAAAGGGAAGTCATTACATTCTACAATAAATCCTGAGTTATACTTATACAAATAAATAAAAATTTATAAGCAAAGAAAAGATTAAATAAACCATGTTCCTACCTGTGTGAAAGTGCTTCAGGCAGGGAGAAGGCTGCAGGAAGCCTCAGAAGTTGAGGCAGCCATTCCCGACGGCTGGTGGGGGGGGGGGGGGGGGGGGGGGGGGGGGGGGAGAGGAGGCCCGTCGGTCGGGCCAGTCGGGAAACAGCTGCCTCAACTTCTGAGGCTTCCTGCAGCCTTCTCACTGCTGCAAGAAGCCTCAGTGCTGATCATGGAAGGGCGATGTGCTTTTATTAAAAAATGATTAAAAAAATGAACAGCTGCAAAGAACTACAAAAATGGCCAAGTGCCAATGTTTCCTTCACACTGCTCGTGCGCGAACGCTCCAACGCGCAGGGTTGCCGGCACGAAAAAAACTCATTTAAATGGTACCCGCCCCCTCCTACTTACAAAACCGGCGCGAGTGGTAGGCTCCGCCCCCTGGGCACCGCACCAAGCTGACATCGAGCTGCAAAGCGCTTAATAGCACGTTGCTTTTCAGGCGCCGTTTTCGGCGCGAAAAACGGACGCCCAGCTCGGAGAGGCGCCTGTTTTGCCACGTGTGGAAACTTGGGGCCACATCATGGCTGATCATGCAACTTCACTACCCCATTCCTGCTTTTTCTCCATACCCCTTGATCCTTTAGCCGTAAGGGCCACATCTAACACCCTTTTGAATATATCTAACGAACTGGCTTCAACAACTTTGTGCTAGAGAATTCCACAGGTTCACAATTCCGAGTGACAAAGTTTCTCCTCATCTCAATCCTAAATGGCTTACCCCTAAACCTTAGACTGTGACCACTGGTTCTGGATTCCCCAACATCAGGAACATTCTTCCTGCATCTAACCTGTCCAATCCCATCAGAATTTTGTGTGTTTCTAGGAGATCCCCTCTCCTAAATTCCAGTGAATATAAGCCCAGTCGAACCAGTCTTTCAAATGTCAGTCCTGCCATTCCGGGAATCAGTCTGGTGAACCTTCGCTGAACTCCAATAGCAAGAACGTCCTTTCTCAGATTAGGAGACCAAAACTGTATTCAAGGTGTAGCCTCACCAAAGCCCAGTACAATTGCAGCAAGACCTCCCTGATCCTACACTCAAATCCTCTCGCTATGAAGGCCAACATGCCATTTGCCTTCACCGCTTGCTGTACCTGCATGCCAACTTTCAATGACTGGTGTACCATGACACCCAGGTCTTGTTGCATCTCCCCTTTTCCTAATCTGTCACCATTCAGATAATATTTTGCCTCCCTGTTTTTGCCACCCAAGTGGATAACCTCACATTTATCTACATTATACTGCATCTGCCATGCATTTGCCCATTCACCTAATCTGTCCAAGTCACCCTGCAGCCTCTTAGCATCCTCCTCACAGCTCACATTGCCACCCAGCTTAGTATCATCTGCAAACTTGGAGATATTACATTCAATTCCTTTGTCCAAATCATTAATGTATATTGTAAATAGCTGGGGGCCCAGCACTGAACCTTGTGGAACCCCACTAGTCACTGCCTGCCATTCTGAAAAGGACCAGTTTATTCCTACTCTGCTTCCTGTCTGCCAACCAGTTCCCTATCCATGTCAATACATTACCCCCAATACCATGTGCTTTAATTTTGCACACCAATCTCTTGTGTGGGACATTGTCAAAAGCCTTTTGAAAGTCCAAATACACCACATACACTGGTTCTCCCTTGTCCACTCTACTAGTTACATCCTCAAAAAATTCTAGAAGATGTCAAGCATGATTTCCATTTCATAAATCCATGCTGACTTGGACCGATCCAGTCACTGCTTTCCAAATGCGCTGCTATTAAGTCTTTAATAATTGATTCCAACATTTTCCCCACTACCGATGTCAGGCTAGCCAGTCTATAATTCACTGTTTTCTCTCTCCCTCCTTTTTAAAAAAGTGGGGTTACATTAGCTACCTTCCAATCCACAGGAACTGATCCAGAGTCTGTAGAATGTTGGAAAATGACCACCAATGCATCCACTAGTTCTCGGGCCACTTCCTTAAGTATTCTGGGATCCAGACTATCAGGCTCTAGGGATTTATCGGTCTTCAGTCCCATCAATTTCCCAAACAATTTCCTGACGAATAAGGATTTCCTTCAGTTCCTCCTTCTCGCTAGACTCTTAGTATTTCCAGGTGGTTATTTTTTGTGTCTTCCTTAGTGAAGACCGAACTAATGTATTTGTTCAATTGGTCTGCCATTTCTTTGTTCTCCATTATAAATTCACCTGATTCTGATGCAAGGAACCTACATTTGCCTTCACTAATTGTTTTCTCTTCACATATCTATAGAAGTTTTTGCAGTCAGTTTTTATGTTCCCAGCAAGCTTCCTTTCGTACACCATTTTCCCCCTCCTAATTAAACCCTTTGTCCTCCTCTGCTGAATTCTAAATTTCTCCCAGTCCTCAGGTTTACTGCTTTTTCTGGCCAATTTATATGCCTCTTCCTTGGATTTAACACTTTCCCTAATTTCCCTTGTTAGACACGGTTGAGCCATCTTCCGTTTTATTTTTACGCCAGACAGGGATGTACAATTGTTGTTTTGCCCAAGTAGGTGGCAATGGACAGAACCACATCCTTGACATGTGAATTTTGCTCGCTTATTGAAATATTCTTTTGGCAAGATACCCCTTTTTAATGCCTGTGGTCCTCAGACAACAAGGTCCTGCTCACCCCCAGACAGTATTGTATGTTTACTTTGACTTTTGCGATTGTGGTTAAAGAGAATGCTACCAGTCAAAGCATTTTAACATCCAAATATTGGCTTAACTAAAAATCACAAATAAATAGATAACATTTTATAACTAGACACAGCTCTTACCCAGTGCCTACTGCAACTTTCCTTCAGATTTTGGGACTGACCAAGCACCAACTTTAATGTTGTAAGAGAATGCAAGCAGTAATTACATGTATTTATTAGAATTTCTGACTGACAGGATGTGCAACTTTTAAACCTTGTTCGCACCAGTGCTGCAAGAGAACCATTTAAGAGACTAACCAAAAAATGCTGCTTCAGATCATACCTTGACAAAGGGACTATATTAAAAACATTGTCCAAAGGAAGTATCAACACCAAAAGTGGCAAGAAAAGTTGCAGAAACGAGGATTTTCAAATAGTATAATGTAATCAAGCATGATAAATTATCAAAGTCAAACACAGAATTGGTAGAGAAAAAAGATGCCATCCTTACTATTCAGCATAGGCTGGAAATTGCAAAGTCTTCCTGGAGTACTAATCCTTTTATTTTCCAATTAGATGGCAACTATATATTGAAGTTGAACAAATGAGCAAAAATTAACTCGAACAAATCTCTATTTACCATCAATAGAACAGACAAGAATTATGCAATAGTGCTTACCTACTGTGCATTCTACACTTGCATGCACAAAGCTACAAATAAGCAAAGAATATATAAACAAACCTCAACTTTTATACAAATGGACCAGACACCCATGTTGCCAAAAAGGTCCAATTTCATAACTATTTTGGTACATGAAGTGGAATTGCAAGTTCAACTCAAGGCTACAAAAAAAAGACATGTTAAATTCATTTGAACAACTGATTACCGACAAAAATAACAGACCCCAGAATAAATTGTAAGGCTCTGACATCTGATTACTTCAAAACCTACACCAAAGTAGTCCAAGTATTAAGATTTCTAAAGCTGAGAACCTAATTAGAACAAATTGAGATGTCATCAATCTCCACTGGGGTTCTTCCCAGATTGATTAAATGGAGATTGATGTCATAGCACTTTTGTGAAACTGAACTGAGCCTTGAATGGTGAAGCTGACTACTTGGCGACACCAGTAGTTTTGAAACATTCACATTCTGAAATATCAAAAATATCCACTCTGGAGTCAAAAGGGGGCAAATTTAACTACAGCAAAATTCCACCATTGCATATATGAAACCTCAGTTCTCAAGAAAGACGAACCATATCACGATCGATCAATCCCCATTTACCTATCGGAGTTTGTTGCTGTTCTTCTGTACTCCATCTTAATTTCATTGTTATACACTGGAACAGTACTTTCCCAATGACCTGATGTAGATCAATAAGCCTATTGTAATGATATCACAATCCTCTATGTGCAAGTGAGTTTTAGTGCACAAGACACATTAAAGCACTCACTGTTGCTGCTGGCACAAAGTCTTTTCTATTGGTGAGGCTGGATAACTCCTATTTCCCCGATAGTCCAGCAGACAAACATGGGAGAGTTAACAATTCTCAGACCATGAGAAAATAGCAACATCAGGCTTATTAGGAAAAGTGGCAAAGATGCTGAAGACCACTACACGAATACATGATACACTTCAGTAAATCCATATCTGATCTTAGGATCTGCTGAGCTTAGGCAGATACAATGTTTCCTTCTGCTCAGATCAGATCATTTTATGGATATAAAACTACAGGAGTTTGTAACACAGGTGGTGTCCATTCAGCCCATCATGTCTATGCTGGCTCTTTTGTAGAGCAAACAAAAACAAATTAAACATAGAAACATAGAAAATAGGTGCAAGAGTAGACCATTCAGCCCTTGGAGCCTGCACCACCATTCAATAAGATAATGGCTAATCCTTCACCTCAGTACCCCTTTCCTGATTTCTCTCCATATCCCTTGAACCCTTTAGCCATAAGGGCCAATATCTAACTCCCTCTTGAATATATCCAATGAACTGGCATCAACAACTCTGCGGCAGGGAATTCCACAGATTAACAACTCAGTGAAGAAGTTTCTCATCTCAGTCCTAAATGGCTTACCCCTTATCCTTAGACTGTGTCCCCTGGTTCTGGACTGCCAACAGCAGAAACATTCTTTCTGCATCTAACCTGTCCAGTCCCTTCAGAATTTCTATTTTTACGTTTAAATACGTTTCTAGGAGATCCCCTCTCATCCTTCTAAACTCTAGTGAATACAGGTCCAGTCGATCCAGTCTCTCCTCATATGTCAGTCCAGCCATCCCGGGAATCAGTCTGGTGCACTCCCTCAAAAGCAAGAACGTCTTTCCTCAGGTTAGGAGACCAAAACTGAACAATATTCCAGGCAAGGCCTCACTAAGGCCCTGTACAACTGCAGCAAGACCTCCCTGCTCCTATACTCAAATCCCCGAGCTATGAAGGCCAACATACCACTTGCCTTCTTCACCGCCTGCTGTACCTGCATGCCCACTTTCAACGACTGATGTACCATGACACACAGGTCTCGCTGCACCTCCCCTTTTCCTAATCTGCCGCCATTCAAATATTCTGCCTTCGTGTTTTTGCCTCCAAAGTGGATAACCTCACATTTATCCACATTATACTGCATCATGTATTTGCCCACTCACCAAACCTGACCAAGTCACCCTGCAGCCTCTTAGCATCCTCCTCACAGCTCACACCGCCACCCAGTTTAGTGTCATCTGCAAACTTGGAGATATTACTCAATTCCTTCATCTAAATTAATGTATATTGTAAATAGCTGGGGTCCCAGCACTGAGCCCTGCAGCACCCCGCTAGTCACTGCCTGCCATTCTGAAAAGGACCCATTTAATCCTGATTCGCTCCCTGTCTGTCAACCAATTCTCTATCCACGTCTGTACATTACCCGCAATCTTGAGACATTGTCAAAAGCCTTCTGAAAGTCCAAATACACCACATCCACTGGTTCTCCCTTGTCCACTCTACATCCACAAAAAATTCCAGAAGATTTGTCATGCATTTTCCCACAATCTATCGACTCTGGATCAGTCCCTATGGACTGGAGGGTAGCTAATGTAAACATCACTTTTTAAAAAAAGGAGAGAGAGAAAAAACAAGGATTTATAGACCAGTTAGCCTGACATCAGTGGCAGGGAAAATGCTGGAATCAATTAAAGATGAAATAGCAGCGCATTTGGAAAGCAGTGACAGGATTGGTCCAAGTCAGCATGGATTTATGAAAGGGAAATCATGCTTGACAAATCTTCTGGAATTTGAGGATGTAACTAGTAGAGTGGACAAGGGAGAACCAGTGGATGTGGTGTATTTGGACTTTCAAAAGGCTTTTGACAATGTCCCACACAAGAGATTGGGGTGCAAAAGTAAAGCACATGGTATTGGGTGTAATGTACTGACATGGATAGAGAACCAGTTGGCAGACAGGAAGCAGTCGGGATAAACGGGTCCTTTTCAGAATGGCAGGCAGTGACTCGTGGGGTGCCGCAGGGCTCAGTGCTGGAACCCCTGCGTTGTGCTCTCCCCATAGCATTGTATCCTCCTCTGCTTCAATATTTATCCAATTGTCCCTTGAAAGATGCAATGGTCTCTATATCAATCACTCCCTATAGCAAAGCTTCTCAGCTTTCAGTGGAAATAGTCCCAGCATGTAAAGTTTCCCCGAATCACTAATTTTCCAACCCCGGCATCATCTTTTAGAATCTATACAGTATGTGACTTTTAATGTCCTTTCTTCAATGTGACACCCAAAGCTAGGTCTTCCTGAAGACTTTTAGTATATCTCCTTCACTCCCATTTCAGACACATCTGGCACCCAGGTAACATTGATACATTGAGTCTTCACCTTGCACAGACTATAGCTGCCACGACCGAAAAAGCTGGTGGTGGAAATTGGAGGGCTGATGTCACCAGTACAGTGTACACATGTACAAAGTGGTACATGGCTCAAGTGCTTTTATGCCCAACCAAAAAGATTTCTTGCTCCAAATGCAGGAGAGTCAGTTTATTTTCAGCTGAGTTTGTTTTAAACTTCCTTTTGCACCAAAGTGTATCAGAACTAGATATCAGATGGGGTGAAACCTTCTCCACTTGTAGTTTACCCTGGCTGTCACTCAGAAAAGTTGATACAGGAATATCCCTAGTTGGTCATCTGCACTACTTTCCATCAGGGTTGTGCTTCAAGTCTAAATAGGTGGGCTCAAGTTTCGGACTGAGTTGCTCCTATTTTTTTGGAGCAACTAGTTTAGAATGGAGCATCTTAGAAATTGCAATTCTCAGCATTTAGTTTGCTCCAGTTTTAGTGAGTTAGAATAGTTTCATTTTAAAACAGATTTTTTTTTCCAAAAAGGGGCATGTCCAGCCACTTACGCCAGTTTTGCACGTTTAGGCAGCAAAAGCTTGCTCCAAAGTAACTTAGAATGGAGTAAGTATAGATTTTTGTACGCTCAGAAAAACCTTGCCTACACTTATGAGGTGTAGGGAACAAGAGATGGGGGGGGCAGGGGAGGAGGGAATTTTACAAGCATTAAACACTTCACTTTTACAAATAAAGAGCCATCAATAATAAATGATAAAATCAAAAAAAAATTAAGTTTCTACTCAGCTACTGCAGCACCAGAAGCCTTCCAACAGCATGCTGGGACAGACCCCCCCCCCCCGCCCCAACGAGATGCCGGTCAGGGGGGCCCTGCCATCGCCACTTCAGGCGGGGCCCACACCCAGGAGATGCCGGGCCGCAGCCAAGGACATCAGGCGGGGTCCGCCCCCAGCAAGATGCCGGGCAGGCGGTCCCCGCTGGCAACGAGGCAAGGGCTGTCAGGCCACTCGGCCCGGGATAGTGGCATCGCCCGTAGATAGGACGCACTGGGATGGCCAGGAGCTACTACGCACACCCGCGCAGCCTCCACTGCGCACACGCATAGTTGCCAGCATTGTTTTTGGCGCAGGGCTGTAGCGCCACCCCCAACAGCTCCTGCTGCGCCGCGCCAAGCTGGAAACGGGCCGACAGATAATCGCAAGGGAAGTATTCGGCAAAATTTCTGTTCTACAAATTAGGCGGGCCTCTTCAATGTGCGCCGTTCTAGCAGGGGTCCGAAACTTGAGCCCGGTGAGTTTAGGCTGTGTTGAGAAATCAGTGCTCTTATTTTAAAAGGCCAAGTTCTGGTAACAGCTCGAACAGTCTGCTGAGTTTTAGATACCGGAGTAACGGTCCTCAAATTTTCTGTACCAATTTAGTTTGAGCACACATACCCCAAAACACTAAAGTTACAAATATCAGATGAGCTGAAACATTAACTTTTTCTCTCCACAAATGCTGCCTGACCTGCTAGTCTACACTCATTCACCACGAGCTTAACACCTTGCATTTCACATTGGATTTTACATCACAAACTTAAATTTATCTGGTTTGAATAATGTGGTCAATGGCAGTTATTCAAATAGAAGTATTTTTAACAAAGCAATGGTTGTTTGGAACTACACACAAAGTGTGGAACTTTGATAGCTTACAATTGTTTGCTGTTCTACTAATGATGTAATTGTGTTATAGTAAGCACCACATCAGAGAGCTTACAAACTAACCAACACTACATTTCAGTACCAAGGCACAGAACTGCAGGTCTGTGCAGTATGAACTCAAAGATAGCAGCTAAACACAAATGGGTCTCAGTTGGGGAAGGACAAAATTCATCTTTAGTTCCTGCTCTCAACAACAGTAGCAACTAGAGTACATGCAGATGGATGTGGTGGGGGGGGGGGAAAGAGAGAAAGAGGGGAGGAATGTCAAGATCAAGCTCAGCTGCGATCACCTGCATAATCAGATAGCCCACCACTCCCCTTCTGGGGTCACAAGAATGGCCATTTAGGAGATACATTTGAAATAGTTTCCCAAAACATTAACCTTTCAGCTTTTTCATATATCCAACTGGCCAAACATTCTTAAATGTTTTAATGCATTTAGTGTGAAGACTGCACACCTCTATTCGACATCAAATCGGCATTTAAAATGTTCAATACAAATTAAAGCAGATAGAACTGCACATCCAGATAGGTAATTACTGGCAGGTGTACCATACAACCCTCCCTCCCAATTGCAGCTCAGAGCACACAATTCATACTGCTGTCCTTCTCTGAAAAGGTAATCAACCCCATCTTCTCCACAGATGCAGCCTAACATGCTGAGTATTTCCAGCATTTTCTCTGTTAATTTCAGATTTCCTTCACCTGCTTTTACTGTCCTTCATTGTACTGTAGAAGGCAAGCTATTTTATAAATAATCGCAGTCCACTCAGGAGCCTCACTACTGCACAATGTTACCATTTATATTCAGCCCACTAGTCTAACCAGGTGGTACTGATCTCCACCCACTTTGCAAACCCTGGGGGTGGCACAATTAAGGGCCCTAGTATCTCACTGCTCTAAAGCAAGGTGTGGCCCATTCTGCACAAGGATAGGGCAGCCAGTTGAAAAATACCAAATTGCAAGACCTTCAGTTTGTCATTAAATGAGAGATCAGTTAGCAGTGCCACTGCCCTATTCAGACACAATTTGCACTGCACTCTTCAAATTAATCAGACTTCCATACAGCAGTTGGGAGAAAGCAGTCATGATACATCACCCGACTTGGGCTCTTCATAGCTGACACAATTCAGCAGCTGGCCTATCAGGTTGCTCATATCAGCTGTTCTGATACAAAGCTGTAAACAAAAAAAATTGCAACCCAGAAAGGCTACATTCTGGTATTTGCCACACCAGCAGTATTAAACTGGAAAAAAATTCATAATAGTGCTGCAATTAGAAACAGGTCTTCACTAATATCAGCCTATCAATTTCAACCTGCGAGCATATCTTAATTCAAAGAAAAATATACTCTAGCAGGAGAACCTACCATGTCTCCACCATGTGACTTAAAAAAGTGTGTTTAGTGAGAAAACGCACACTGGCTGGGCTTTATCAGTCACCTTTAAAGATGACCCTGAAAGATCCATCTCATATCCCATCTTGCACAACAAACTAATTGAAATAACATTGCGTTTCAGTATTTAGCCTTGGAAAATGTCAAAAGGGAGGAGCCTATTTACTGTGTGCCAACTGTTAGAACTGGTTATACGAATTAAATTGAAAAAAAAACTGCAAATAATTCAGCATTATTACAACTGAGTGCAGAGGCCAAATAGAGGAACCTTTACAGCTTATGCTGTATTTGAACTAGAAAGGCTTTATAGAATTGTGAAAAAAATGTTCAATTTGTAATACAGATATCCTTTAGCATAATTTAAATTGCAAGACTACTTTGGTCATGAGCTACACTTTCCCAGCTGCCTACAAATTTGTCAGGAATTCAGAAGTATCCAATTTAAGTAGAGAATGGCTGTACCACATTTATTTATTTTTAATAAAGGGGACCCACAAATGTATTTGGCCTTTGATGTTTTTCTGGGTTGATGTGAAAAGACATACAACCTATGCTTTTCAAAGTTGCAGGTAGCCCATACAACTGCTCCAAATCAGGTTAAGAACAGGCTGCTCCAGGAATGGAGCAAAACTTTTTAAATGCTATAGGGGAAATGATACCCCTTGAAAGCATGAAATGCTTTGCTCATTGACTGGTGCCCAGTTCCATGGAGAGGAGACCCTCAACCCTCAGTTAAAAATAGTGGGTGGACAACACTGCTTTGGTATTGCAACGGCCGATTTAATTTTAACATTTTAATCCCATTAACCATCTACACATCTCCAAAGGGATGATCATAATGTTACAACAGCCGTTATTCTCATTCCATATCCTTAGAGCCAAGACCCTTATGCATTTTTAAAAATCAACAGACTGGGCAGCAAAATTAACAACTGGGCATTGGTCAGGTCCCATAATTGTCAGGTTTGTAACTAAAGACAATAAATCACAGAAATATCAAATAGCTGTGAGATAAGATGTCAATTTGCTTTACTGGGACTGAGAACCCAAAGTGGTCCCAGTCCCTGCAGTAAGTGGCACCAAATAAAAAGTATCTTTAACCAATTAAAATCTCCAACATGGGAGCAGAGAAAGAACATGTAGATAATGTGGTCATTACACAGCAAAGTAACACAAGATATCCACATACTCAAAAAACCTACATGGTGGCAAGTAAGCTTATATCCACCAAAAATGGGTCTAGGCCAGCAAGACCATTAGATGTGAATTTATTTACATTTGGTACATTAGTAGAATATACCATATTTACTCATTGATGTAGCTTACGAGTCTGAACCAAGTAAAACAAAATCTCTACACCAATCACAATTGTTTCTTTCAAATGACTTCAACAGATCAGAGGTTTCAAAACAGGAAGGGCAGACAAGATATTAAGGGCACGTGAAGGTAGCAGGCTGGCTAAGGAGAACAACCAACGATGTAACCAGAGGAGGTGAAAAAGTATGAATTCTTGGAAATTTTAAAGCAGTTGGGCAAACGAAGTATATATTCAGAGAAAAAGTATACACCACTGCATCCTTGCACAATGTGACTACAGCATACGTTTGAATTCATGATTTCTAAAAGTGGCAGTTAGACCATTCAGAGCTGCTTCAAGTGCACAGTAATCAGTTACTATGCACCAGAAGTAACTCCAATTAGTTCAACTTCCACATTTATAAAAATCAGGAATTCAAACATCCTGCGCTGCAAGACAATGCAACTACATTCCTGACATTGCTTTGTTATTATGGACTGTAAAGTATGTCAGTCCAAGAAGTTAAAGATGTAATCATGGACATCAGCTTTGCATAAATTTCAGCGAATGTTTTCCCGAAAGAAGCAAATGTATTTCAGGATTTCACCTGGGTTTGAAATCGATTTTCAGAGGACTGTGTAGAAAAGGACAAGATCGCAGTGAGACTAAAAGAGAATTTGATCAAAAGGTGCTGGTGACTCAGTTTTGAGAGACAATTTTAAAGATACACATCTTGATCAGTTCTGGCTCCCAATTCAAAAAAAAAGCTCGAAGTTGTCCCAAAGAGCTGCTGAAATACCAGTCAACTTTGCCTCAAAGTCTGTGTCGAGTGGGATGAAACAAGTATCAAAGCTGGTTGAATTCAGGGACTGATTTGCTGTTGAAACTCTCCAAAAATCAAGCCAAGATTCCACAAATTGTGCTCCAGCAAACAGGCTCATCCTTCAAGACAAGGACAAGTCATTCAGTGTTGTATAATGTTCAAAGTTTATTCAGTTGTATAAGTATGGCTACTATTTATGTTACTTTGTCTTAATGTTACAGGTGTATTTGTGTTAGGAGAGAGAAAAAAACATTTTGTTCTATGCAAAATACAGGAGCATAAACTGATGTTCAGCAGTGGCACAAAATGGACCATAGTGAAGTGGCAGCCCATTTTGCACCGTGTGTGACCATCAACTTCAATGGAAAAAGAAAAAAGGCAGAGTGTAAAATGGGCTGCCTGTGGTAACAAATAGGAACTGGCATCCCACCACCTAGGCAAATTAGAATAAACAGAATTATGATGCAGGAGTGGGAGAGTTAACTAAGTCGATAGGGCTTAAGTAAACCATAAGAGGATGGCAACAGGCATTCAATTAAGGTGGCAGAATGAGGTTAGCATTTCATACACATGGGTGAGGAGTTCTTTTGGATGGTTTCATTACTAGTTTAATGATGCACACGCATGCTGGTAGTCAGTCATTGACTGTGCCCTCATCTGTCAATTAATTCACATTTGAAAGCTCCTACTGTCTGAATGTTAACTGCAGAAACCTATTTCTTGTAGACTCAACTTTCACTGATACCCCATGTTTTGCTTCAGTATACAGACATTTGATGTTGACCTTTCTGCTGCACTATTTGCATTTAGTCCAAGAGTTATTTTTTTTCCAGGCACAATTATGATGCATACCATAGATAAAGAGTAGTGATTTGTGAAATGTACTGATTCTTCTGATTTAGGCAACTGGAGAAATTAAAGCTGGTAAGTGACTGTCCATGACAGATGGTAAGCCATCCCTCAGCATTGTAGAGTATTGAACAAAATGAATTTACTCTGCTTTATTAAGGGTGTAGGAGAGAGCTAAAAGGAGAACTTTTTAAGTAGGTCACTGAATTTAAAGTCTCACCCAAAAAAGTTTTCCTTTCCAATTAATCCCCTTGAACATTTCTGGCATTTGCTTTCAAATTCCTTATTTCTTTCTGGATTAAGTTTAAGAAGCTTTTCCTATACATTTTTACAGCCAAATTGCATCAGGCACCAATAGTATCACATGCACATTCATCAAATTAGATGATTGCAAATGACTACCTAACTAATGATGATTGGTCTGGATAACGTAAAACTAAAATTCCACAACCAGTGCTCAATTAAACTTGAAAGGAGGAAAATGAGGCCAGTCATGTCAAATAGATCAGCAAATGAGGCTGACCAAATAGCAGTTTTAAAGCAATCATACTTCCCCGGTGTATCACAAAGGCCCATCTACTTACTAAACACTTGTGTAAATTATACATCAATGTTGAATATCCGAGAGAGACAGAGAGAGAGAGAGAGAGAGAGAGAGAGAGAGAATGCAAACAAGCACAGGATCAATGGATTATCCAATCCCATAGCAGATGAGGAAGAAAGTGATTTTTAAACCGACAAAAATACCTAGTAATGAGATTTCTGCATACAAACCTGGTGCAGACTTTTAAAGTGCACATTTTCTATTTTTGCTAAGTTACCAGAATATACAATAGAATTCTGTTCACCATTCCTGCTCCATTACCACTAGATAGCCATAGGGACAGTATTCTGCTATCTACCAAAGCCAAACCTATTGCAGTACCATCATTCATTAGTCTAGTTTTGAAAACCAAAGAAAGAAAATGAAAAATGCTTTATGATGTCACTTCATTATTGTGGCATCATACTGTAGAAGTGATTTCCACTTTATGTCTTTATACAAATTTACAACAGACTCCCAGCAACTAACACCATCTTAATACCAACAAGTAGAAAACAGCCAAGTACAAGAATTAAAGTTACATCTACTAAGAAATAATTAAACACCGTGGTGCTGGGCCAAGGATACAAGAATCATCGAAAGCGAGCAGCCAGCCAGGGTTAAATATTCTAAAGTTTGCTTGATTACCTTTGGAACTCGAGGAGCATTTATGCAGAATTTCACAAGATTAATATAAAGTCCAGAGTTAGAGTGTCTGTGGAGTGACTAGGATAGCCAAAATGGATCAGTTGTTCCAATTTAGTTATCTGCAATACTGAAGTTTTTAAAATGTGATCTGTGCTGGAGAAGGACTTTTTTTTTAAAAAACAAGCACATATTGTCTTGAGAGAATACTGCAGTCAGTCTGGTACTGTGGCATTTATTTTTCTTAGAATTCATAACCTCAAAAGCACACAAGCATTACCTATATCCACTGGACATCTTGAAGCAACATTGTCACTGCTTAATAAAATTGGTATGGGGCACCTCAACCTAGCCAGGATTTAATTAGGAATACCATCCACCCTTGGCAAGAATGCTCCAAAACACTTCCAGTAAGGATGTGGGTGAAGGAGAAATTACGGAGTTCTGAACCCTAAAGAGCACTTATTACAAACAACAAATAAAATCCCATACATTGGGCTTGAGTGTGCTGGGCAAGAAAGATAAACATTTCAATAATAAAACCCTATAACTTGTTCAATTGGTGTCCTTGTATTGCAAGCACAACATACAAAAGTGTAATACAGGTTGAGCGTCCGAAATCTGGAATTCTGAAATTTGGAATGTTCTGGAATCCGGACCAATCCGTGGCAGGGTCATCCAGAATGCAGAAAATGTTCCGAAATCCGGACCCACTGCCTGGGGTCCCCTCCTCCCCCTCCCCACGGCCCAGGCGTTTCCAGATTCAGGACGTCGGAAAGACATTCTGAAATCTGGAAGTCCGCAACGGCCTCAGTCCCGAGGTTTCCAGATGCTCTACCTGCATATAGATTGCTGTAAATGTTGCCTTTCCTGTTGGCAGCAATTACCTGTTAACATTGGTACCACCCAGACTGCAATTAGAACTCTAGTTTAAAATCATTGCAGTTTCATGAGCAAAATCTGACACTTAAAAAGCATATGCGCAAAATTAAATCATACCCAATTTAGGGGACATCATTCCCTTCCAAATGCTGAGAAACAAAGTTTAAATCTAAAACTGGAAACTTTGCCCTGCCCCTAAATCACCATTCCCAAATGCAGAATTTCCATATACAGGTTGGGCCTCCCTTAACTGGCACCACCCCTTGTCCGGCATGATTCTGGTGGCCAGGGGCACATGCGCAGAGCCTTGGTTTCATGTCTTATGCATTCTTGCAATGAATCTTGACTGAGGAAGTTAACCTTTCACTGATACTGAAATGCAGGCAACTATAAAGTTTTAATTTTGGTGCTGGAACATGCAGGAAAATTTTAAATCCAAGGCGCTGGGGGAGCTGATGTAGGTTACCAAGGACAGAGGTTCAGGGTGAGCAGAACATGGCATGGGATAGAATACAGACAACATTTTGGATGAGCTGAAGTTTACAAAGCGTAGAGGATAGGAGGTTGGCCATGAGAGCACTGGAATAGTGTGGATGTGAATAAGGTATTGATGAGTGCTTCAGCAGCAGATAGGCCAAGGCTGGAGATGTTAGAGGTGAAAGTAGACAAAGAAGGGGATGGATATTGGGTAGAAATCTCAGCTCAGGGGCAACCAGAGTGGCCAGCATGGTATCAGTGGCAAAGGTAGAGAGTTTGTGGCAGGTTTGAAGACAATGGCTTCAGTCTTCCCAAATGTAATTGGAGGAAGTTATGGCTCAGCAAGACTGGATGTGAGACAGAATCCGACTACATAGGCAGTAAAGGGTTGATATAGCTGGTGGAGAGGTAGAGTTAAGTGTTGTCAGCATACATATGGAAGCTAACCATATCTGCAGATGATGTCTCAAAGGGACAGCATATAGAGGCAACACTGCAGGGGTATGAAAAACAGTCATTGCTGGTGATGCTCTGGCTAGGATTGGAACCAAGTAAGGGAAGTCCCACTGAGCTGGACAACTAGAGGTGCTGGAGCAGGCTGGCATGATCGGCCATTTAAAAGGCTGCAAAAAAGTAAAGGACGACAAGGATTAATGAACCACGGTCAGAGGATGTGGTTTTGATTAGGGCTGTTTCAATGCTGTGCCAGAGCAGAAGCTCAATGAGAGAGATTCAAACAGGAGGTTGCAGGAAAAATAGGTACAGATTTGGGAGGCAATATGTTCAATGCCTTCAGGCTGGTCAGCGCACTACCTAACCAAGCCGACTCCACAATGGTTCAAGATATGCTTACAGCAGGCTAACTAAATTATGCTATAGCTGTACTATCTCTCTTGTAAGAAATATTCTGCATAGGATGCAGCTCCATCCGATAGGAAAAAAACCCACTCATTGCAAACTCAAATACCTTTCTGGAAGGAAGGTACAATGTCCACTTAAAATTCAGATTTCAACAATCAGCTCCCTTCACTATGATTTTCTTACTTCAAATGCAACAAACCTTCGGATGCACTAATCAGGTGATCACAATATCTACGCCATGTCAAAAGAATTTTAATTCTGCACAATGTGGAAACTTTCCAAAAGCACAAAGGATACAAGATCACACACATCCTCAACAATCTTCAGTGTATATTCCAGCACCCCCACCACAAGTTGAATCAGGGGCATCACTGACCTTTCCTGGTATTATGAGTGGCAGTTTGGGCAACCACAGCCAGAGGTCAGATTGATCGGTTGGTGGACATGCTAAGGCAGTGGTCACGGGAAATTTGGAATAAATCCAGGATCGCCTGCTGATGCCAAGGTTTTCGAACACGAGCTGCAGAAAAGACTTGCCTCATCGAAAAGCTGCATGCTTTCTCCCAAATAATATACAACCGATCTTAACTTGGTCCTTAGATCCCCACCAAGTTATGCAACCAAGACCACCTGACTTGTATTTGAACTGTTCCCAAAAGCATCAGACTACCATCTGTGCAAAATGTCAGTATTTTTTTTATGCTACTTATTCAATTACAATGGGAAACCAAATTCTCGATTAGGATTATTTTGGAAGTTTTTTATAAAATGGGGAACAGATGTCAGCCAGGAATAGGACTGATGACCTCAGAAATGTTTATTGGACCACCACTAGTCTATAAAAAGGGGCAGGATTCCATTAGTGAATTTGAGGGCATTATTTTCTTAATAACATTTTGCCAAAATCATCCTCATAGGCAAATAGTTTTTAAACTGAAGTTTGGGAAACTTCAAAACACAGTTACACATATTGAAGACGTTGCAAACCTAAATGTTAAAGTTGCTATCTAAATCGCTAGAACATAAATGTGAGTAGGCCATTCGAGCCTGCTCCGCCATTCAAGAAAATGGCTGATCATCTACCACAATTCCACCTTCCCGCATTATCTCCCTATCCCTTGGTTCCCCTAGTATGCAAAAAAGTATCAATTTCTGTCTTGAATATACACAACTGAGCATGCACAGTCCTCTGGGGTAGAGAATTCTAAAGGTTCCAACCCATTAAGAAATTTCTCATCAGTGCTAAATGGCCAACCCCTTATTTTGAGACTGTGACCCCCTAGTCCTAGACAACCCAACCAGGGGAAACATCCTCCCAACCTGTCAAGCCCCTTAAGAATTTGATATGTTTCAATGAGATAGATCATAGAAATTTAAAGCACAGAAGGAGGCCATTTCGGCCCATCGTGTCCACCGCCAGCCGGCCAAGAGCTAGTCAGCCTAATCCCACTTTCCAGCTCTGGGTCGGTGGCCTCTACCACCCTTTCAGGCAATGAGTTCCAGACCCCATCCCCCCACCCTCTGGATAAAGATATTTCCCCTCATATGTCCTCGGAACCACCCAATTACTTGAATTGCCCCCTGGTTGTTGACCCCAATGCCAAGAGACACAGGTCTTTCCTATCCACATCCCATAATCAGGTCTCCCCTTTGCCTCCTCTGTTCCAAAGAAAGCATCCAGACCCAGTGGCCCCAAGTTTCCACACGCGGCAAAACAGGCGCCCCTCCGAGCTGGGCGGCCGTTTTTCTCGCCGAAAATGGCGCCTGAAAAAAAACCGCACTATTCGAGCGCTTTGCAGCTCGATGGCTGCTTGGCGCAGCGCACAGGGGGCGGAGCCTACCACTCGCGCCGATTTTGTAAGTAGGATGGGGCGGGTACAATTTAAATGAGTTTTTTAAACGCGTTGGAACGTTCGCGCACGCGCAGTCTGAAGGAAACATTGGCACTCGGCCATTTTAAAACGTGCTGCAGAAAAAGTGAACATTTGTTTATTGAACCCTTGCAAAGGCTTGTATTTTAATTTTCTTGATATTTCTGTGTGTGAGGATGAGGGAGTGCATTCTGTAATTAAAGATAGACTGTGATAAACGGGACACATGCACTTGTTTGAGACTATTCAAATTCTTTGTAGCTGTTCAATTTAACATTTTTTAATAAAACCACATTGCCCTTCCATGATCAGCACTGAGGCTTCTTGCAGCTTTCTCCCCCTGCCGTCCGTCGGACCCGATGGGAACGGCCGCCTCAAATAATGAGGCTTCCTGCAGCTTTCTCCCTCCCTCCCCCTGCCGTCGGTCAGGCCCGACGGCAAACCGCTGCCTGAAAGGCCTGCCTGAAGCACTTTCACACAGGTAAGAACATGGTTTATTTAATCTTTTCTTATAAATTTTTATTCAGGTTGGATTTATTTTTATAATACTTGTAGAAGTATAATATTTGTAGAAGGATTTATTGTAGAATTTAATGACTTCCCTTCCCCCCCCACCTCGTTCCCGACGCCTAATTTTTTAATGTGTAGACAAGGTTTTTTCAAGCCTACAAAAATCTTCACTTGCTCCATTCTAAGTTAGTTTGGAGTACGTTTTCACTGTGGAAACTTTCAAATCAGGCGTCAGTGGCCGGACACACCCACTTTTGAAAAAAAAATTCTGTTCAAAAGTGAAACGGTTCTACCTGACTAGAACTGCAGAAAACTTAAATATGGAGAACTGCGATTTCTAAAAATCAGGAGAAAATCATGTGGAAACTTGGGGAGAGTATCTCTAATCTTTCCTCAGCCAAAATTTTATGCACCCTTTCCAGTGCAATCACATCTTTCCTGTAATGTGGTGACCAGAACTACACACAGTACTCCAGTTGCAGCCTAACCAGTGTTTTATACAATTCAAGCATAACCTCCTTGCTCTTGTATTCCATGCCTCAGCTAATAAAGGCAAGTATTCCATATGCCTTCTTAACCACCTTATCTACCTGGCCTGCTACCTTCAGAAATCTGTGGACCTGCACTCCAAGGTCCCTTTGCTCCTCTACACTTTTCAGTGTTGTACCATTTAATGTGTATTCCCTTGCCTTGTTAGCCCTCCCCAAATGCATTAACTCACACTTACCCGGATTGAATTCCATTTGCCACTGTTCTGCCCACCTGACCAGTACATTGATATCTTCCTGCAGTCTGCAGTTTTCTTCATCAACCAAACAGCCTATTTAGCGTCATCTGCAAACTTCTTAAATGTTGGGGATATGATTAAGTCCAGATCATTAATATATACAGGTATGGCATCGAGAATCCAGAACTCTCAGGACAGAGGCTTTTCCAGACTTTCGATCGTCTTTTGAAGTCATGAATCCGGAAACACCCGAGCCCAGGTTTGGGTATTTCCGGACTTCAGAACTTAAGGTGGGGGTCCCCGCCAAGGAGCTGTTCAGGCCGGCCGGCCGGCCTCGCAGAGGTGGTGTTCGGGCAGGCCGGCGAGGAGGCCCTGAGCAGCGGTGAGGCAAGGCCGGAAGTCGGACACTGGTGGCGCCCCGAGGTCGGCAGCATCAGCGGGTCCGGATTCAGGACGACCCTGCCATACATCATCTCGGAGTCTGGATTCCGGAACATTTCAGATTCTGGAACCTCAATGCTGCACCTGTACCACAAAAAACAAGGGACCAAGCACAAAACACTGCAGATTCAATCTAAAATTCTATCATGATCAGTTTTCCTCCTTCACAAGGTTATTCAGTAACCCTCTCATTGCACAATACTAGATCTAAAACAGCCTGTTCCCTATCTTGGATACATTCCATGAACTCGCCCTCCATACACTCCAAATTTGGTTTGCCCAGTCTATACGAATAAAGTCCCCATGATTACTGTATTACCCGTGTTATAAGTACCTCTAATATCCTGATTTATATTCTGCCCAACACTACAACTGCTGATAGTTTTTAGGCACCCTCCCACTGGAGTTTTCTGCCCCTTGTTTCAGAGCTCCACCCAAATGGATTCTACATCTTCATTTGCGGAGCTAAGATCCTTTCTCTATTGTCTTTATCCCATTATTTGAGTTTAAACCCCCCCCACCCCACTTTCCATTTTGTGTATCTTCTAAAAAAAAAGTTAAAGATCCTGGAATAGATAGTTCCCAATCTTGGTCACTCTGCAACCACATTTCCATAATGGCTATTAGATCAAGCCCATCCATTTCTATCTGTGCTATTAATTCATCTATTTTGTTGTGAATGCTTTGCACATTTATAATGCCTTTAGTTTTAACTTTTTTCTATTTTTTCCTAATGACATCTTAGTCTCTAATGCCCCATTACCTTTGTTAAGCTTTGTTCCTTCCTGACCCAATGCTTTTTTTTTAAATAAACTCAATCGATACTATGCTCTACAGCCTTGACATCTCTTACTGCTTTTGAATTTACCCTTTCCTGAATCAAAGATCTAATCATGTACTTGCTTCAATTTTCATACAGCAACTTCACAACTTTTTCCATACAGTGCCAAGATGGAGTTCAACTGAATTTCTCTTTGAAATACAAACTTTCTGGTGATCTAGTGCCCAACAGGTCAGGCTAACTGCAAGCAAATGGAGAAAAAGCAAGTATTTTGCTAACTAACAGAACAAGACAACTTGCACAGGACAAGCTGCCTACATACTAGTAACAGATTTTTATTTTTTAAAAAGATGCTCGTTACCCTTAGAAATGGTCACAGCGCAGTGTCAGCCATGACTCAGTTGGTAGCACTCTTGTCCGAGTCAGAAGGTTGTGGGTTCAAGTCCCACTCCAGAAATTTGAGTGAGCACGAAAATCTAGGCTGGCACTGCAAGAGGTGCTGTCTTTCAGATGAGAAGTTACTGAAGCCTCGTCTGCTCTCGGGTGAATGCAAAAGATCCCATGGCACTATTTCGAAGAGCCTGGTGTCCTAGTCAATATTTATCCCTCAAGTCAACATCAGATTATCAGGTCATTATCACATTGCTGTTTGTGGGAGCTTGCTGTGTGAAAATTGGCTGCTGTGTTTCCTACATAATAACAGTGACTACACTGAAGTACTTAATTTGCTGTAAAGAGCTTTGGGACGTTCCGAGATCATGAAAGGCACTGTATAAATGCAAGTCTTTTTTAAATCCTACAGTAAAATTTCCACTTTTGATGCATCATCCCTTTATGTAGCCCTCTCTTACCTTAGGCATTAGGAAACCAAGCTCCTCCAAGCCCCAATGTTGCAGTGACAACCAATATAGCAGCTGGATCAAGAACATGTCAGCTAGCTTTTTTCCTCCCTCTCGGTATCCTTCTCATTGTGAGGAATTGTCAAAACAGTCATTAACATCTAGCCAAATGAGAATTCAAGGCAAAAAATTCATACTATTCTCTAATACAACATGTCCTAGACATTCAGCATGTACATACACAGCACACTCAACTTGTCAAGTTACCAAATTCTGCTTCACAAACAGCACTTAATTTTATACATCCAAGCCTTCAAAGTTTTGATCAGCCTTGCTAAAATATGGGACCATGAAGAGCACATTTGCATCTGTGACAACTTGCCATCCAAAGAAAGCTCACCAATTTAGTGTTTTAATATGGCTAGTACTAGTCAGGCAGAAACAGTATGCTACATGCTACAGTATAATTCTGGCATTGCCAAAGATCAAATCTCAGTAAATTTGACCACATGCATAGCTCTAGTATGATAACCAATTGTCGATACAAATTCTTTTCCAGTTTCACATTTGATTCTTAATACACCATACTCAAAATAGTTTTAGTTCCAAGTGTGAAATAGCATAAATCTAACTTTAAGCATACTGTATTTTACAGTACAATTGTTTTTCTCCTCTGCCTGAAAGGCTCAGATGCTTGTAGGAGGTAATGGTTCCACAGGCACCAGGAGCTTGAGTATTTCACCATGTGCTAGCTGCCAATTTTAACACAAAAGGAAGCAGTGTAGTTGAATTCTGACCTCATCCAATATCCTGTATTTTCAGGCAGAGGTCACTAGATAGCCAAAGAAGGAAACAGGGCACGGAGGTAAATAGCTGTAGTCCAATCCTGCTCCAGTTGTAATCGGCTGACCAAGAAACTGAACCTAGTCTGGGTAGTGTGGTATCACATCATGCTGTGCATTTATTATACAACCAGCAAGCTCGACTTGGAATTTCAAATTACACAAAATTCTACACAAATGCATGCTGGGCAAGTCTGGTCTTTTACCCTGCCAAGATTAAATTACCAGTAGTTTCAGTAGCAATATTCAATTGCTAACCAAGATAATTAAAGACCATCCGATGTAAAAAAAAAATAAGCATAATTTAGCCCTATGGCAAGACTACCATCTTGACCTGCCACACCAAGTGGAAGTTGCACCTTTCGACATCCTTCTGCTGTACACCCAACTATCGACGTACAGCATAAAGGGAAAACTCAACAAGCTTACTACATCTTAGCTTCACTGACTAGGGAAGTGGGTGATAGTTAGTAAAGAAAAATTTCCCTCTTCAATTGTGAACAGGATTCAAATATCCTGAATCCCATTTGGCCCAGTTATATTTTTTCATTCTCGTCATTTACTGCCCATCCCTTGTTGTCGAGAAGGTGGCAGTAGGCTTCCTTGTTGAACAGCTGGTAACAGTTTGATACAACGGAGTGGCTTGCTAGGCCACTTCAGAGTGTCATCAAGTCTGCAGTACAGTAACTGGCCAACAGGCCCATCTGGTCTATGTCAGCATTTATATTCCACAAACATTGGTGTGGAACTGGAGTCACATATAAATCAGACTGGATAAGGTTGGCAGATTTCCTTTTCTAAAGGACATTTGTAGGTTTTAAGGCAAACAGCTTCATGGTCACTTTCACTGATGCCAGTTTTGTATTCTCAAACTGCAATGATGGGATTTGAGCTCATTCCCTGAATTATTAATCCTGGCCTTTGGATTACTAGTCCAGTAACATAACTGCTACACTACTGTATCAAACACAAGACTCCATTCAAACAAAGACACTAGTTAGAGTAAAGTAACAGGATGTGCGACTGGACAGGGTTCCTGTAGAGAAACCCAATGGCATGATAGAACAGACCTCATGACCACTACTTCACAAGTACAGTCAAATGAAATGACCTCTGTTGAACTACTGGTAAACAACAAGAGCCAAGAGGTAACATCTTGTGTTCTACTGAAGATACTGACCATACAACATGCATGAAACTGGACAATAGTCACAGTTTAGTTTTATTTTACAGCGGAGTTAAGTACTATAAAACCTGGCACTGTTCGTGGTGATCCTGAGGTTGTATAATAGGAGTGCTATGCCAAGTAGCAATATAAGCAATGTTAAGTAGATGGTCCTATAGTTCTGGGAACACTGGAAACGTTGTTTCAAATAACTTTACAAAAAATATATTTGCAAAAGAGACGTTCTATTTGGCTAACTTAAATGCTACTGATGGATTCTGGGAAAATGGGTACTGTGCATGCTCAGCAGAGAATCTCGACTCAGTTTGTATATTTTTGTGCAGAACAAAGCTTTTGGAAGAACCCAAGGCCTTCAAGTAAAAGTTTAATGAAGGTTTTAAAGATTAAAAAAGACTCAATGGACAAATTTAGCATTCAGAGAAATACTCTCATTTGAATTAGTGTTTAAAAAACTTTATTTTGGATCTCCAACTTCAATTACTGAGAAATGGCAGGTGAACACTTTCTTCCAAAGGTATTTTAAATGATTTGATTGGTTCATCAGCAAACAGTGCTGCAAAATGCTTACATATGGTTTTCCCCATGATAAAATGTTCACAGAATCTCAAACATTTACACAAGAACTTGCCTTTATAAATGCTGATATGCAATGTGTTGAAATGTTGCAAAAGAAATTGTGAACAAAATCAAACTTATTTACTTTAATCAAAATTAATACCTTGTGCAATTGCAATTTTTTTTTTATGAGTAGGAATATTGGACACTGGGAAGAGAAAGAACGATCAGCTGGTGTACATACTTGCAATTACTAGCTACACAGACATGTAATTTCAAATATTATGACAAGTTCACCAACCACTGCTCAATATAAACCTACACTAGAAGGCATCCATGCCATGAATAGTCAGGACTCAAGTTCCAGAGAACTGCAATAACCATTATTATTTCCAGGAATAACTACATTCTACTATACTAAAGTTGAATAGCAGTAATGTAAGGGAATGAGAGTTTTACACAACATTGAAATTTGAGAATAGCCAAACTTCAGAACAAGGCATTACCTCAACTATGAGTTTACCCTTTATCACTATTAACCATGAAGCTAAAACAAGCATCCCAATCGTGTAGTTCAAAAAGTTGATCTGTCCATGCACACAAAGACAAATGTCTTGGCACCAACAAAAGTCTATAAACCACCCACATCTTTGTGCCCTGCAAATATTATTGTCAAAACTGCCTTAAAAAGGGGGAAGCTGGATTTTATAGTACCAGTACTTGTACTGGAGAGGAGCAGAATGCTGCACAATTCACAAGGAAGAATTTACAAAAATTACAAGAACCTCTGTCTAGTTTTTTTTTGTGGTTCCAAAATGCAGCCGTATGTAATCACATAACAGCAACAGTTCAGTGTTCTGGCTATTGGCAATTTAGATTTAAAACTTTTAAGACCATTGCCATTAAATTATTGCAAGGGTACATACATTGGAACTCAAATCCACAAGAACAAACTCTCAAACACATGCTGCAAGCATTAACACTTTTCACTTGAAGTTATATAGACTTGTTTCCTCAGAGGATAAATAAATAGAAATAAAGCAATTAAGAGCAAATCTGTAATGGTTTTTCACAAAAGGAATCACAATTCAAAAATCAAAACGTCTAGATTTATATGGAACACTGCACCCCCATTATACACAATGCACCTGTGAGAACTGCAGACCAACATTAGTTGAGGATATTTTCAGAATCAAATTAAAATTAGAAACGTCCATTTTGCAGTTTGTATTCTCTAGCCATCACCAAACAACTGAAGAAAGGGGGTGTCAACACAACAATGAGAATCAGAAGTTTACAGCATGGTAGGAAGCCATGTCAACCCATCGTGTCCGCACCGGCCAAGAGGCTACCCAGCCGAATCCCACTTTCCAGCTCTAGGTCCGTAAACCTGCAGGTTTGGCACTTCACGTGCCCATCCAAGTACTTTTTAAATGTGGTGAGGGTTTCTGCCCCTACCACCCTTTCAGGCAGTGAGTTCCAGACCCCCAGAACCCACTGTGAAGACAGTTCCCCTCAAATCCCCTCTAAACCTTCTACCAATTACTTTAAATTTATGCTCCGTGGTTGTTGACCCCTCTGCTAAGGAAAATAGGCATTTTCTAGCTACCAAATCTAGACCCCTCATAATTTTATACACCTCAATGAGATCTCCCTCAGTCTCCTCTGTTCCAAGGAAAACAACCCCAGCCTATCCAATCTGTCCTCAGATTCTCCACTCCCGGCAACCATCCTGGTTAATCTCCTCTATACCCTCTCCAGTGCAATCACATCCTTCCTGTAATGCAGTGACCAGAACTGCACGCAGTACTTGAGCTGTGGCCTAACCAGTGGGTTTTTAAAAAAAAAACAGTTCAAGCATAACCCGTGTTCTTATATTCTATGCCTCGGCTAATAAAGGCAAGCATTCCATATGCCTTCTCAACCAACTTATCTACCTGGCCTGCTTTCTTCAGGGATCTGTGGACATGCACTCCCAGGTTCCTTTACACTTCAGTGTCCTACCATTTAATGTGTATTCCCTTTCCTTGTTTGCCCTCCCCAAATGCATTAACCCCTCACTTCTCTGGATTAAATTCCATTTGCCACTGTTCTGCCCACCTGATTGATATCTTCCTGCAGTCCACGGCTTTCTTCTTCAACCACATAGCCTATTTTTGTATCATCTGCAAACTTCTTAATCATACCCCCTATATTCGAGGCTAGATCATTGACATAAACCACAAAAAAGGACCGAGTACTGAGCCCTGTGGAACCCCACTGGAAACACCCTTCCATTCACAAAAACACCCATCAACCATTACCCTTTGCTTCCTGCCTCAGACAATTCAGGATCCAACTTGCCACTTTGCCCTGGATTCCATGGGCTTGCATGACCAGTCTGCCATGTGGGACCTCATCAAAAGCTTTGCTAAAATCCATATACACTGCATCATATGCACTGCACTTATCAACCCTCCTGGTTACCTCCTCGAAAAATTCAATCAAGTTAGTCAGACAAGACTGTCCCTTAACAAATCTGTGCTGACTGTCCCTGATTAATCCATGTCTTTCTATGTAGATTTACCTGATTTTCAGGATTTTTTTCCAATAATATTCCCACGACTGAGGTTAGGCTGACTGGCCAGTAATTACTCTGTCTATCTCAGATAAGAAGTTTTCAATGAATTAGGAACAAAACATTTCAGCAGTAATCTCAGGATTGCTACTAGTGCCACGTGCTAGTCAGAGTAGGAATCGCAGGATAGCTCAAATGAATACGTGGCTTGAGGACTGGTGCAGAAGGGAGGGATTCAAATTCCTGGGACATTGGAACTGGTTCCAGGGGAGGTGGGACCAGTACAAACCTGGACAGGACCAGAACCAATGTCCTGGGGATAGTGTTTGCTAGTGCTGTTGGGGGAGGAGTTAAACTAACATGGCAGGGAGATGGGAACCTATGCAGGGAGACAGAGGGAAATAAAATGGAGGCAGGAGCAAAATATAGAAAGGAGAATAGTGAAAGTGGAGGGCAGAGAAACCCAAGGCAAAAAAAAAAAAAAGAGGGCCACATTACAGCAAAATTCTAAAGGGGCAAAGTGTGTTAAAAAGACACAATGCCTCAATGCGAGCAGTATTCGGAATAAGGTGGACGAATTACCTGCGCAGACAGCAGTTAACGGATATGATGTTCTTGGCATCACGGAGACGTGGCTCCAGGGTGACCAAGGCTGGGAACTCAACATCCAGGGGTATTCAACATTTAGGAAGGATAGGCAGAGAGGAAAAGGTTAAAGAGGAAATTAATGCAATAGTAAGGAGGGACATTAACCTGGATGATGTGGAATCGGTATGGTGGAGCTGCGGAATACCAAAGGGCAGAAAACGCTAGTGGGAGTTGGGTATAGACCACCAAATAGTAGTAGTGAGGTTGGGGACAGCATCAAACAAAAAATAAGGGATGTGTGCAATAAAGGTACAGCAGTTATCATGGGCGACTTTAATCTACATATCAATTGGGCTAACCAAACTGGTAGCAATGCGGTGGAAGAGGATTTCCTAGAGTGTATTAGGGATGGTTTTCCAGACCAATATGTCAAGGAACCAACTAGAAAGCTGGCCATCCTAGACTGGGTGATGTGTAACAAGAAGGGACTAATTAGCAATCTTGTTGTGCGAGGCCACTTGGGGAAGAGTGACCATAATATGGTTGAATTCTTTATTAAGATGGAGTGACAGTTAATTCAGAAACTAGGGTCCTGAACTTAAGGAAAGGTAACTTCGACGGTATGAGGCGTGAATTGGCCAGAATAGACTGGCAAAGGATACTGAAAGGGTTGACGGTGGATAAGCAATGGTAAACATTTAAAGATCACGGGGATGAACTTCAGCAATTGTACATCCCTGTCTGGAGTAAAAATAAAATGGGGAAGGTGGCTCAACTGTGGCTAACAAGGGAAATTAAGGATAGTGTTAAATCCGAGGATGCAGCATATAAATTGGCTAAAAAAGCAACAAACCTGAGGACTGGGAGAAATTTAAAATTCAACAGAGGACGACTAAGGGTTTAATTCAGTGGGGGAAAATAGAGTACGAGAGGAAGCTTGCAGGGAACATAAAAACTGACTGCAAAAGCTTCTATAAATATATGTGAAGAGAAAAAGATTAGCGAAGACAAACGTAGGTCCCTTGCAGTCAGATTCAGATGAATTTATAATGGGGAACAAAGAAATGGCAGACCAATTGAACAAATACTTCGGTTCTGTCTTCACGAAGGAAGACACAAAACCTTCCGAATGTACTAGGGGTCAATGGGTCCAGTGAGAAGGAGGAACTGAAGGATATCCTTATTAGGCTGGAAATTGTGTTAGGGAAATTGATGGGATTGAAGGCTGATAAATTCCCGGGGCCCGATGGGCGACTCTGGGATGCAGACTTAGAAATAGTGGATGCATTGGTGGTCATTTTCCAACAGTCTATCGACTCTGGATCAGTTCCTATGGACTGGAGGGTAGCTAATGCAACCCCACTTTTAAAAAAAAAAAGAGAAAACGGGACATTAATGGGGAAAATGTTGGAATCAATCATTAAGGACGAAATAGCAGCGCATTTGGAAAGCAGTGACAGGATCGGTCCAAGTCAGCATGGATTTATGAAAGGGAAATCATGCTTGACAAATCTTCTGGAATTTTGTGAGGATGTAACTAGCAGAGTGGACAAGGGAGAACCAGTGGATGTGGTGTATTTGGACTTTCAAAAGGCTTTTGACAAGGTCCCACACAAGAGATTTGTGTGCAAAATCAAAGCGCATGGTATTGGGGGTAATGTACTGACGTGGATAGAGAACTGGTTGGCAGACAAGAAGCAGAGAGTCGGGATAAACGGGTCCTTTTCAGAATGGCAGGCAGTGACTAGTGGAGTGCCGCAGGGCTCAGTGCTGGGACCCCAGCTCTTTACAATATACATCAACGATTTAGATGAAGGAATTGAGTTCAATATCTCCAAGTTTGCAGATGACACTAAACTGGGTGGCGGTGTGAGCTGTGAGAAGGACGCCAAGAGGCTGCAGTGTGACTTGGACAGGTTAGGTGAGTGGGTAAATGCATGGCAGATGCAGTATAATGTGGATAAATGTGAGGTTATTCATTTTGGGGGCAAAAACACAAAGGCAGATTATCTGAATGGCAGCAGATTAGGAAAAGGGGAGGTGCAACGAGACCTGGGTATCATGGTTCATCAGTCATTGAAAGTTGGCATGCAGGTACAGCAAGCAGTGAAGGCAGCAAATGGTATGTTGGCCTTCATAGCTAGGGGATTTGAGTATAGGAGCAGGGAGGTCTTACTGCAGTTGTACAGGGCCTTCGTGAGGCCTCACCTGGAATATTGTGTTCAGTTTTGGTCTCCTAATCTGAGGAAGAACGTTCTTGCTATTGAGGGAGTGCAGTGAAGGTTCACAGACTGATTCCGGGGATGGCTGGACTGTCATATGAGGAGAGACTGGATCAACTGGGCCTTTATTCACTGGAGTTTAGAAGGATGAGAGGGGATCTCTCAGAAACGTATAAGATTCTGACGGGACTGAACAGGTTAGATGCAGGAAGAATGTTCTCTATGTTGGGGAAGTCCAGAACCAGGGGGACACAGTCTTAGGATAAGGGGTAGGCCATTTCGGACTGATGGAGAAACTTCTTCACTCAGAGTTGTTAATCTGTGGAATTCCCTGCCGCAGAGAGTTGTTGACGCCAGTTCAGTGGACATATTCAAGAGGGAGTTAGATATGGCCCTTACGGCTAAGGGGATCAAGGGGTATGGAGAGAAAGCAGGAAAGGGGTACCGAGGGAATGATCAGCCGTGATCTTATTGAATGGCAGTGCAGGCTCTTGGGGCCTACTTCTGCACCCATTTTCTATGTAAGCTACTTTATGTTAACCAAAAAGGTAAGAATTTTATTACTGGGCTCTGTTGCTTTAGTTGTAATTTATTTGCAATGGACTTATTACTTGCCTCAACAGTAGCATTCACACTCCAACAATCAAAGCTGTAAGCTCAAGCCACACTTCAGGATTTAAGCAGATAAAATGTATGCTGACATTTCAGTATAGTACTGAGGAAATACTGCATTGTCTTTTGGTGTTGAATCAAGGCCCTATTTGCATCTTCAGATGGACAAGCGATCCTACAATACTTTTTCAAATGACCAGGGCATTCTCCTAATGTCCTGGACAACATTTATCCATCAACCAATAAGAGGTCATTTCATCTCGTACTGAGAGATCTTGCTGTGCACAAATAAGTTGTCATATTGACCTACAAAACAAGAGTGATTGCACTTCAAGACAAGTAATTAATTAGTTATGATGCGCTTTGGGATGTCCGGAGGACACAAGGAGTTTTTCATAACAGGGCAAACAGGATGTACACTATGTAATTTAGCATTCAGAAAGCAAGTAATGTCTTGTTCAACAAGGTATTCAGTGACCATGTTTGTTTTATGTATCTAAAAGGCAAGCCAGTCCTATATATAGAAATAATAAAATAACTTGCACACCAGATTGTGTATGTTCAAAATACAAGGGACCTAATTTCATTCAGCAGGCGTCCAAAGCTCTGTTCCAGTCTATTTCCAGCTCAGTCCTGTGACCACAATTCCAGCTTCCAAACTACAATCACTTTCCCAAGCTATCTGCACTGTCAACAGTTTCCAGGCTTGCTTGGTAGTGGCTGAAAAGCCCCCAAGTAATGAACAGTTTAATTGGGCTATTTTTGCATAAAATGCATAGGCAGTTGTGAAAAAAAAACTTTGACGCCTTCCTTTAACTATACATTTAGAGCTCTACACATCCTCAAACTCTGGATCAAAAGAATCTGTAACTGCCTTCAATGCCCCTTCAGAGCAGGCCAACTTGCTTAGTGATCTCAGGCTTTCTCTTGATTATTGTTCGCTGATGATTTTGAAACAAAATTAGAGGCATCATAAGTATTTTTAAACCAGATTCCACAGAGTTCTCTTCAGCACAAGATTCCATAATACATTGCAGTACCACTCCAAAAAAAAAAATCAAGATTAATAGTTTTCATTCCCATTTAATATTTTGGGGGAAGTTTGAGAGTCCCAAGAAACCAATTTAAAGCCCAACTCCGCAAGGAAGCAGAACATAGTCAAACTACAATAATCATTACTAACTTTGGGTAAATGCTCTACCAAGGTACTGTTGGACTCAGTAGCTTCTCCCCCAGTGTCGCCCATTATTAAAAAGCATTACAGACCAATAAAACACAAACAGTATTTGAGAGTTCATTGTAGTTTCATTTGTAACAAGTGCATTGATGGTAAAATTCCCCCAACAATTCAGCATGGAATTTAATGCATCTGCTCCCAGGCTGTCAACACAAATCTTAGACCTGTTTACTTACAAAATGTGCAAGGACATCAGTGCCAGCTTATATAACCCTCATTGCACCCTCAGCAGGAACATCACGTGAAAACTGATCTGTAAGCACAGAAAAAAAAATTTGCAGCCATTTTAACCTTTCTGAAATGGTTGTCAGCTGGACTATGGTGTAGGAAAGAGATGCTGTGATCAGAAATACTGCATGCTCTCACAATTAAGTAGCAATGAAATACACAAGTTCTGACTTTTCCAAACATCTCAGCAGTGACTTGTATAACAGTTAAGCTCCTTGTAAACATATAGCAAAGAGGAAAAGATGTCTCAAGTCATTTGAATTGAACCATATGCTGAACTGTAGTTAACTTTTTGGTGGGGGGGGGGGGGGAAAGCTAAGAAACCATATTCTAGCACAAAACAAAATCAATCAAGTCATATCATTTGATCTTAGATTACAATAAGCTAATTAAAGGATTTGTTCATGAATTATTTGTGGTACCATCTCTATTTGGGATTAATGTATTTGTGCAATTGTGTTTTAATTTCATACAAAATATTCTTGCACCTCTAAAAAGGACCAGCACTCCAAACGGAATAATAAGCCAGGTTAAACCTCTTGCTGACCCAGGAAGTCAGTAACATTTACAAACCTGAATCTGTAGTTCCATTGCACAATTTGTAATGGATTTTGAACCATGTTAAAGCAAATCACAAACCTAGCATTGGAACTATTGGGGTCCTTACTAATTGGTACAGTCAAGAAACCATTGTAGCACCTTTTAACATGGGACAAAACTGGTTACCTTCATGAGCAATTTTGAACAGTTTCAGATTTCCAAACTAAAAGTCCGATAAAGTGCTATGCTTTTTTACCTCATGTCTTAAAAAAAATTAGGGGTTCGTCAAATTTTAAACAGGATATCCATAAATTCCCTGTCATCCAATATAATGTATGAAGTTGTAAACGCGAGACATTCCACAACATGGATCCCCGATTTATTTCCCATCAGAATATTTAAGTACCAAATTTAAGTTTAAAAAAAACACTTTAAATTGAAATATAAAGTAAATCAGTATCCAATGCCTATCCTGCCAAACAAGAGTGTTTACATGTGGACTACAAGTAAGGACAGTTCAGACTTGACCATGATATACTCCCTGGGAAATAGTCTGCCAACATTAATCTAGACTTCAGATGGGTGAGGTACCAGAGAACTGCTAAAACACATGGAAATGTGCCTTAATATCAGCAATATTGCCACCCATTGAAAAAATCTGAATCTTGCATGGCCTTCACATTAAATTGTTCCCAATTTGGCATTTGCCCTCAATCCCTTAAAAAAATTAAAGTCATCAGCACAACAGAAGGAAAGAGTTTGCATTTATGCTTTCAAAGTGCAGTCACGAAGTAGACAAATATAAATCTAGCAGAGTTATCATATGGAGGGAAAAAAATGTACCCCATGCCCACAAACGAGAGAAACTCCACAACATGGATCCCTGATTTATTTCCCATCAGAATATTTAAGTATCAAATTTAACCTTACTCTGAAATAACTGAGAAACTGTAGTTGAGCTGCAGCAGAAATGCAAAAAGTTGACCACTTCATGCATATTCGATTATTAAGACACTCATAACAAAGTTATTCGATGACGACTGTCCTTGGCAAAACACGCAGACTTCTTCCTGAAAGCCAAATTAAAACTCAAACTTGCTTCACACAAAAAAAAAAGGAGAGAAATTAAAGCGGTTCAGTCTTCAATAAGCGTGTAAAAATGGTACCGAACTTTCGGCTCTCTCCACGCACAGAAAAGTTTAGATAAATCAGCTAAATATGCTGTGCTCTTTGTTGAAATTAAGACAGACAATGGGTTTACGGAGATACGTGGTGCGTTGGCCATTCCTGTTTACTTTTGCGGCCTACACAACACTGCTGCCGCAGGATCGCACCGCCATGTCGGTGCCAGTGCCTCACAAAAACTCATTCTTCTGATCAAGATAAATATAAATCGCACCAAAGCAACAGCCCCATCCATTCCTTGCTGCAAAGTGCACCAGTCGCTTTCAACATTTCTATTTTGAAGTACATTTTTAAACATATGAAAACAAAATTACTGCCCGCAAAAATGGGGTATAATATTGCACGTCCGTCTGGATCATGGAAAATATTACTTATCAGGCCTAGACAACAGGTCTTTATTTTTTTTTAAAGAGCTTTCATTATGGTTACAAGCGGCCTACCTCGTAGTGGGTTCAAGCCCAACAATCACCAGTGGGGAGGGGAGGGGAGGAGGGAGGAGGGGGGGGGGGGGGGAAATGAACAGCTATATTTACTGTGAAGTTCAGGTTGAGCCGCCTCTTTTCTTGATCACATCAACAAAAAAAAACTCATTAAAAAAAAAAAATTAGGGAAATGGGGAAAAAGGGCTGTGGGGCAATGAGCGTCCAGGCCTGTGTTTCACCATCAATCCCCGCTGTCGGAGTTACAGCTGTCGCCGGATGTGTGAACGTCAAACACCAAGTGCTGCTGGGAAAAGAAAAAGGGGGGGCAGGGGGCAGGGGCAGGGGGGTGGAAAAGAGAGAGGAGGAGGAATTTAAAAAAAAAATGCTTCCTCCTTCTCTCCAAAAAAAAATACACCCCCTTCCCCCAACAAAACAATAAAAAAAAAACCTACACTCGTTTTTTAAAAAAAAAAACATTTGTTTAAAACCTTCAAGAAATATCTTGAGCAAAAGGTTGTCAAAGCCCATCTTGTTCCCTGGCCTTTAGAAAAGCGAGTGCAGGGCTGAGCCCGGAGCTCGGGTTGAAAGGGCCTCTCTCTCTCTCTCTCTCTCTTTCCATTTTCCTCGCATTACAAAAACAGGAAAATAACTCAAAAAGCTTAAGCTGGTCACATATAATATATATATATATATATTATATAAAAAAAGAGAAAGAAGGGAAACGACAAACGAAATAAATAACATTCACACAAATATATATATATATATATATCCATCCCCTGCTTTTCAAATAATTCTTTTTAAAAAAAAAAACATTTTATATATATATATATATATATAAAAAGAAAAGGTGGGGGGAAATAGGAAATCTAGCACCACCCTGGAATGAGATACAAGGCTGAGGAATTCATTCTGGGTGCCAGAGGAAAGAGAGAAAACACCTATTTTTAAAAAAAATGTTTAGTTGGATAAAAGAATGAACAATGTCCTTCTTTTTTTTTTTTCTTCCTCCTCCTCCTCCTCCTCCTCCTCCTCCTCCTCCACCTCCTCCTCCTCCTCCTCCACCTTTTCTTTGTTGCTGTGGTTTGAAATAAATGTTATTACCTAGTTGCTTCCAATTCTACAGCCTGCCACCAGCTCTCTCTCTCTCTCTCACACACACACACTCCCTTTACTAACTCGCGGCCTCCACTCGGCCCGCTCACCATGCGCGTCGCCCTGTATCCTTCCCCGGCACTAGCTCGCCAGCCAGCAGCATTTCTCTGTGTGTGGCTCCATCTCGTTCGAGACAGAGAGGGAGAAAGTGGTGTCACTCCCTTCCTGGTCCCACAATTTCAACCAAACCAAACCCCCCCCCCCCACCGCTATCCGTGGCAGGTTTTATAACCAAAAAAAAACATTTTTTTTAAATAAAATCCGTCCTTTTACTTCTTATTCGTACGTTTTTATAATATTTTGTCCTTTCAGATCATCGTGCGATGAATGAGCTATTATTTTTTTTTAAAAAAAAACACCTCCATCTGATCCGCTATATTTACAATTTAATCAACTCTTCTTCCTCCTACAGCCTTCATCATTGTATTCCTCCGCGGGGTCATGACCCCCTCTCCCCCCCCCCCTCTCTCTCTCCTGTCAAGTCTTGGGAACTGTCACAGTCCACCCGTTTACTTACATTTGAGTAGAATTTATTTTAAAACAAATCTGGTAAATATTTTCTTTGATAAATAAAAAAAAAATATATATATATATATATATCAAAGCGGTGTTAATTTTGACGAATTTGTGTGGCGTGAACTTGGTGTGAAGTAAAACTAGTCGCCGCTGCTTCTTGTTTACATTCGACGCCGTTGCTCTGGTAATAAGAGGCGTCCAAAAATGGCGTCTTTGTTACGGGGCATAATCTTTGAAATCAGCGCACAAGCTCCAGCCCCAAGTAAGGATTATCATCACCTGCTTGTTACAGATTCAAAGGTGAGTGTGTCAGCCGGAAAACATGTTTAACTGCTCGCTTGACCATCTTGTCGCGTTGACCTGACGCAATCCAGCTCTCGGCCTGAAATAAATGCCCGGTACTCGGTCCGCACCGAGTTTCTTTTCGGCGAATCCATGCACTTTTGCCTCTGTTTTAACACATTGACCGACTGATTTGTAATTCACCTGATAACAATCATTACAAAATACGAAATGCCTTGAAAATGTTGTCCAGCGTTACTTTATTGTCCCCGAGATGGAACCATTTCAAGCATGCCCTTTAAAATAATAGAGAAAAGACAGTTTTTCTGGCGAGGTTTGACCTTGTTTTTTGTGTAATAAATTATAATTTGTGTCTGGATTTTTTTAAAGATCACTATAAATCTGAAACCAAAACAGAAAATGTGAGGGAAAATAGCATCTCTAGATTGAAAAGGACCGGTTAATGTTTCAGAAGGAAACTGTCCGAAACATTAACCTATATATTTTTTTCTCGACAAATGCTGACTGATACGATGACTTTCCAGCATTTTCTGTTTTCGTAAATGTCTGACTGTTGTGCAGAGATGTGTCATCAGTATAGGGTGACCATCCTGCTTTACAGATTCATCGAGAAAACAGTAAAGTGTAAGAGAGAAACAAAATTAAGGTTTCAGGTCATCTGAAACGTTAATTCTGTTTCTCTCCCCACAGATGTTGCCTGACCTGTTGAGTATTTCCACTATTTTCTGTTTATGCTTCAGATTTCCAGCATCCACAGTATTTTGCATTAGTTGTAAAGTATAAGACTTGTGTATCTGAAAAGCAACATGTATTGTGCACATGACATTTCTGTGCAGCAACTTAATTTGTGTATAATGAAATCTTAACACTTATTTGTTTCTTCAAGTTCAAGATCCTTGGACAAGCAACACTTGTTCCATTGGACAATGGCCTTCCCCAGAGCCATTCAATGAGTATTCAATCTTGGAGATATTTACAGTGATAACAAGGAAATACATAGTTTTTTAAAACAATCACATCATGTTCATTTTTGTCAGTGGAAGTCTTGGTTTGAAGGCCACATTGTTCTTTTAACAGCATAATCTTAAAATTCAATAACACCTAGTGAAAATAATAGATTTTTTGTCTTTGTAGGCTTGTACAATCAGACAAAAATTAAGTATTTTTAGCCATGGTTTAGCTTTCTTTTCTTTATGCTATTTCTGAATTTAAAATAGGTTTTCTTAAATAAATACTACACATTCTTTAAACTAGTATTTTTGTCAAACTGTCTGCAGAACTGTGTAATGAGGAAATGAGACACATTTTCCTTAATATGCAAATGTTTCAATTGCAATTAGTTTATTTGCTTGCTATGTTCTGAAAATAGTAAATTAAAATAAATGTTGTTCAAACCAGGCATGAATGGATTTGTATCTAGTATCTATTAGGAGGCTGTCTTGCAGGCCAGAGAGGTACCATTGTAAATAGTTGAGTGGCAATCCTGAATGCATGTGTCACATTTTGGAATTTTTTGACCATTTCTTCACTGATAGGATTTTGAAAATGAGTTGCTCTTAAATGTTGTCTTTAAACCATAGTGTATTCCAAGTTTTTTTTTAAGTCACTGAGAGATAGATGGTTAAAATGATGAAGTTAAATTGTGTTATTGTTTGCCATAGACTGTAAATGATGAGCAAATAATTAGCCTGTCTCAGCAATTGATAAATATTTTAAATTCAATGCTTTGTGGGGCAGGGAGCCAGTGTAGGTCAGCAAAGATAATGGCCAAACAGGACTTTGTGTGGGACCTGATGCAGCTAGCTGAGTTTTGAAAAAGTTGCAGTTTATGAATGGTGAAGGATGGAAGACTAGCAAGGAGAGCATTGGAAAGATTGAGTCTAGAGGTGACAGAAATGTAGATAAAGGTTTCTGTGATTGCTGATGAAGCTGAAGTTGGACAGCGGTGTGCAATGTTCCATAGATGGAACTAAATAGACTTGGCGATGTATAGTTTGAGACCTATGGTAGGGCCTGAAAACATTGGCTTTAGTTTTTCCAATGTTCTGTTGGAGGAAATGTTGCCTCTTCCACTATTTGATATCATTCAGGTAGTCTGATGAGATGGTTCTGGGTTTGAGGAAGTTGGTGGTGAGATAAAGGTGACATCACTAAAGGGTAGCATGCAAATGATATGAGCCATGAATAGAGCTATATGGGAAATTAAATCTTTTGAAGAGTTGTGTGCAAATAAGTCCCATTTTCCATCATTTCCATTGACTCAATTTGGCTCAGTTGGCAGCAATTTTTTTTTCTGAGTCAGAACGTTGTGGGTTCAAACACATATGTTAAACCAACATAGATAGAGTGTGGCATTGTGTGAAATGCCAATTTTGGATGAAATATTAAACCAATGCCTGTCTGCCTGTTCAAGTGGGCATAAAAGATCCCATGGCATTATTTGAAGGAAAGCAGGGGACTTCTCCCGGTAATCTGGCCAACATTTTCCCCTCAACCAACACCACCAAATCAGATTACCAGATCATTTATTTCATTTGCTGATTGGCCAATTTATACACAAGATCTGACAATGTGTTTGCCCACATAACAACAGTGATTATACTTAAAAAGTAATTCATTACCTGTGATTCATTACCCGTGAAGTACTTTGAGGCATCCTGAGGAAATGAAAGGCTGTATATAGGCACAAACTCTTCTAATTCTTTTTGCCTCATTTGTGCTGAATCATTACCTTGTCCATTTAAAATGAGCATTCGGGGTTGATGGCATTTAGCAGATGGTGGAAGAGAGGGTTGATAGCATTTAGTAGAGCCGAAAACCAATAGTAGCATCAGTTCCAAACTTCTTTGGAGCTTTATTTTGCTGTTAAGGGCTACTTTGAGCATCTGCCTTTGTAACATTTGCTGTGCTGTCATTTCTCAGACATCTAGTGACTGCATGACAGGGCACTGCAATTTTATAGAATGGCAGGATTGTTGAAGGTTCAATGAATCATAGTTTGGATTTGTATGGACTTGCATGCTCCCTTGCTGAATCCATAACCAACATCAGTAGGAAAGGATTCAACTTTCTTAATGTGCACAGTTAATTGCTCAATGTTTATGATGTGGCAGCCTAAAATAATCCTTCAGTACAAAAGGTAAGTGCAATTGTGACTTTAAAGCTATTGACAGGTTTGTGGAGGTGAGCAGGAGGTCTTTTTGCAGCATGTGTCAACACTCGGTCATGGTTTCCTTCATAAAGTGAAGCCTTCACAGGCACAACTCCTATGACAAAAGCAGCTACATGCACCACTGCCTAATATTCTGGTATGGGGTACCTACAGAAGGGTGCTGAGCTTCTCCAGTGCTGCCTGACCTGCTCCTCCTCCTCTTCCTCCTCTTCTTAACGAGATGTGCATTCCCAATGAGAAGCCCATTGCACCATGTCTGAAATAGTGAGAAAATGACAGCCCTGCAACAAAGTAGTTAGTAACAGCAAAAAACTAGAAGAAAACTCTAAAGTTTACAACCAACAGCATGTCATCATGCAAGTGAATGCTCTCTCCTTTCATTTCTCTCTCCAATACTTTCATATTCAGGCAGTCCACTGAGCCAGCACTCTTTAATACAGAAAGGCAAGTCGAAATGACTTCTGGGAGAACAAGGCTATTCTTTTGCAGTCATGGTTCATGAGACACGTGTGGTTTCCCAGGACACAAGCAAAGCACCAGTATAATGAAGTCTATTCATACACCAGAGTAATAATTGAGTGCACCACTGGAATGTTGAAGGCACGTGTTGGGTGCCTTTATTTATTTGGAGACATCCTGCATGTTGTTCTGCCAGGGTCACAAGAATCATAGTTGGTCTCCAGGATCATGGTTGCATGTTGCACAACTTTGCCTTACAAAGTGACCTCATTATGCAAGCCCTGGAGGAGGAAGACCTTCATGGACAGCGAGGAGCAGCAGCCTGAAGACAATGAGGAGGACAGCTCCTTGCTTGATGCAAGATATTTGTGCCCTTCTCTCACAGGAAGTCTTCTCATGACTACCAAGACTGACCAATGTATCATCTTCTTTTGACTATCATATCTGGCTCATTCCTTAATGGTCCTTTCTACATCTTCATCTTTTCTCCATAAGTATGTCATCATTTACACAATCTTCTCTGTGCACAGCAACTCACAAAATTCCAATTCATGCCTGTACATGAACACGACTTCCATACCTTTCCAAGAATAATATCTCTCACAATTTGAATGCAACCATAATTTTAATGTAAATGATACTGGATGTGAGCTAGGTGTTTCTTACAACAGTGTTTCTCTCGACACTTGAGTGTGAAGAATATGCTGTTAACCTTGTTCTTCTCTGAGGTGCTACCTCTCAGTGGCACAAGTGCATAAAGGTGCTGTCTGCTCTTTTGTATTGGGAGTTTCTTGGGACGGAGGTGGCCCTCATCTCATAGTAGTCAAGTTCTGAAATGAACCTGCTGCAGACTGCAGCTCTTGTGCAGCATGAGCAACCTGTGCCGTTTCTGCCACATGTAGGCATCGAAGGAGGCTGGTGGGAGGGCACATGTTGCTATCCAGAGAGACTTCAATATCACTCATTCCCGCTAAGCTATTTGTTCTGGGCACTGGCTCAGCATGGCTGGTGATCAGTGGAAAAAAACAAACCCAGTAATGTTTATCTGAAACCTATCCCCAATCCATTGGAGGCTAGAAAAGACAGTCATCTCCAGTCTGGCACCCAATGCATCTATAGCTGCAGCCTAGTTTGGAATAACGGCAGGCTGCCCTTAGGACCTTTGTCATGGGGGCCTTCCCAGCAGATGTCCCTGTAGCTGCCCATACTTCATGATTGACTGCAGTGTTGAGAAACTCTCCAGTGTACTGTGAACATAAGCCAACACCTGCAACACACTACTTTGTATAGGGGGTGAAATTCAACTTCAGTCAGGGCACAAAATGGGCCGTAGCAAATCAGCCGTCCATTGTACACCTCATCCAATTTTCTTTTCCATTAACTTCAAGGAAAATCGGGCAGGGTATATAATGGTGACAGATTTACTACCATGAATGGATAAGGGAGAACCAGTGGATGTGGTGTATTTGGACTTTCAAAAGGCTTTTAACAAGATCCCACACAAGAGATTTGCGTGCAAAATCAAAGCACATGGTATTGGGGGTAATATACTGACGTGGGTAGAGAACTGGTTGGCAGACAGGAAGCAGAGAGTCGGGATAAACGGGTCCTTTTCAGAATGGCAGGCAGTGACTAGTGGAGTGCCGCAGGGCTCGGTGCTTGGACTCCAGCTCCTTACAATAGACATCAATGATTTGGATGAAGGAATTGAGTGTAATATCTCCAAGTTTGTATTTGACACTAAACTGGGTGGCAGTGTGAGCTGTGAGGGGGACACTAGGAGGCTGCAGGGTGACTTGGACAGGTTAGATGAGTGGGCAAATGCATGGCAGATGCAGTATAATGTGGATAAATGTGAGGTTATCCACTTTGGGGGCAAAAACGCGAAGACAGAATATTATCTGAATGGCGGCAGATTAGGAAAAGAGGAGGTGCAACGAGACCTGGCTGTCATGGTTCATCAGTCATTGAAAATTGGTATACAGGTACAACAGGCGGTGAAGAAGGCAAATGGTATGTTAGCCTTCATAGCTAGGGGATTTGAGTATAGGAGCAGGGAGGTCTTACTGCAGTTGGACAGGGCCTTGGTGAGACCTCACCTGGAATATTGTGTTCAGTTTTGGTCTCCTAATCTGAGGAAGGACGTTTTTGCTATTGAGGGAGTGCAGCGAAGGTTCACCAGATTGACTCCCGGGATGGCAGGACTGACATATGAGGAGAGACTGGATCAACTGGGCTTTTATACATTGGAGTTTAGAAGGATGAGAGGGGATCTCATAGAAACATATAAGATTCTGACGGGACGGGACAGGTTAGATGCGGGTAGAATGTTCCCGATGTTGGGGAAGTCCAGAACCAGGGGACACAGTCTTCGGATAAGGGGTAGGCCATTTAGGACTGAGATGAGGAGAAACTTCTTCACTCAGAGAGTTGTTAACCTGTGGAATTCCCTGCCACAGAGAGTTTTTGATGCCAGTTCATTGGATATATTCAAGGGGGAGTTAGATATGGCCCTTACGGCTAAGGGGATCAAGGGGTATGGAGAGAAAGCAGGAAAGGATACTGAGGGAATGATCATCCATGATCTTATTGAATGGCAGTGCAGGCTCGATGGGCCGAATGGCCTACTCCTGCTTCTATAAACAAATGGACATTGAGTTAAGTTGCAAATTTGAACTACTATGTCCATTTTCTGTACAAAATATTGTCCATTCTGCTCTGACCTAGTTAAACTATAATGTTAATAATTAGAATATGTGGATCGTGATGACTGTTTTGATAAATGTCTAATAAAGAAGTTGCATTGAGTCTCCAAAATTAAATCCGATTTCCAGAGTTAGGTTAGCAGCATATAGATATTAAGGGAAAAATAAGGGTGTGGTAGCGCAAACTAAAGATGTTGTTCCATGAATTAATAATACTCTTTCACACACTGGAGTTCTGAACCCCAGCCACACTTTCATGTAAAGACTGGGGCCAAGCATTCACCCACAGGCTAACATACTATTTACATAAGAACATAAGAAATAGGAACAGGAGTAGGCCATACGGCCCCTTGAGCCTGCTCTGCCATTCAATAAGATCATGGCTGATCTAATCATGGCATCAGTTCCACTTCCCTGCCCGCTCCCCATAACTCCATATCCCCTTATTGTTTAAGAAACTGTCTGTTTCTGTCTTAAATGTACTCAATGTCCCAGCCTCCACAGCTCTCTAAGGCAGCGAATTCCACAGATTTACAACCCTCTGAGAGAAGAAATTTCTCCTCATCTCTATTTTAAATGGGTGGCCCCTTATTCTAAGATCATGCCCTCTGGTTCTAGTCTCCCCCATCAGTGGAAACATCCTCTCTGCATCCACCTTGTCAAGCCCCCTTATAATCTTATACGTTTCAATAAGATCACCTCTCATTCTTCTGAATTCCAATGAGTGGAGGCCCAACCTACTCAATCTTTCCTCATAAGTCAAGCCCCTCATCCCCGGAATCAACCTAGTGAACCTTCTCTGAACTGCCTCCAAAGTAAATATACCCTTTCGTAAATATGGAAACCAAAACTGCACGCAGTATTCCAGATGTGGCCTCACCAATACCTTATATAGCTGTAGTTTGCCTCCCTAATTGCTTGCTGTACCTGCATGTTAACTTTCTGTGGTTCATGTACAATGACACGCAAATCCCTCTGAATACCGACTTGAAATTCTACGTCTCCACCCAGAAGGTCCCTGGCTGCCAATTTGCTCTAGGCCCTGGGATGGGCAGAACTTGCACCCAACCCAAACTTGTCCCTGATATCAGAAAATGTGGGGCTGTGGTAGGACTTGCCCACATTGAGAATTTCCTTCATTCCATCTTTCTTCCACACAAGTTGGGCACTGGGAAGAAACTGGCATACAGGTTCAGGCTCGTGCCCTGGCCTGGACAACCCTAAAAACTGCTGGTAAACTGCCATTGGCCCCCTTATAAAAGGAACTGATTGACCAAAAGTTAAAAAAAAAGCTTCAGAGTCAGTGGCACTGATTAGTCTCCAAGCAGCCTGCCAGCCCTGCAATTCCTGATCCCTCTCTAGTGGGCAGCCAAGATGTGCCCATACTGGTGTGGGTGCCTGCTAAAGATATGCAAATGTACTAATCTCAGATACTCTGCCACGGTCAGGAGCAGAAGTCAGGGGTGCCTGCTGTGCTGCATGTACAGCAATTTTCATTGAATTAAAATACAGCATAGTACAAATTATAATTCCTTTCAAACTAAAGGTTCTTATCTACAATTCACAATAGCAGGTTATCCCAACTGTTTAAGGGGTAACTTTTTTGAATATAGCGAGGACCAAGAAATATAAAACTGAAAAAAAGATTAAACTAATTTTCATCCTTACCAAATATCTCTAGCACAGTACTTAATGGCCTGGATTTTGCGATAGAAATGTATTATGGAGTAAATCGGACAGCAACCTTTGATGTCCGCACATGCCCAGTTAAAAGCAAAAATTGGGAAGTTGCAGTCTGAAATGCCTTGCTCCTCCATAAGCTTTGCTGCACCGGTACTTTGCCGATAGATTTGGCATTAAAATACATGAAGGGAGTGAAATTGTGGTACTTGCCCTCTACTTACCCACTAAACACACCAGAATAAGTTAGGGGTTGGTGCATTCAGGTGTAAGTGAATTTTTAATGGCGTGATAAGTCTTATTTATTGCCAAACAACTTCAGGCCCTGAAAATTTTATTTTACAAGTGCAGAGTCTAGTTTCTTCAGAATTTAATTATTATTGGAGTGTTTTTTTTTAAAAAAAATGAATTTTTAGAAACATACCTTTCTGTCTCTTATCTCTCTCTCAACCCATTTTTCTTTCCCTATCTTTATTTTGCTTTCTGTATATGATTTTACATTGACATAAAAATTATAATTTATACCTATACTTTATAATGTAGCCGAGGTTTGCTGATGATACAAAGAAAGCAAATTGTGAGGAGGACACACAAAATCTGCAAAGGGACAAAGACAGGCTAAGTGAGTGGGCAAACATTTGGCAGATGGGGTATAATGTGGGAAAATGTGAGGTTATCCACTTTGGCAGAAATAATAGAAAAGCAAATTATAATTTAAATGGAGAAAAATTACAAAGTGCTGCAGTACAGAGAGACCTGGGAGTCCTTGTGTATGAAACACAAAAAGTTAGTATGTAGGTACAGCAAGTAATCAGGAAGGCAAATGGAATGTTGACCTTTATTGCAAGGGGGATGGAGTATAAAAGCCGCGAAGTCCTGCTACAACTGTACAAGGTATTGGTGAGGGCACACCTAGAGTACTGCGTACAATTTTGGTCTCCGTATTTGAGGAAGGATATACTTGCATTGGAGGCTGTTCAGAAAAGGTTCACTAGGATGATTCTGGAGATGAGGGGGTTGACTTATGAAGATAGGATGAGCAGGTTGGACCTATACACATTGGAGTTTAGAAGAATGAGATGTGATCTTATCGAAACATGTGAGATAATGAGGGGGCTCAACAAGGTGGATGCAGAGAGGATATTTTCACTCATAGGGGAAACTAAAACACGGGGACATAGTCTTAGAATAAGGGGCCGTCCAGTTAAAACTGAGATGAGGAGGAATTTCTTCTCTGAGGGTCGTAAATCTGTGGAATTCTCTGCCCCAGAGAGCTGTGAAGGCAGGGTCATTGAATATATTTAAGGTGGAGATAGACAGATTTTTGAGCGATAAGGGAGTAACGGGTTATGGGGAGCAGGCAGGGCATTCTGGGGGGAAGAGGCATTCTGAGGGGAGAGGGTGAGGGGAGAGGGGGAGAGGTCGTGGTCCACATCGGTACCAATGACATATGTAGGAAGAGGGATGAGGTCCTGCAGGCAGAGTTTAGGGAGCTAGGAAAGAGATTAAAAAGCAGGACCTCAAAGTTGGTAATCTCCGGATTACTCCCAATGCCACGAGCTAGTGAGGACTGAAATAGGAGGATTGAGCAGATGAATACGTGGCTGGAGAGATGGTGCAGGCGGGAGGGCTTTAGTTTCCTGAGGCATTGGGACTGCTTCTGGGGGAGGGGGGACCTGTACGAGCCGGATGGGTTGCACCTCAACAGAGCCGGGACCAATATCCTGCGGGGGGCGGTTGCTAGTGCTGTTGTGGAGGGTTTAAACTAGCTTGGCAGGGAAATGGGAACCTGAAAATAGATTTGCACGTAGCATTTGTAACAAAATAGATGAGTTGACGGCACAAATTGAGACAAATGGGTATGATCTGATAGCCATTACAGAGACATGCTTGCAAGGTGACCAGGACTAGGAATTAAATATTCAGAGGTATTTGACAATCCGGAAGTACAGACAGAAAAGAAAAGGAGGTGGGGTAGCTCTATTGACAAAGGATGGAATCACTGCAATAGTGAGAAATTATATTGCCTCAAATGATCAGGATGTTGAAACAGTTTGGGTGGAGATAAGGAATAATAAAGGGAAAAAGTCACTGGTGGGCGTAGTCTATAGGCCCCCTAACAGTAGCAACTCTGTTAGTTGGAGCATAAACCAGGAAATAGTGGGGGCTTGTAAAAAGGGAACAGCAATAATCATGGGTGATTTTAACCTCCATGTTGATTGGACAAATCAAATTGGTCAGGGTAGCCTTGAGGAAGAGTTCATCGAGTGCATAAGGGATGGATTCCTTGAGCAGTATGAAACGGAATGAACCAGGGGGCAGGACCTGGTCCTGTGTAATGAGACAGGATTAATAAACAATCTCCTAATAAAGGATCCCCTTGGAATGAGTGATCATAGCATGATTGAATTTCAAATTCAGATGGAGGGTGAGAAAGTTGGATCTCTAACCAGCGTACTAAGCTTAAATAAAGGAGACTATGAAGGTATGAGGGCAGAGTTGGGTAAAGTGGACTGGGAAAATAGATTAAAGTGTAGGATGGTTGATGAACAGTGGTGTACATTTAAGGAGATTTTGTCAACTTTCAAGAAAAATGTATTCCAGTGAGGAGGAAAGGGCATAAGAGAAAAGATAGCCATCCGTGCCTAACTCAAAAAATAAAGGACAGTATCCAATTAAAAACAAGGGCGTACAATGTGGCCAAAACTAGTGGGAGGACAGAAGATTGGGAAGCGTTTAAAAGCCAGCAAAGAATGACTAAAGAAATGATTAAGAAAGTGAAGATAGACTATGAAAATAAACTAGCACAAAATATAAAAACAGATAGCAAGAGTTTCTATAGGTATGTAAAAAGGAAATGAGTGGCTAGAGTAAATGTTGGTCCCTTAGAGGACAAGACCGGGGAATTAGTAATGGGGCACATGGAGATGGCAGAAACTCTGAACAAATATTTTGTATCAGTCTTTACGGTAGAGGACACTAACTGTCATGTATGTAACCTTCATGTAACAACACTGCAATACTGTATATACTTGAGAAATGCACACATTGACCACAGGGGGTGAACTTGTAGGCGACACTCCTCACCTGGGTCACCCAGGTATATAAAGAGAGGTCCCACACAGGGTCATCACTTCTTGGTGCTGTGAATAAAGGTGCAGGTCACAGAGTGACCTTGTCCATAGAATGTGCCTCGTGTGGATTTGTGGTATTGTGTAAGGACTTTACACTAACAATATTCCAACAATGGACAGTCAAGGGACTATGGGGGAGAGGAACTTAACACAATCACAATCATCATCATAGGCAGTCCCTCGGAATCAAGGAAGACTTGCTTCCACTCTTAGAATGAGTCCTTAGGTGGCTGAACAGTCCAATACGAGAGCCAAGTCCCTGCCACAGGTGGAACAGACAGTCGTTGAGGGTAAGGAAGGGTGGGACAGGTTTGCCGCGCGTTCCTCCCGCTGCCTGCGCTTGTTTTTTGCATGCACTCGGCGATGAGACTCGAGGCGCTCAGCGCCCTCCCGGATGCATTTCTTCCACTCAGGGCGGTCTTTGGCCAGGGACTTCCATGTGTCGGTGGGGATGCCGCACTTTATCAGGGAGGCTTTCAGGGTGTCCTTGTAACGGTTCCTCTATCCACCCTTGACTTGTTTGCCATGAAGGAGTTCGGTGTAGAACGCTTGCTTTGGGAGTCTCGTGTCTGGCATGTAGACAGTGTGGCCTGCCCAGCGGAGCTGATCAAGTGTGGTCAGTGCTTCAATGCTGGGGGTGTTGGCCTAGTCGAGGACGCTGATATTGGTGCGTCTGTCCTCCCAGGGGATTTGTAGGATCTTACGAAGGCATCGTTGATGGTATTTCTCCAGCGAATTGAGGCGTATACTGTCCATGCCTCTGAGCCATACAGGAGGACGGATATTACTACAGCCCTGTAGACCATGAGCTTGGTGGTAGATTTGAGGGCCTGTTCTATCGAACACTCTTTTTCTCAGGCAGCTGAGGGCTGTGCTGGCGCACTGGAGGCGGTGTTGAATCTCCTCATCAATGTCTGCTTTTGTTGATAAGAGGCTCCCGAGGTATGGGAAATGGTCCACGTTGTCCAGGGCCGCGCCGTGGATCTTGATGACTGGGGGGCAGTGCTGTGCGGCGAGGACAGGCTGGCGGAGGACTTTTGTCTTACGGATGTTTAGCGTAAGGTCCACACTTTCGTACACCTCAGTAAATACGTCGACTATATCTTGGAGTTCAGCCTCTGAATGTGCGCAGACGCAGGTGTCGTCTGCATACTGTTGCTCGATGACAGAGGTTGGGGTGGTCTTGGACCTGGCCTGGAGGCGGCGAAGGTTAAACAGCTTCCCACTGGTTCTGTAGTTTAGTTCCACTCCAGGGGGGAGCTTGTTGACTGTGAGGTGGAGCATGGCAGCGAGGAAGATTGAGAAGAGGGTTGGAGAGATGACGCAGCCCTGTTTGACCCTGGTCCAGACGTGGATTGTGTCTGTAATGGATCCATTGGTAAGGATCACGACCTGCATGTTGTCGTGGAGCAGGCGAAGAATGTTGACAAATTTTGGGGGCATCCGAAACAGAGAAGGGTGCTCCATGGACCCTCATGGTTGACCGTGTCAAAGGCCTTTGTAAGGTCGAAGAAGGCCATGTATAAGGGCTGGCGCTGCTCCTTGAATTTTTACTGCAGCTGTCGCGCTGCAAAGATCATGTCCATTGTGCCCCGTAGGGGACGAAATCGGCACTGTGATTCCAGGAGGAGCTCCTTGACCACAGGGAGAAGACAGTTGAGGAGGACTCTAGCGACAACTTTCCCAGTGGCTGATAGCAGGGAGATTCCCCTGTAGTTGCTGCAGTCGGACTTGTCCCCTTTTTTAAAGATGACCACGATCACTGCATCTCTTGAGATCTCCTGGCATGCTCTCTTCCCTCCAAATGAGAGAGATGAGGTCATGTATCCGCGACAACAGCGCCTCTCCGCCATACTTTAGCGCCATCCGCTCCCATAGCCTTGTTGTTCTTGAGCTGTCTTATGGTTTTCCTACCTCGTGCAACCTTGGGGTTTCACTGAGGTGGTGGCGGGTTGCATACTGCGAGATGGAGTCGAGAACACTCGAGTCAAAGGCAGAATCTCGATTGAGGAGATCTTCGAAGTGCTCCTTCCAGCAGGCCCTGACTGCTTCGGTGTCCTTGATGAGTGTTTTCCCGTTCTTGGCCAGCAGTGGGGTGGGGCCTTGGGAGTTTGGACCGTAGGTGGCCTTGACTGCGATGAAGAATCCTTGCACATCATGGCTGTCGGCTCCTGTGCTTTCTCCATCCACCACCTGTTCTTTAGGTCCCGGGGTTTTTGTTGGACCTCAGCCTTAAGCTGTCTGTAATGTTGCTTTGCTGCTCCCGAGTTGGGTTGTTGCTTAAGGCTCAGAAATGCTCTGCGCTTGCGATCTATTAGTTCTTGGATCTCCTGATCATTCTCATCAAACCAATCACGAAGGAGGTGGTTCTCAGTAATGGGACTAAAGGCGGATAAATCCCCTGGATCTGATGGCTTGCATCGTAGGGTCTTAAGAGAAGTAGCGGCAGGGATAGTGGAGGCATTGGTTGTAATTTACCAAAATTCCCTGAAAACTGAAATGTAACGCTCATATTTAAAAAAGGAGGCAGACAAAAAGCAGGAAACTATAGACCAGTTATCCTAACATCTGTGGTTGGGAAGATGATGGAGTCCATTATTAAAGAAGTAGTAGCAGGACATTTGGAGAAGCAAAATTCTGTCAGGCAGAGTCAGCATGGATTTATGAAATGGAAGTCATGTTTGACAAATTTGCTAGAATTCTTTGAGGATGTAACGAACCGGATGGATAAAGGGGAACCAGTGGATGTGGTGTATTTGGACTGCTAGAAGGCATTTGACAAGGTGCCACATAAAAGGTTACTGCACAAGATAAAAGTTCACTGGGTTGGGGGTAATATATTAGCATGGATAGAGGATTGGCTAACGAACAGAAAACAGAGAGTCAGATAAATGGTTCATTCTCGGGTTGGCAATCAGTAACCAGGAGGTGCCACAGGATCAGTGCTGGGACCCCAACTATTTACAATCTATATTAACGACTTGGAGGAAGGGACTGAGTGTAACGTAGCCAAGTTTGCCAACGATACAAAAATGGGAGGAAAAGCAATGTATGAGGAGGACACACAAAATCTGCAAAAGGACATAGACAGGCTAAGTGAGTGGGTGAAAATTTGGCAGATGGAGTATAATGTTGGAAAGCGTGAGGTCATGCACTTTGGCAGAAAAATCTAAGAGCAAGTTATTATTTAAATGGAGAAGGATTGCCAAGTGCAGTAGTACAGCGGGACCTGGGGGAACTTGTGCATGAAACACAAAAGGTTAGTATGCAGGTACAGCAAGTGATCAGGAAGGCGAATGGAATCTTGGCCTTTATTGCAAAGGGGATGGAGTATAAAATCAGGGAAGTCTTGCTACAGTTGTACAGGGTATTGGTGAGGCCACACCTGGAATAGTGCGTGCAGTTTTGGTTTCCATATTTACGTAAGGATATACTTGCTTTGAAGGCAGTTCAGAGAAGGTTCACAAGATTGATTCCAGAGATAAGGGGGTTGACTTCTGACGAAAGGTTGAGTAGGTTGGGCCTCTACTCATTGGATTCAGAAGAATGAGAACTGATATTATCGAAATGTATAAGATTATGAGGGGGCTTGACACGGTGGATGCAGAGAGGATGTTTCCACTGATGGGGGAGACTAGAACTAGAGAGCATAATCTTAGAATTTAAAACCGAGATGAGGAGAAATTCCTTCTGAGTGTTGTGGATCTGTGGAATTCACTGCCTCAGAGAGCTGTGAAAGCTGGAACATTGAATAAATTTAAGACAGAAATAGATAGTTTCTTAAATGATAAGGGAATATGGGGTTATGGAGAGCGAGCAGGGAAGTGGACCTGAGTCCATGATTGGATCAGCCATGATCGTATTAAATGGTGGAGCAGGCTCGAGAGGCCGTATGGCCTACTCCTGCTCCTATTTCTTATGTTCTTAAGTGCATCCCTCCCCCAGCTGAAATTCTTTACCCAAGCACAAGTGGATGGCCCCTGCACCCGCCCCCCCCGGCCGTAGATGGGACATTGTGTGCGGCTTGTTAACAGGTTTATTGGGTATGACGTGGAAAGTGACAGTGTCGTAACTTTTGGATTTCATCCACCCCAACTATGTCCCTTCTTAACACATGCACCAAGCTTGCACGGGTTGGAAGAACGTGATCCGTCTTCCCTGAGTTCCCTCTCTCCCCTCCGATCCCGCCCCACCTGTGTCTCTCTTTCCCCCTCCCCTCCGCACCCCCAGGCTCTCTCTCTCTTTCCCCCGCCCCCGCCCCCCCCCCCCCCAGGCTCTATTTTTCCATTCCCCCTCCCCCGTGTGTCTCTCTTTTCCACCCGCCTTCCACCATGGCTCTCTTTTCCCCCCCCGCTCCTCCCCAGGCGCTCTCTCTACCCGCCCCCCCAGGCTCTCTCTCTTACCCCTTCCCCAGGCTCTCTCTCTCCACCCCGTGGTTCTCTCCTCACTGGGCACTTTACGGTGCCGCTTGACTCTTCACTCAAACTGGCGCTGAATGAGAACTGCTCCTGGCCGATCCACTTCTCTCTCTCCCCGCTGACCCGCTTCTCTCTTTCCCTGCCGACCCACGTCTCTCTCTTCCTGCATCGGGAGATGCATGCTCAGAAGCGAGAGTTAGGACAAATAGGTACTCCCACATTTTAAATGACACCAGAGAGCTGAAATTCACCTCCACCCGAAACGAGGCGCACCTACCGTTTTTTGGCGGTCATTGCGGCCGCAGTGGTTGTGGCGGCCATTAGAGCAAGATTCAGTATTGAGGCTGGCACCTCATTTTTATGTATGCCTGGTGCTGCTCCTGCATGCTCTTCTGCACTCCTTATTGAACCACGGTTGGTCCTCTGGCTTGATGGTAGTGGTAGAGTGTGGGCTATGCCAGTCCATGAGGTTACAGATTGTGGCAGAATACAATTCTGCTGTTGCTTATGGCCTACAGCACCTCATGGATGCCCAGTATTGTGTTGCTAGATCTGTTCTGAATCTATCCTATTTAGTACGGTAGTAGTGCCACACAACACTATGGAGGGTGTCCTCAGTATGAAGATGGAGCTTCATCTCCACAAGGACGTTGGTCACTGCTACCAATGCTGTCATGGACAGATGCATCAGGGAGAAGTAGATTGGTGAGGATGAGATCAAGTAGGTTTTTCTCTCATGTTAGTTCTCTCACCACCTGCCACAGGCCCAGTCTGGCAGCTTTGTTCTTCAGGACTCAGCCAGCTCGGTCAGTAGTGGTGCTCGCGAGCCACCCTTGGTGATGGGCATTGAAGTCCCCCATCCAGAGTACATTCTGTGTCCTTGCTACTCTCACTGCTTCTTCGAAGTGGTGTTCACAATGGAGGAGTACTGATTCATCAGCTGAGGGAGGGCGGTAGGTAGTAATCAACAGGAGATTTCCTTGCCCATGCTTGACCTAAAGCCATGAGACTTCATGGGTTCCGGAGACTCCCACGGCCACTCCCTCCTGACTGTCGACTACTGTGCTGCCACCTGTGGTGGGTTTATCCTGTCGGTTGGACAGGACATATCCAGGGATGCTGATGGAAGAGGCTGGGACATTGGCTGATGGGTATGATTCTGTAAGTATGACTATGTTAGGCTGTTGCTTGACTAGTCTGTGAGGCAGCTCTCCCGGTTTTGCCACAAATCCCCAATATTCGTGAGGAGGACTAAACAGGGTTGACAGGGCTGGGTGTGCCATTGCCGTGTCTGTAGCCGGTGCCGAGGTCGATGCCAGGTGGTCCGACCGGTTTTATTCTTATTATTGTCTTTTGTAGCGGTTTGTTACAACTGAGTTGCTTGCTGGCCCATTTCAGAGGGCAGTTAAGAGTCAACCACATTGCTGTGGGTCAAGTGTCACATATAGGCCAGACCGGGTAAGGATGGGAGATTTCCTTCCCTAAAGGACTTTAGTGAACCAGATGGGTTTCCGAAAGTTTCATGGTCACCATTACTGATACGATGGGCTGGATTTTCGGCTTATTTGGCTGGGTGGGGCGCAAAAACGATTTTTTTTTGGCGTGAAACGAGGCATACAGGATTTTGCGCCCGGGGGAACTTTTGGCAATCGTTTTGCGGCGGCGCTAAAACTTAGTGCCCGCCCGCTGTTTTCCCCTTTGGATGACTTAAATCGTTGTGCACCCCAGGCGCTAACGCCGCCATCTTGGAAACGGAGGAGAAAGTCAGAGTTCTGCTTGATTAAAAGCATTGGGAGAAGAACGCTGCGTTACAGCATACTTTTCATTGTGAAGTTTATGTCAGATCAGCCATGATCTTATAGAATGGCGGAGCAGGTTCAAGGGGCCAAATGGCCTACTCCTGCTTCTATTTCTTACGTTCTTATTGTTATGTTCAGAATAACTCCACAAGACTGTATGCTGTAAGCTCAAACTGGTGTGACTTTAGTCTCTTTAATCAAACTCCAGAGTGCTGAAGCAGCATGGCAGACAACCTTTTATACTTGCTTGCACGAGGAGTGCAGGTGACCCTTGGAATAGTATTAAAGCCAAGGAAGTGGCATACAAATTGGCCAGAAATAGCAGCGAACCCAGGGACTGGGAGAAATTTCGAACCCAGCAGAGGAGGACAAAGAGTTTGATTAGGGCAGGGAAAATAGAGTACGCGAGGAAGCTTGCAGGGAACATTAGAATGGACTGCAAAAGCTTCTATAGATATGTAAAGAGAAAAAGGTTAGTAAAGACAAACGTAGGTCCCCTGCAGTCAGAATCAGGGGAAGTCATAACTGGGAACAAAGAAATGGCAGACCAATTGAACAAGTACTTTGGTTCGGTATTCACTATGGGGGACACAAACAACCTTCCGGATATAAAAGGGGTCAGAAGGTCTAGTAAGAAGGAGGAACTGAGGGAAATCCTTATTAGTCGGGAAATTGTGTTGGGGAAATTGATGGGATTGAAGGCCGATAAATCCCCAGGGCCTGATGGACTGCATCCCAGAGTACTTAAGGAGGTGGCCTTGGAAACAGCAGATGCATTGACAGTCATTTTCCAACATTGCATAGACTCTGGATCAGTTCTTATGGAGTGGAGGGTAGCCAATGTAACCCCACTTTTTAAAAAAGGAGGGAGAGAGAAAACAGGGAATTATAGACCGGTCAGCCTGACATCGGTAGTGAGTAAAATGATGGAATCAATTATTAAGAATGTCATAGCAGCGCATTTGGAAAGAGGTGACATGATAGGTCCAAGTCAGCATGGATTTGTGAAAGGGAAATCATGCTTGACAAATCTTCTGGAATTTTTTGAGGATGTTTCCAGTAAAGTGGACAAGGGAGAACCAGTTGATGTGGTGTATTTGGACTTTCAGAAGGCTTTCGACAAGGTCCCAAGAGATTAATGTGCAAAGTTAAAGCACATGGGATTGGGGGTAGTGTGCTGACATGGATTGAGAACTGGTTGTCAGACAGGAAGCAAAGAGTAGGGGTAAATGGGTACTTTTCAGAATGGCAGGCAGTGACTAGTGGGGTACCGCAAGGTTCTGTGCTGGGGCCCCAGCTGTTTACATTGTACATTAATGATTTAGACGAGGGGATTAAATGTAGTATCTCCAAATTTGCGGATGACACTAAGTTGGGTGGCAGTGTGAGCTGCGAGGAGGATGCTATGAGGCTGCAGAGTGACTCGGATAGGTTAGGTGAGTGGGCAAATGCATGGCAGATGAAGTATAATGTGGATAAATGTGAGGTTATCCACTTTGATGGTAAAAACAGAGAGACAGACTATTATCTGAATGGTGACAGATTAGAAAAAGGCGAGGTGCAACGAGACCTGGGTGTCATGGTACATCAGTCATTGAAGGTTGGCATGCAGGTACAGCAGGCGGTTAAGAAAGCAAATGGCATGTTGGCCTTCATAGCGAGGGGATTTGAGTACAGGAGCAGGGAGGTGTTATTACAGTTGTACAGGGCCTTGGTGAGGCCACACCTGGAGTATTGTGTACAGTTTTGGTCTCCTAACTTGAGGAAGGACGTTCTTGCTATTGAGGGAGTGCAGCGAAGGTTCACCAGACTGATTCCCGGGATGGCGGGACTGACATATCAAGAAAGACTGGATCAACTGGGCTTGTATTCACTGGAGTTCAGACGAATGAGAGGGGATCTCATAGAAACATTTAAAATTCTGACGGGTTTAGACAGGGTAAATGCAGGAAGAATGTTCCCAATGTTGGGGAAGTCCAGAACCAGGGGTCACAGCCTAAGGATAAGGGGTAAGCCATTTAGGACTGAGATGAGGAAAAACTTCTTCACCCAGAGAGTGGTGAACCTGTGGAATTCTCTACCCTGTGGAATAACACAGAAAGTTGTTGAGGCCAATTCACTAAATATATTCAAAAAGGAGTTAGATGTAGTACTTACGATTAGGGGGAATCAAGGGGTATGGCGAGAAAGCAGGAATGGGGAACTCCTGCATCTATTTTCTATGTTTCTATGTCTCCAACAGGTGCGCCCCCTGATGGCAAGTCTTACACTATTATAAAGTTTACATCCATAACACTTATGTTCTTATAGTTAGTTCTAAAGGACATTTAATGACATTTTAAAAGATGGGGGCCATACTATGTTAGCCATTAATCCTGGCTGCTATATTTATATGGCATCGAGCTGGAAGAAGGCTTATTATTGATCATTTTCAACATAATCGAAGAGGTCGCAGATGTATGGGTAACAGGCCTTACCCCCAATGACTTTACAGGGAACATCGCTCATACATAAGAATTAGGAACAGGAGTGGGCCATCTAGCCCCTCGAGCTGCTCCGCCACTCAACAAGATCATGGCTGATCTGGCCATGGACTCAGCTCCACTTACCTGCCCGCTCCCCATAACCCTTAATTCCCTTATTGGTTAAAAATCTATCTATCTGTGATTTGAATACATTCAATGAGCTAGCCTCAACTGCTTCCCTGGGCAGAGAATTCCACAGATTCACAACCCTCTTGGAGAAGAAATTCCTTCTCAACTCGGTTTTAAATTGGCTCCCCCGTATTTTGAGGCTGTGCCCCCTAGTTCTAGTCTCCCCGACCAGTAGAAAAAACCTCTCTGCCTCTATCTTGTCTATCCCTTTCATTATTTTAAATGTTTCTATAAGATCACCCCTCATCCTTCTGAACTCCAACGAGTAAAGACCCAGTCTACTCAATCTATCATCATAAGGTAACCCCCTCATCTCCAGAATCAGCCTAGTGAATCGCCTCTGTACCCCCTCCAAAGCTAGTATATCCTTCCTTAAGTAAGGTGACCAAAACTGCACGCAGTACTCCAGGTGCGGCCTCACCAATACCCTGTACAGTTGCAGCAGGACCTCCCTGCTTTTGTACTACATCCATCTCGCAATGAAGGCCAGCATTCCATTTGCCTTCCTGATTACCTTCTGCACCTGCAAACTAACTTTTTGGGATCTAAAAGAGTTTCATGCACAAGGACCCCCAGGTCCCTCTGCACCGCAGCATGTTGTAATTTCTCCCCATTCAAATAATATTCCCTTTTACTGTTTTTTTTTCCAAGGTGGATGACCTCACATTTTCCGACATTGTATTCCATCTGCCAAATCTTAGCCCATACGCTTAACCTATCTAAATCTCTTTGCAGCCTCTCTGTGTCCTCCACACAACTCGCTTTCCCACTAATCTTTGTGTCATCTGCAAATTTTGTTACACTACACTCTGTCCCCTCTTCCAGGTCATCTATGTATATTGTAAACAGTTGTGGTCCCAGCACCGATCCCTGTGGCACACCACTAACCACCGATTTCCAACCCGAAAAGGACCCATTTATCCCGACTCTCTGCTTTCTGTTAGCCAGCCAATTCTCGATCCATACTAATACATTTCCTCTGACTCCACGTACCTTCATCTTCTGCAGTAACCTTTTGTGTGGCATCTTATCGAATGCCTTTTGGAAATCTAAATACACCACATCCATCGGTACACCTCTATCCGCCATGCTCGTTATATCCTCAAAGAATTCCAGTAAATTAGTTAAACATGATTTCCCCTTCATGAATCCATGTTGCGTCTGCTTGATTGCACTATTCCTATCAAGATGTCCCGCTATTTCTTCCTTAATGATAGCTTCAAGCATTTTCCCCACTACAGATGTTAAACTAACCGGCCTATAGTTACCTGCCTTTTGTCTGCCCCCTTTTTTAAACCGAGGCGTTACATTAGCTGCTTTCCAATCCGCTGGTACCTCCCCAGAGTCCAGAGAATTTTGGTAGATTATAACGAATGCATCTGCTATAACTTCCGCCATCTCTTTTAATACCCTGGGATGCATTTCATCAGGACCAGGGGACTTGTCTACCTTGAGATCCATTAGCCTGTCCAGCACTACCTCATAGTGATAGTGATTGTCTCAAGGTCCTCCCTTCCCACATTCCCATGACGAGCAATTTTTGGCATGGTTTTTGTGTCTTCCACTGTGAAGAATGAAACAAAATAATTGTTTAAGGTTTCAGCCATTTCCACATTTCCTATTATTAAATCCCCCTTCTCATCTTCTCAGGGACCAACATTTACTTTAGTCACTCTCTTCTGTTTTATATATCGGTAAAAGCTTTTACTATCTGTTTTTATGTTTTGTGCAAGTTTACTTTCATAATCTATCTTTCCTTTCTTTGTTGCTTTCTTAGTCATTCTTTGCTGTTGTTTAAAATTTTCCCAATCTTCTAGTTTCCCACTGACCTTGGCCACCTTATACACATTGGTTTTTAATTTGATACTCTCCTTTATTTCCTTGGTACCTGCAGCTCTCTGAGGCACAGTGCGTAAGAAGGCTGTGATTCTGAAAAGAAGTGCTGGCAGAAATATGCCAACTAATATAGGCAGACATGCAGCCTACCAGCGGCAACAGGACTGCACTGCCCATTGAGGTGAAGGTGACTGCGGCACTTGCCTTCTATGCCCCCGGCTCTTTTCAGGCACCCAAAATGAGAGGGCTATAGGTTTTGGACGATTTGCTGGCTTCCCCAAGGTTCAGGGTGCCCTTGACTGGATGCACATCACGCTGCGAGCACCTTTACAGAATCCAGAGATTTACCGAAACCGAAAGGGATTTCACTGCATGAACGTACAGATCGTCTACAATCATACTCAGCACGTCACGGCCCAATATCCAGGGAACATCCATGATGCTTTCATCTTAGAAACATAGAAACATAGAAAATAGGTGCAGGAGCAGGCCATTCAGCCCTTCTAGCCTGCACCGCCATTCAATGAGTTCATGGCTGAACATGAAACTTCAGTACCCCCTTCCTGCTTTCTCGCCATAACCCTTGATCCCCCGAGTAGTAAGGACTTCATCTAACTCCCTTTTGAATATATTTAGTGAATTGGCCTCAACTACTTTCTGTGGTAGAGAATTCCACAGGTTCACCACTCTCTGGGTGAAGAAGTTTCTCCTCATCTCGGTCCTAAATGGCTTACCCCTTATCCTCAGACTGTGACCCCTGGTTCTGGACTTCCCCAACATTGGGAACATTCTTTCTGCATCTAACCTGTCTAAACCCGTCAGAATTTTAAACGTTTCTATGAGGTCCCCTCTCATTCTTCTGAACTCCAGTGAATACAAGCCCAATTGATCCAATCTTTCTTGATAGGTCAGTCCCGCCATCCCGGGAATCAGTCTGGTGAACCTTCGCTGCACTCCCTCAATAGCAAGAATGTCCTTCCTCAAGTTAGGAGACCAAAACTGTACACAATACTCCAGGTGTGGCCTCACCAAGGCCCTGTACAACTGTAGCAACACCTCCCTGCCCCTGTATTCAAATCCCCTCGCTATGAAGGCCAACATGCCATTTGCTTTCTTAACCGCCTGCTGTACCTGCATGCCAACCTTCAATGACTGATGTACCATGACACCCAGGTCTCGTTGCACCTTCCCTTTTCCTAATCTGTCACCATTCAGATAATAGTCTGTCTCTCTGTTTTTACCACCAAAGTGGATAACCTCACATTTATCCACATTATACTTCATCTGCCATGCATTTGCCCACTCACCTAACCTATCCAAGTCACTCTGCAGCCTAATAGCATCCTCCTCGCAGCTCACACTGCCACCCAACTTAGTATCATCCGCAAATTTGGAGATACTGCATTTAATCCCCTCGTCTAAATCATTAATGTACAATGTAAACAGCTGGGGCCCCAGCACAGAACCTTGCGGCACTCCACTAGTCACTGCCTGCCATTCTGAAAAGTACCCGTTTACTCCTACTCTTTGCTTCCTGTCTGACAACCAGTTCTCAATCCACGTCAGCACACTACCCCCAATCCCATGTGCTTTAACTTTGCACATTAATCTCTTGTGTGGGACCTTGTCGAAAGCCTTCTGAAAGTCCAAATATACCACATCAACTGGTTCTCCTTTGTCCACTTTACTGGAAACATCCTCAAAAAATTCCAGAAGATTTGTCAAGCATGATTTCCCTTTCACAAATCCATGCTGACTTGGACCTATCATGTCACCATTTTCCAGATGCACTGCTATGACATCCTTAATAATTGATTCCATCATTTTACCCACTACTGAGGTCAGGCTGACCGGTCTATAATTCCCTGTTTTCTCTCTCCCTCCTTTTTTAAAAAGTGGGGTTACATTGGCTACCCTCCACTCCATAGGAACTGATCCAGAGTCAATGGAATGTTGGAAAATGACTGTCAATGCATCCGCTATTTCCAAGGCCACCTCCTTAAGTACTCTAGGATGCAGGCCATCAGGCCCTGGGGATTTATCTGCCTTCAATCCCATCAATTTCCCCAACACAATTTCCCGACTAATAAAGATTTCCCTCAGTTCCTCTTCCTTACTAGACCCTCTGACCCCTTTTATATCCGGAAGGTTGTTTGTATCCTCCTTAGTGAATACCGAACCAAAGTACTTGTTCAATTGATCCGCCATTTCTTTGTTCCCCGTTATGACTTCCCCTGATTCTGACTGCAGGGGACCTACGTTTGTCTTCACCAACCTTTTTCTCTTTACATACCTATAGAAACTTTTGCAATCCGCCTTAATGTTCCCTGCAAGCTTCTTCTCGTACTCCATTTTCCCTGTCCTAATCAAACCCTTTGTCCTCCTCTGCTGAGTTCTAAATTTCTCCCAGTCCCCAGGTTCGCTGCTATTTCTGGCCAATTTGTATGCCACTTCCTTGGCTTTAATACTATCCCTGATTTCCCTAGATAGCCACGGTTGAGCCACCTTCCCCTTTTTATTTTTACGCCAGACAGGAATGTACAATTGTTGTACTTCATCCATGCGGTCTCTAAATGTCTGCCATTGCCCATCCACAGTCAACCCCCTAAGTATCATTCGCCAATCTATCCTAGCCAATTCTCGCCTCATACCTTCAAAGTTACCCTTCTTTAAGTTCTGGACCATGGTCTCTGAATTTACTGTTTCATTCTCCATCCTAATGCAGAATTCCACCATATTATGGTCACTCTTCCCCAAGGGGCCTCGCACAATGAGATTGCTAATTAATCCTCTCTCATTACACAACACCCAGTCCAAGATGGCCTCCCCCCTAGTTGGTTCCTCAACATATTGGTCTAGAAAACCATCCCTTATGCACTCCAGGAAATCCTCCTCCACCGTATTGCTTCCAGTTTGGCTAGCCCAATCTATGTGCATATTAAAGTCACCCATTATAACTGCTACACCTTTATTGCATGCACCCCTAATTTCCTGTTTGATGCCCTCCCCAACATCCCTATTACTGTTTGGAGGTCTGTACACAACTCCTACTAACGTTTTTTGCCCTTTGGTGTTCTGCAGCTCTACCCATATAGATTCCACATCATCCAAGCTAATGTCTTTCCTAACTATTGCATTAATCTCCTCTTTAACCAGCAATGCTACCCCACCTCCTTTTCCTTTTATTCTATCCTTCCTGAATGTTGAATACCCCTGAATGTTGAGTTCCCAGCCCTGATCATCCTGGAGCCACGTCTCCGTAATCCCAATCACATCATATTTGTTAACATCTATTTGCACAATTAATTCATCCACCTTATTGCGGATACTCCTTGCATTAAGACACAAAGCCTTCAGGCTTGTTTTATTAACACCCTTTGTCCTTTTAGAATTTTGCTGTACAGTGGCCCTTTTTGTTCTTTGCCTTGGGTTTCTCTGCCCTACACTTTTCCTCATCTCCTTTCTGTCTTTTGCTTTTGGCTCCTTTTTGTTTCCCTCTGTCTCCCTGCATTGGTTCCCATCCCCCTGCCATATTAGTTTAAATCCTCCCCAACAGCACTAGCAAACACTCCCCCGAGGACATTGGTTCCAGTCCTGCCCAGGTGCAGACCGTCCGGTTTGTACTGGTCCCACCTCCCCCAGAACCGGTCCCAATGCCCCAGGAATTTGAATCCCTCCCTGCTGCACCACTGCTCAAGCCACGTATTCATCTGCGCTATCCTGCGATTCCTACTCTGACTATCACGTGGCACTGGTAGCAATCCCGAGATTACTACTTTTGAGGTCCTACTTTTTAATTTAGCTCCTAGCTCCTTAAATTCGTTTCGTAGGACCTCATCCCTTTTTTTGCCTATGTCGTTGGTACCAATGTGCACCATTGCGTGAGAGCACTGTCTCAGGCATGATCCAGCACCACCACAAGGCCAGAGCTGGATGCTGGGGGACAAAGGTTACGGCCTCGCCACCTGACTCATGACCCTCCTCCGGAACCCTCAGACAGAAGCCGAGCTTCGCTATAATGAGAGCCATGCAGCCACACACAACATCATCGAACAAACAATTGGAGTGCTCAAGCAGCACTTCCGATGCCTGGACCACTCTGGAGGCTGCCTGCAATACTCCCCTTAGCAGGTTGCTGAGTTCATTGTGGTGTGCAGCATGCCACACAACTTAGCCATCATGAGGGGACAGGATTTGCCAATGGAGATTGCAGAACCACCTCAGGAGAGAGGCGGGGAGGAGGAGGAAGATGAAGAAGAGGACCCTGGCGAGGAACCCATGCCACCACCACAATCACAGGGGAGGCATCGTGGAAATATTGCTGCTGCAAAAGCCTTGCGTCAGCAGCTCATAATTGAATGCTTTGCTTGAAGAGTGAATGGCACGTTTGACCATTGCCTGGCCACTCTATCCCACCATGTTGATTGACTATTCCCCCTCTTGCAAATGAGACACTACACAGGAATGGTTAAGGTGAACAAAAGAACTTATCAAACATGTAAACTTTTATAACTTTGTTAATATAATTTGCAAACTTTGAAACTTTAATAAAATAACAGAAATTATCTGCATCCAGCACTGTGATTAAACAACAAGAAGAACATTATAACCAACAGAATGCAGAACATAATACAGCAACCCCTGCCTCACTGTCTTTTACCACCGGTTACCCCCCGCCCCCCCCACCCATTACCCTTACCCCCTCCCTTTCCTGCTGCTCGTATCCAAAGTGGCACAATGGTGGCGATCAGCAAAGTTGCCAGAGCGCTACTGTGTTGGGAGGAGAGACATTGGGGACACCGCCTAGGGAGACACTGGACCAGCTCGTGCCATGGAAAACCCAGCTTCTGACTGGTGAGTCTCTTCATCAGCGTCGCCAGTCACAGGTGTTGTGGATCTGGGTGTCACACTGGGGAACGCAGCAAGTATGGCAGAAGGGTTTATAGACTGCATCACCTGCCCAAACTGAAGCTTCTCGCCACACTCTCCGGGACTCCTGTGTCATTGCTGGAGGCCACCAGCCTCGTGTGGGCACTGATGGCCTCGCAGGTTTCGCGGCTCGCACCAACAACCTGCGACCCTACCTCCATAACAGTCGCAGTGAGATTCTTGATGGTCGCGGGAATCCTTCCCAGAACATCAAAGAGCTGACAGGTGAGCTGGATGGTCTCCCTTTTCAGTCCCACTATGTCCTGTTCTGCATCTGCTTGTCTGTCAGCAGATCGACTTTACCGACTCACCCTCCGGAGACATGACATACGGGATTCGAGCCCAGAACTGCGTTGCTGCACGCCACTAGTCCCAGGAGCCTCGGAGGTCTCAATGCCGGGAAAGTTACATCATCCTCTGATATAAGAACATAAGAAAAAGGAGCAGGAGTCGGCCATTTGGCCCCTCGAGGCTGCTCCACCATTCAACAAGATCATGGCTGATCTGGTTTTGGGCTCAGCTCCGCTTCCCTGCCCACTCCCCATAACCTTTCACTCCCTTATCGCTCAAAAATCTGTCTATCTCCACCTTAAATATGTTCAATGACCTAGCCTCCACAGCTCTCTGCGGCAGAGAATTCCATAGATTTACAACCCTCTGAGAGAAAAAATTCCTCCTCATCTCATTTTTAAATGAGCTACCTTATTCTGAAACTATGCCCCCTAGTTCTAGATACCCGATTGACGAAGTGTCTGGCCGGTAGCAAAAGAGATGTAGAGCGCATCTGCCCTCGGAGTTGGCTGATCTGTGAACTCCTCTTCCTCTTCCTCCTCCACATGATGGCCTGACGTGGAGGGTTGATCTGAGGGATGCGGCATCTTGACTGGTCATGTGGAAGTAGAAAGCAACAGATGAGTGGTTAGCAGCGGGGGTGGGGGCAGGGTGACATTAGGAAGGTCACTGACGTACCACAGGCTCATTTGAAGGACCGCTGCTTACTCCATTATATCTAGTCCAGAGACACTAGTCCAGGGACCTGATGGCTTACATCCTAGGGTCTTAAGAGAAGTGGCTGAAGAGATAGTGGATGCATTGGTTGTAATCTAACAAAATTCCCTGGATTCTGGGGCGGTCCCAGTGGATTGGAAAACCGCAAATGTAACGCCCCTATTTAAAAACGGAGGCAGACAGAAAGCAGGAAACTATAGACCTAACATCTGTTGTTGGGAAAATGCTGGAGTCCATTATTAAGGAAGCAGTAGCAGGACATTTGGGAAAGCATGATTCAATCAAGCAGAGTCGGCATGGTTTTATGAAAGGGAAATCATGTTTGACAAATTTGCTGGAGTTCTTTGAGGATGTAACAAGCAGGGTGGATAAGGGGGAACCAGTGGATGTGGTGTATTTGGATTTCCAGAAGTCATTCGATAAGGTGCCACATAAAAGGTTACTGCACAAGATAAAAGCTCACGGGGTTGGGGGTAATATAGATAGAGGATTGGCTAACTAACGGAAAACAGAGAGTTGGGATAAATGGGTCATTTTCCGGTTGGCAAACAGTGACTAGTGGGGTGCCGCAGGGATCAGTGCTGGGTCCTCAACTATTTACAATCTATATTAACGACTTGGATGAAGGGACCGAGTGTGATGTAGCCAAGTTTGCTGATGATACAAAGATGAGTGGGAAAGCAAATTGTGAGGAGGACACGAAAAATCTGCAAAAGGATATAGACAGGCTAAGTGAGTGGGGCAAAAATTTGGCAGATGGAACATAATGTGGGAAAATGTGAGCTTATCCACTTTGGCAGAAAAAATAGAAAAGCAAATTATAATTTAAATGGAGAAAAATTACAAAGTGCTGCAGTACAGAGGGACCTGGGGGTCCTTGTGCATGAAACACAAAAAGTTAGTATGCAGGTACAGCAAGTAATCAGGAAGGCAAATGGAACGTTAGCCTTTAGTGCAAGGGGGATAGAGTATAAAAGCAGAGAAGTCCTGCTGCAACTGTACAGGGTATTGGTGAGGCCACAACAGTGTACAGTTTTGGTCTCCGTATTTAAGGAAGGATATACTTGCATTGGAGGCTGTTCAGAGAAGGTTCACTAGTTTGATTCTAGAGATGAGGGGGTTGACTTATGAGGATAGGTTGAGTAGGTTGGGCCTGTACTCATTGGAGTTCAGAAGAATGAGAGGTGATCTTATTGAAACATGTAAGATAATGAGGGGGCTCGACAAGGTGGATGCAGAGAGGATATTTCCACTCATAGGAGAAACTAAAACTAGGGGACATAGTCTTAGAATAAGGGGCCGCCCATTTAAAACTGAGATGAGGAGAAATGTTTTCTCTCAGAGGGTTGTAATTCTATGGAATTCTCTGCCCCAGAGAAATGTGGAGGCTGGATCATTGAATAAATTTAAGGTGGAGATAGACAGATTTTTGAGCGATATGGGAGTAAAGGGTTATGGGGAATGGGTAGGGAAGTGGAACTGAGTCCATGATCAGATCAACCATGATCTTATTGAATGGCGGAGCAGGCTTGAGGGACCAGGTGGCCTACTCCTGCTCCTATTTCTTATGTTCTTGTGTTCTTCTTCATGGCAAATTGGGTGCCAAACTAAGCCTACCTATGTGTCATGCATTTTAGGAGGCAACCCACAGAGTGATGAGAGACAGCAACAGCATGAGAACAAATAGTGTGTCAAATTTATAATTTAAGTAACAAAGGAGTGCATCAATCAAAAATTGTACTCTAACGACCTTACAAAGATCATTAAACTTTTTTCGGCACTGCTTCCAGCTCCTGGCCACTGTGTCTGAGCCAGAAACTTCCTCAGCGATTTCCCTCCATATTCTATTAAAAATGGCTGGCAGGGGTCTAGATCCACCCCTCTGGTATAATTCTTGCCATTTACTCTTCACAGCCCCCACAAGAGCTTCATTAGCCTCTTGACAAAATCGCCTGGCACACTGTCTGTTTTCCTCCTCCTCCATGATCAAAATCGAATTCTAAAATGGCTGATTCAGCACCAGGTGTACTGCGCATGTGCGCGGCCGCGTTTATACTCGGAAGCAGACCAGAAGCACGGGAAGAAACAAAAATTTAAAATTTGCGCATGTGCAGAACAGACTTTTTTTTTTAGGTTCTGAACTTTCGGCTCAGGCACATAAATTCTGTGGTGCAACAATGGAGTTAGCGCTGACGCCTGTCGTGAACTTTCATTTGGCCAAAGTTGCCGCTCTGGCGCTAACGCTAACCCGGCACTAAAATTCTGATTTCACCATGATTTGCGCCCGAAAATGGGCAAAATCGCAAAAATCCAGCCTATCTTTTTGTTCCAGATTTATGTAATTAAGTGGTGGGATTTGAATTCGCATATTTGGATAATTAGTCCAGGCCTCTGGATTACCGGTCCAGTAACATAACTACTATGCTACCATTCCCAGCTATCACAAGGAATATTATAGAGCATACCATCAGTGTCTTCAAACAACCCGACTGCTGCCTAGACCGCTCTGGAGGAGTCCTGCAGTTCTTATCAAGATTTATCTTAGTTTGCTGCACAACCTGACCATTATGTGGGAACAGCCCTTGCCACAACCTACCCGCTAAGAAGCTGAGGAGCACAAGGAGGAGGAAGTGCCAGAGGAAGACAAAGGGAGGCTACAATGTGGACAGGCCTAGAGGGCCCAGCTTTAGACTGCACCACCTTGGCCTGTGCTGCAGAAGGCTTGGCTGGTTGACTGACAGGCAACAACAAGGGCACTGGTGGAGTGGCTATCATCCTGAGAGAGGGCAGCAAGTTCCTGTTCCATGGAGCCACTGCCACTCTCCCGGGGTGGCTCCTCAGCAATCCTGCTGATCTGTTGGAGAACGAATTGCTGAACTACTGTGACACCCTGGAAGCCCTTTTTGACAGTGGTACCCACAGCCACAATGACAGCTGAATCAGCTTCCAAGGCAGCAGTCGGACCTTTGATGTAAATTTGTGTGACATCGGTGATCAGACGCTGCATTATGATGGGTTCCACAGGTGTGCTGATGGAGGTGACCACCCGTTCCATGTTGGAAACGATGGCTCCAAGCTCTGCGCAAAGCCCTGTGCCAAGTTGGAGCTGGGCTCCTCCGAACTCTTTGACGTTGTCCACAGGCTTTCTGGCAGGTTTTTCAGTGCACCAAGCATTTGGTTGTGCACACCCATTAAACTTCTGTAGCCTGGGCCATTGAAGTCCTCCTCTGAATCCTCTGCAGCAGAACTAGTGTGCGACTTCACCCTCCGGTGACTGGCACCTGCTCTGGCATCTGCACACTTGTGCCCAGTGTCTCACCACATGCAGATCCCTCCTCTATCCTAGCCTTTAAAATATGCACAGTTGTGAGTATAAGATTGAGCGATGGTGTCTCTTCATCATTACTGTTTTCTTCCTCATCCTCGTCTGACTGGGAAGGCTCCAGTTGTTGGGTATCTGAAGTGAAAAAAGGACAACAGTTGGGTTGTAGTGAGGGGAGAGGAGAAAGTAAAAATTCTTCAAAATCAGTTCACTTCCCGACACCACTTTCAGCAGCCACAGTGCACCACCTCTTTAAGAGGTGTAGGCTACCTTTAAGTAGCACTAACCACTTGTGATATCAGGCCCTCTGCTGATGTATGCAGCCAATGAACAACATGGGTAGCGCTGGCTGCACGCAAAATTCATGGGAATCAGCAGGCAGCATGAATTTAATGTCCTGCCTGCAGCGCAATTAATGTACGTTGGTTAATCCCCACGCCTGTTTTCGTGGCTTATCCAGTTTAACCACAAGTATGTCTTCTTCATTATGTTACAAATCTTATTTCCATTAGTAAGTCCTCCGCATACTGAAGAAAGCAAGAGGGTGACTGAAACAATTTGCAAAAAGTATTCGGAGCAATTTCATTGTTATTGGTAGATTTTGCTGACTGCTCAATTTGCGGTTTTCATATATTCTTAGTATCTACTAGTAGCACTGGGAGCTTGCTGAGGATGGCCCAGAGCTTATTATCCTTTTAACATCCCTTTATATCAAATATTTGTGACAGTCAATTCTGCTCGATGTGCGGATTTCAGTGCAGCTCGGCCCCAGTGAGATAATCTTCTCTGTGATTGAACGCTGCTGAGGTCTGCCACCTACTGCAGGCCAGCATCCCTGATTGGTAGTTTTTCTAGCCATGTTCTTAGCTTTGATTTGTACGTCCACCTATGTCTTCAGTTGTGATTCCTTGCTCATAATTTCAATGAAATCTAATTGTGACAGACATTTTTCATATTTTATTTTTTCATACCTATGTAACGTTGCTCATGGTGAGTGAGGAAAATCTGTCATTTCATATATTATCAACCCACTGATTAAATAAGTCAAATTATCTGCATAATTGTATTGAAACTAAATCGGAGCCCTTGATGACTATTAAGAGCTAGTTTAACAATGTTGTTAATTTTATCTCTTACCTTTTTTTGAAGCCCAGGATACAGAGGAAGATGGGAGGGAAGATGTTCCAATTTGCAGGTAGGTAGGACACAGGTTGTAGGAACTACATATAGCAGTATTGGAGAGTTAAGGAGTGCTGTATAGGTTTTAATATTGTGAGAGGGGACTGGGGTCTGGTAGCATTGGTTACAAGATGTGGGAGTATGGACGTGGCTGCGGGATCTCTGAGAACGCGGATGGAGGTTGTGGGTATTTTGGAACACTGGGAGGGATGGCTGTGGTATTTTGGAGCATTGAGAGACAAGTAGAAAACTGACAAAGGCATGGGAGCATTGGGAGTGGGTGCTGGGTCTGACTGTGGTGGAAGGGAGGAATTGTAGTGTGGTAGCACTTTGACAGCAAGAGGGTGACTGAAGTTGCGGGAGCATGGGAAGGTGGTTGGATATGGATGGAATGGGTGTTCGGAAGCTGTTGGAGAAAATGCACTGATGAGAGTTTTCGTAGGGGTCATCAGTGGGGAGAAAGGCATGGATGCTCAGCATGCTATGCCGTGGCATGGTAAGGCATGGGACCAGGATTGGCAAGACATGCCAGTAAGACAGGAAGGCATGAACACTTGGGGCAGGAGCAGTGAGAGCTAGCAGGGTGGGAGGGGGTGGGCACAAATGCACTGGCCTTCAGGGTGAGGGAATGGGATCGGTAAGATATGACAGAAGGGAGTGAGGAAAGACAGGGAAACTCAGGGGAAAGTCAAGAACACAGGGACAGGTTAGTGGGGGCAGCAAGTGGTTGAAAAATGGGGGAAGGACAGGTATTTGGGGCAGTTGGGGGTTGAGAATTTGGGGAAAGAAATGAAGGCTAATTTTTGAATCCCTCCACCCATAAGATTTAAAAAGGCAAAGGGCTCCCCCATCGTAAACATGTTTGCTGTTTAAATAATGAGACTTTCTAGTTTATCACAGGGAAGCCATAGTATTGAGTGACAACTGCTTCATTATGAGGCACTTGAGGCATGTTTGTGCATTTCTCCCACACTGCTGACCCACTACCCTGGCCCTGGCTACCACTGAGAAAACTCCGATCACTGCAATTTTTTCAGCAGTATCCATAAACCATTCCTCCCAACATTCCCATATTCAGCAACCTTCCCATGTTCCCGCATCTGTCATCACCATCCCAGTGCTGCCACACCCTAAGTCCACCCTCCTACACAGCCTCCAGAGCACCTCCTTTGTTTTTAATGTAATTGAGGAGTTCTACTATAACATTGGCTCAGGTACCTGTGCAGCACTCCAGACACGTGCCCCTTGTTTGAAACAGGTGCTTTAGGGGATGCCTGCACTTAAAGAACCATTTCCTGCAGGATTTTTTTCCCTTCCAATGACCACCCTTCTATCTGCCACTTCTCTTGGGCGTCCAGTGCCCATTCAATGAATGCCAATGTGAGACTCTGTTTGGTTCTAAAGGTGCCTGCTACTTTGTGTGTTGATGCTGAACTCTGGGAATGACCCTTTTGAAATCTGTTCCTGGCCAACCTATAAAAATCTCAAAGCATGGCATTTGACTAATTGATAAACATAGAAACATAGAAAATAGGTGCAGGAGTAGGCCATTCAGCCCTTCGAGCCTGCACCGCTATTCAGGGAGTTTAAGGCTGAACATGCAACTTCAGTACCCCATTCCTGCTTTCTCGCCATACCCCTTGATCCCCCTAGTAGTAAGGACTACATCTAACTCCTTTTTGAATATATTTAGTGAATTGGCCTCAACAACTTTCTGTGGTAGAGAATTCCACAGGTTCACCACTCTCTGGGTGAAGAAGTTTCTCCTCATCTCGGTCCTAAATGGCTTACCCCTTATCCTTAGACTGTGACCCCTGGTTCTGGACTTCCCCAACATTGGGAACATTCTGCCTGCATCTAACCTAACCATCTAACATTTCTATGAGATCCCCTCTCATTCTTCTGCACTCCAGTAAATACAAGCCTAGTTGATCCAGTCTTTCTTGATATGTCAGTCCCGCCATCCCGGGAATCAGTCTGGTGAACCTTCGCTGCACTCCCTCAATAGCAAGAATGTCCTTTCTCAAGTGAGGACACGAAAACTGTACACAATACTCCAGGTGTGGCCTCACCAAGGCCCTGTACAACTGTAGCAACACCTCCCTGCTCCTGTACTGAAATCCTCTCGCTATGAAGGCCAACATGCCATTTGCCTTCTTTACTGCCTGCTGTACCTACATGCCTACCTTCAATGACTGATGTACCATGACACCCAGGTCTCGTTGCACCTCCCCTTTTACTAACAGAGCCGGTACCAATATTCTCGCGCAGAGGTTTGCTAGTGCTGTTAGGGAGGGTTTCAACTAAGTTGACGGGGATTCGCACTAGGAAGTAGCATTAGCAATGAGAAACAAAGGGCACAAAGGATTGGCAGAGATTGATAGCACTAAAACAAGAAATAGTAAGGTATAAGGTGGGGTCAGATTAAGAGAGAACACAGGATGGTCCAGGTTGGGTTTACAGTGTATGTTTGTGAACGCATGAAGCATAGCAAACAAGGTAAGTGGGAGCTGCAGGCGCAAATAGCCATCTGGGAATATGATGTCATGGCAATAATGGAGACTTGGCTCAAAAAAGGGCAAGATTGGGTATTAAATATTCCTGGATATCGGATGTTCAAGAAAGATAAGGAAGGAAAGATAGGAGGTGGTGTGGGGGTATTGGTTAAGAGGAATGTTACAGTGCTGGAGAGAGAATATCCTGGAGGGGTCAAGGGCAGAATCTATATGGTGAGAGTTAAGAAATAATAGAGGTGACATTACACTACGAGGTGTATTCAATAGGCCACCAATAGGGAAAAATATGAAGGAGCAAATTTGCTGAGAAATTACAGAGAGATGCAAAAACTATAGAGTAGTGATAATGGAGGACTGCAATTTTCTTAATATAGACTGGGATAATAGTGTAAAGGGCAGAGAGGGAGAAGAATTTCTGAAATGTGTTCAGGAGAACTTTCTTGATCAGAATTTTTTGAGGATGTTTCCAGTAGAGTGGACAAGGGAGAACCAGTTGATGTGGTATATTTGGACTTTCAGAAGGCTTTCGACAAGGTCCCACACAAGAGATTAATGTGCAAAGTTAAAGCACATGGGATTGGGGGTAGTGTGCTGACGTGGATTGAGAACTGGTTGTCAGACAGGAAGCAAAAAGTAAATGGGGACTTTTCAGAATGGCAGGTAATGACTAGTGGGGTACCGCAAGGTTCTGTGCTGGGGCCCCAGCTGTTTACACTGTACATTAATGATTTAGACGAGGGGATTAAATGTAGTATCTCCAAATTTGCGGATGACACTAAGTTGGGTGGCAGTGTGAGCTGCGAGGAGGATGCTATGAGGCTGCAGAGCGACTTGGATAGGTTCGGTGAGTGGGAAAATGCATGGCAGATGAAGTATAATGTGGATAAATGTGAGGTTATCCACTTTGGTGGTAAAAACAGAGAGACAGACTATTATCTGAATGGTGACAGATTAGGAAAAGGGGAGGTGCAACAAGACCTGTGTGTCATGGTACATCAGTCATTGAAGGTTGGCATGCAGATACAGCAGGCGGTTAAGAAAGCAAATGGCATGTTGGCCTTCATAGCGAGGGGATTTGAGTACAGGGGCAGGGAGGTGTTGCTACAGTTGTACAGGGCCTTGGTGAGGCCACACCTGGAGTATTGTGTACAGATTTGGTCTCCTAACCTGAGGAAGGACATTCTTGCTATTGAGGGAGTGCAGCGAATGTTCACCAGACTGATTCCCGGGATGGCGGGACTGACCTATCAAGAAAAACTGGATCAACTGGGCTTGTATTCACTGGAGTTCAGAAGAATGAGAGGGGACCTCATAGAAACGTTTAAAATTCTGATGGGGTTAGACAGGTTAGATGCAGGAAGAATGTTCCCAATGTTGGGGAAGTCCAGAACCAGGGGACACAAGAAACTTCTTCACCCAGAGAGTGGTGAACCTGTGGAATTCTCTCCCACAGAAATTGTTGAGGCCAATTCACTAAATATATTCAAAAAGGAGTTAGATGAAGTCCTTACTACTAGGAAGATCAAGGGCTATGGCGAGAAAGCAGGAATGGGGTACTGAAGTTGCATGTTCAGCCATGAACTCATTGAATGGCGGTGCAGGCTAGAAGGGGCAGAATGGCCTACTCCTGCACCTATTTTCTATGTTTCTAATGTTTCTGGTCCAACAAGAAAGGAGGCTTTTCTGGATCTGGTTCTGGAGAATGAGGTATGTCAAGTGGAGCAAATGTCAGTAGGTGAACATTTAGCGAACAGTGATCATAGTATCATAAGATTTAGATTAGCTATGGAAAAGGACAGGGAGCAATCTAGAGTAAAAATACTTAATTGGAGGAAGGGAAATTTCAGTGGGATGAGAACGATCTGGCCCAAGAAAATTGGAATCAAAGATTGACAGGTAAAAATGTAGTGGAACAATGGGCTGCCTTTAAAGAGGAGCTGGTTTGGGTACAGTCGAGGTATATTCCCACTTGAGGGAAAGATAGGGCAACTAAAGTCAGAGCTCCCTGGATGATGAAAGAGATAGAGAGTAAGATGAAGCAGAAAAAGAGCACATATGACAGATGTCAGGTTGAGAATACATCTGAGAATCAGGCTAAATATAGAAAATTCAGAGGAGAAGTGAAAAAGAAAATAAGAGGGGCAAAGAGAGGGTATGAGAATAGAATGACAGCTAACATAAAAGATAATCCAAAGTCTTCCCATGGCATATAAATAGTAAACGGGTAGTAAGAGGAGGGATGGGGCTGATTCGGGACCAAAAAGGAGACCTACACATGAAGGCAGGGGGCATAGCTGAATGAGTACTTCACTGAGGAAGAAGATGCTGCCATAGACATAGTAAAGGAGGAGGTAGAGGAGATATTGGATGGGATAAGAATTGATAAAGATGAGGTACTAGAAAGGCTGGCTGTACTTAAAGGAGATAAGTCACCAGGACCGGATGAGATGCATCTAAAGACACTGATGGAAGTGAAGGAAGAAATCGTGGAGTACTGGCCATAATCTTCCAATCCTCCTTAGAAAAAGGGGTGGTGCTAAAGGACTGGAGCATTGCAAATGATACACCCTTGTTTAAAAAAGGATGTAAAGATAAACCCAGCAACTATAGTAGTGGAGAAGATTTTAGAAAAAATAATCAGGAACAAAATTAACAGTCACTTGGACAAGTGTGGATTAAGTAAGGAAAGCCAGCATGGATTTGTTGAAGGCAAATCGTGTTTAACCAACTTGATCGAGTTTTATGATGAGGTAACAGACACTTGATGAGGGCAGTGCGGTTGACAGTGGTGTACATGGATTTCTAAAAGGCGTTCAACAAAGTGCCAGCAAAGTTTAAGCCCATGGAATAAAAGGGACAGTGGCAGCATGGATATGAAATTGGCTAAGTGACAGGAAACAGAGAGTAGTGGTGAACGGTGGTTTTTCGGTCTGGAGGAAGGTGTTCCCCACGGGTCGGTACTAGAACCACTGCTTTTCTTGATATATATTAATGACTTGGATGTAAGTGTACAGGGCATAATTTCAAAATTTGCAGATGACGCAAAACTTGGACGTCAAGTGAACAGAGAGGAGGATAGTGATAGACTTCAAGAGGACATAAACAGGCTGGTGGAATGGACAGACACGTGACAGATGAAATTTAACGCAGAAAAGTGTGAAATGATACATTTTGGTCGAAAGAATGAGGAGAGGAAATATAAACTAAAAGGTACAATTCTAAAGTGAGTGCATGAGCAGAAAAACCTGGGGTATATGTTCACAAATCGTTGAAGGTGGCAGGGCAGGTTGAGAAAGTGGTTTAAAAAGCTACAGGATAGAGGTATAGAATACAAATCATGGAAATTATTAACCTGTATAAAATACTGGTTCGGCCTCAACTGGATTATTGTGTTCAATTCTGGGCACCGCACTTTAGGAAGGATGTGAAGGCCTTGGAGAGGGTGCAGAAAAGATTTATGAGAATAATTCCAAGGATGAGGGACTTCAGTTACGTGGATAGATTGGAGAAGCTGGGGTTGTTCTCCTTGGAGCAGAGAAGGTTGAGAGCAGATTTGATAGAGGCGTTCAAAATCATGAGTGGTCTGGACAGAGTAGATAGCTAGAAACTGTTCCCATTGGCAGAAGGGTCAAGAACCAGAGGACACAAGTTTAAGGTGATTGGTAGAAGAACCAAAGGGGACATGAGAAAACCCTTTTTTTACACAGCGAGTGGTTAGGATCTGGAATGCACTGCCTGAAAGGGTGGTGGAGGCAGACTCAATCACAGCTTTCAAAGGGGAGTTAGACATGTACCGAAAAGAAACAAATTTGCAGGGCTACGGGGAAAGGATGGGCAAGTGGGACTAATGGAGGTGCTCTTGTAGAGAGCTGGCACGGGCTTGACAGGCTGAATGGCCTTCCTCCGTTCTGTAACCATTCCATGGCCCCAAGTTTTCCACACGAGCTGGGCGCCCGTTTTTCGCGCCGAAAACGGCGCCGGAAAAAAAACGCGCGATTCTGGAGCGCCCTGCAGCTCCATGTCTGCTTGGTGCGGCGCCCAGGGGGGCGGAGCCTACCACTCGCGCCGATTTTGTAAGTGGGAGGGGGCGGGTCCCATTTAAATTAGTTTTTTTCCTGCCGGCAACCCTGCGCGTGTGCGTTGGAGCGTTCGCGCACGCGCAGTGTGAAGGAAACATTGGCACTCGGCCATTTTTATACTTCTTTGTAGCTGTTTAATTTTTGAACATTTTTTAATAAAAGCACATTGCCATCAGCACATCAGCACTGAGGCTTCTTGCAGCAGTGAGAAGGCTGTAGGAAGCCTCAGAAAGTTGAGGCAGTTGTTTCCTGACGGCCTCCCCACCCTGCCGTCGGGAATGGCTGCTGAACTTGTGAGGCTTCCTGCAGCATTCTCCCTGGCTGAAGCACTTTCACACAGGTAGGAAGATGGTTTAATTAATCTTTTCTTTGCTTATAAATTTTTATTCAGGTTGGATTTATTTGTATAATATTTGTATAAGTATAAAAAAGGATTTATTATAGAATTTAATGACTTCCCTTCCCCGCCCCCCCGCCCACCCCCACCTCGTTCTGGACGCCTAATTTGTAACCTGTGCCTGATTTTTTTAATGTGTAGACAAGGTTTTTTCAGTTCTACAAAAATCTTCACTTGCTCCATTCTAAGTTAGTTTGGAGTACGTTTTCACTGTGGAAACTTTGAAATCAGGCGTCAGTGGCCGGACACGCCCCCTTTTGAAGAAAAAATTCTGTTCCAAAGTGAAACTGTTCTAACTGACTAGAACTGCAGAAAAAAAAATGTGGAGAATTGCGATTTCTAAGATAGTCTGTTCTCCACCAGTTGCTCCTAAAAATCAGGCGCAAATCATGTGGAAACTTGGGCCCTATGATTCTATGATAGTACACTGTACATTAATGATTTAGACGAGGGGATTAAATGTAGTATCTCCAAATTTGCGGATGACACTAAGTTGGGTGGCAGTGTGAGCTGCGAGGAGGATGCTATGAGGCTGCAGAAAGACTTGGATAGGTTAGGTGAGTGGGCAAATGCATGGCAATGAAGTATAATGTGGATAAATGTGAGGTTATCCACTTTGGTTTTAAAAACAGAGAGACAGACTATTATCTGAATGGTGACAGATTAGGAAAAGGGGAGGTGCAACGAGACCTGGGTGTCATGGTACATCAGTCATTGAAGGTTGGCATGCAGGTACAGCAGGCGGTTAAGAAAGCAAATGGCATGTTGGCCTTCATAGCGAGGGGATTTGAGTACAGGGGCAGGGAGGTGTTGCTACAGTTGTACAGGGCCTTGGTGAGGCCACACCTGGAGTATTGTGTACAGTTTTGGTCTCCTAACCTGAGGAAGGACATTCTTGCTATTGAGGGAGTGCAGCAAATGTTCACCAGACTGATTCCCGGGATGGCGGGACTGACCTATCAAGAAAGACTGGATCAACTGGGCTTGTATTCAATGGAGTTCAGAAGAATGAGAGGGGACCTCATAGAAACGTTTAAAATTATGATGGGTTCAGACAGGTTAGATGCAGGAAGAATGTTCCCAATGTTGGGGACGTCCAGAACCAGGGGTCACAGTCTAAGGATAAGGGGTAAGCCATTTAGGACCGAGATGAGGAGAAACTTCTTCACCCAGAGAGTGGTGAACCTGTGGAATTCTCTACCACAGAAAGTTGTTGAGGCCAATTCACTAAATATATTCAAAAAGGAGTTAGATGAAGTCCTTACTACTAGGGGGATCAAGGGGTATGGCGAAAAAGCAGGAATGGGGTACTGAAGTTGCATGTTCAGCCATGAGCTCATTGAATGACGGTGCAGGCTAGAAGGGCCGAATGGCCTACTCCTGCACCTATTTTCTATGTTTCTATGTTTCTATGATAATGTTGCAATGAAGAATAGTAAACCTGAGGATTGGAAGACTTTTAGAAACCAGCAAAGGATGATGAAACAATTGATAAAGAGAGAGAAAATAGAATGAGAGTAAACTAGCAAGAACTATAAAACAGATTGTAAGAGCTTCTACAAGTATGTAAAAAGGAAGAGAGTAGCAAAAGTAAACATGGGTCCCTTAGAGGCTGAGACAAGAGAAATTATGATGGGGAATAAGAAAATGGCAGAGACGTTAAACAAATATTTTGTAACTGTCTTCACACAATAGAAGACACACAAAACACACCAGAAATAGTCTAATGAGAGTGAGAAATTTAAAATAATTAATATTAGTAATGAAAAATTACTGGAGAAATTAATAGGACTAAAAACTGACAAATCCCCTGGACAAGATGGTCTACATCCAAAAGTTCTGAAAGAGGTGACTGCAGAGATAGTGGATGAATTGGTTGTGATCTTCCAAAATTCTAGATTCTAGAATGATCGCAGTGGATTGGAAGGTAGCAAATGTAACACCACTATTCAGGAAAGGAGGAAAAGAGAAAATAGGGAATTACAGGCCAGTTAGCCTGATATCAGTTATCGGGAAAATGCTGGAATCCATTATTAAGGAAAGTGGTAACAGGGCACTTAGAAAATCATAAAATGATTAGCAGAGTCAACACGGTTTTATGAAAGGGAAATCGTGTTGACAAATTTATTGACGTTTTTTGAGGATGTAACGAGCGGGGAACTGGTAGATGCAGTATATTTGGATTTCCATTTGGCATTCGATAAGGTGCCACATGAAAGGTTGCACAAGATAAGGGCTCATGGGATTGGGAACAATATATTAGCATGGATAAAGGATTGATTAAGGCAGAAAACCGATAGTAGGAATAAAATGCATTATTTTCAGGTTGGCAGTAATGATAGTAATGGGGTGCTGCAAGGCTCGGTGCTGGAGCCTTGATATCAATCTATATTAATAGCTTGGATGAAGGGACCAAGTGTAAAGTATCCAAGATTGCTGATGATACAAAATTAGGTGAGAAAGTAAGTTGTGAGAACGACACAGAGTCTGCAAAGGGATATAGACAGGTTAAGTGAGTGGGTAATGTCGAAGACACCGATTCAAGGCATGACTCTTAACACAAGCAGACCGTCAGATTGTTAGTTTATTGTTACTTGCATACAAGGGGAGAGTGCCCTCGACAAAGGCTTAGGGTACCAATTCCGACAATCTACAGAAATGTGGAATATTTATACACCCAAGTAAACAAATTCTATCATATGTGATGGTTCCTCTTTTTTTTGTAATAGTGCAGAGTCTAACAGTTTACAATTACCTCATCAGTGTTATCCAATGGAAACTTGTTTTAGCTACTCTTTGGGCTAACCTTTTCCTTGAACCCCTGTTCACTCTGGTTTTTGGTTATTACATCCTTATTGTGATTATAATTAGACAGAGAAGACAGATGACTTTAGCTGCTGTGAGGTATTGCAACCCGTGGTTTCAACTGCTGACAGCTTGTTTGCTGAAGTAAGCTCTAATTCCTAGGTTGACCAAATATTGGCCCCAAGTTTCGACATGATTTGCTCCTGATTTTTAGGAGCAACTGGTGTAGAACGGAGTATCTTAGAAATCGGAATTCTCGCCATTTAGTTTGCTCCAGTTCTAGTCAGTTAGAACAGTTTCACTTTGGAACAGAATTTTTTTTTCAAAAGAGGGCGTGTCCGGCTATTTACACCTGTTTTCAAAGATTCGTCAGTGAAAACTTACTCCAAACTAACTTAGAATGGAGTAAGTGAAGATTTTTGTACGCTCGAAAAAACCTTGTCTACACTTTAGAAAATCAGGCGTAGGTTACAAATTAGGCGTAGGGAATGGTGGGGGGAGGGGGAGGAAGGGAAGTCATTAAATTCTACAATCAATCCTTAGTTATACTTATACAAATATTATACAAATAAATCCAACTTGAATAAAAATTTATAAGCAAAGAAAAGATTAAATAAACCATGTTCCTACCTGTGTGAAATAGCATCAACCTTCGAGCTGCTGTGCTTCAGGCAGGCCTTTCATGTTGGAGACAGGCAGGGGTGTGGCGTCAGTGTCTCGACGGCAGCGGCAGCAAGCTTCGAGCTGAGCTGCGGTGCTTGAGGCAGGCCTTCATTCTCTTCGTGGCTGGCCATTCAGCCATGAGATATCAGCGGCGTCAGTGGCTGGCCGGCAGCCGAAGAATCAGCAGCGGACCGACGTGAGGCCATTCGGCCATGAGATAGCAGCGGCGTCAGTGGCTGGCCGGCAGCCGAAGAATCAACGCTGGACACACACAGCTCAGTAAGGTTCTTGAGGCCATTCGGCCACGCTTTAGGGCCGGCGTCAGTGGCTGGCCGGCAGCCGAAGAATCAACACCTGACACACGCAGCTCTTTATGATGCTTGAGGCCATTCGGCCACGCTTTAGGGGCGGCGTCACTGGCCGACGGCAGCCGAAGATACAGCAGCAGCCTTCGAGCTGTGAGGGGGACTGAGGCCATTTGGACAGGGAGAGGCAGCCACATCGACAGTTTTATATTGAAATTTGCAGAATGGGTGCTGCATTGTCAACACCACGTATTATTGCAAAGTTGAATTGGCACTCTTATTTCTCCAAATACACAGTCCTTAATTTGCATGCACCAATGCAGCACCGGTTCTGCAAGTTTAGCAGTGATTTCAGCAGGTGATTTATTCAGCAGTGCTGCTAAAAGCACTCCCTCACACACAGAAATATCAAAAAAATTAAATTACAAGCCTTTGCAGGGGTCCAAGAAACAAATCTTCACTTTTTCTGCAGTCCTTTTAAAAATGGCCGAGTGCCAATGTTTGTGTGAGACTGCGCATGCGCACACGCTCCCACACGCATGCGCAGGGTTGCCGGCACCACGAAGGCTAATTTAAATTGTACCCGCCCCCTGCTACTTAGAAAATCGCGCGAGTGTTAGGCTCCGCCCCCTGCTGCGAAGAGCGCGCCGTGCCAAGCAAACATCGAGCTCCAAGGAGCTCGAGAATATGGGAGTTTTTTTTAAGCGCAGTTTTCGGCGCGAAAAACAGGCGCCCAGCTCGGAGGTGCGCCGTTTTCGCCGCGGGACGAAACTTGGGGCCATAATGTCCCAGCAAGCCTTGCAATCTATGGTTGCTCTTTTTCTATCTTTCCACAGTAAGAAGGTGGCAGATGGAGAATAATGTGGGGAAATGTGAGGTTATTCACTTTGTAGGAATAGAACAACTATTTTTTAAAAGGTAAGAAACTATATAAATGTTGATGTTCAAAGAGCTTTATGTGTCCTTGTACATGAAACACAAAGTTAACTTGCAGTTTCAGTAAGCAATTAGGAAGGCAAATGGTGTGTTGGCCTTTATTGCAAGGGGGTTGGAGAACAAGGGTAAGGAAGTCTTGCTGCAATTGTACAAGACTTTGATGAGACCACACCTGGGGTATTGTGTACTGTTTGGTCTCTGTACCTAAGGAAGGATACACTTGATTGAATACACTTGATTGGTTCCTAGGATGAGAGAATTGTCCTTTGAGAAGAGATTGAGTAGAATGGGCTTATACACTCTGGAGTTTAGAAGAATAAGATGTGATCTCATTGAAATATATTTGATTCTGAGGGCTTGACAGGGTAGATGCTGAGAGGCCATTTTCCCTGGCTGAAAAGTCTAGATCTAGGAGGCATAGACTCAGGATAAGAGGTCAGACATTTAAGATGGAGATGGGAAATTTGTTCACTCAGAGAGTTGTGAATCTTTGGAATTCTCCACCCCAAAAGACTGTGGATGCTCAGTCGATCGATCAAGGCTGAGATCAATAGATTGTTAGACTCTAAGGGAATCAAGGGAGATATATATATATGGATCGGGCAGGAAAGTGGAATTCAGGTTGAAGATCAGCCATGATTTTATTGAATGGCGGAGCAGGCTCAAGGGGCCATATAGCCTACTCCTGCTCCTACTTTTTATGTTCTTATTAGGTGGTGGGAATGGACGTGATGTTTGTCAGAACTGGATTGGGCAGTGGGCAGGCTAATCAGAATCCAGATCAATTAATCTTCTCTTTTTTTTCTGGCACTGTTCATTTCACAAATCTGAGGCAGAACATCAATCAGCTGATGGTTTCTGCGATTTGTATTTATAGTTTATTTAGTGCACAACAAATATGTTGATTATTTTTCCCACATAGACTTTCTGGGGCTTGCCAGCTGTTGTTTTTAATGAAGACTGGAGGCAGCCTCTTTTTTTGAGGAAAATATTCCCTGATGTGAATGTATTGGGTGAGCTGTGATGCCCACTTACAATCTGCAGCTTTCAAAGCTGTTTTTACTTTGTTTATGCGCTTATAGAGGACCACTTGTTAGCACACAAGCAGGGAGAGAGCCTGCACCATCCAGATCAACATCCTTGGTGAACATGAGGAGTGACATTATCAATAAAAGTATAATGGATTGCATACCCCTAACTGGGGTCAGTCAGTCAGGTCTACCTGTGACTACAAAATTCAGCTCCCTACTCTGTTCCTGCAAGCCATGTTTTTGTGTTACAATCATTGTAAAAAGACTAAAGTATTGATTTTTATTTCCACAACAAGAACAACAGAGTCAAGAGAGCAATGTCGGCTAGAAATTGCTGTTGGTGACAATAGTGGATGAATACTTAACAATTTCGTATGACATTCTTTTGTCCACTATTTTAATGGAGGTGTAACTTGTTTATTTTAAAATCGGGGGCAGAAAATGTTTGGGTTGCCACGGAGTGAGGGACAAGGACAGGTATAATAGTGAGCCAATTTTGCCTTGATAATATAGAGTGCACTGCTGGTTGGGATTGTTGCAAGTGCATGTTGTAAAAGGTTTCAGCTCACAAATTAATATAATGTATCTGGGGTAAAGTCTAGATGAAAAGACTGCTGTTGAAGCCCCTACATCTACTTTCATGTTCATATTGTTAATAACTGTAATATAACCAGGAAATATTATTTATAGCTGCAAAATCCATGAAATAAAGTGACAAAAATCAAACATTTCTCAGGGGAGGGAGGCATGCCCTTGGACTCCCAGGAAAATACATTTCATGCCTCAGCAATTGTAGCCCTTACAGTAATTCAGTAATTCATACAACAACTACTGCTGCAAACAAAGCGTTTGTGTACTTTGCCCGCTCCAGTAATAAAAATACAAAAGTAAAATACTGCTGGAATCTGAAATAAAAACAGAAAATGCTAGAAATCTCAGCAGGTCAGGTAGCATCTCCACAGGTGCTACCTGACCTGCTGAGATTTCCAGCACTTTCTGTTTTTATTCCAGTAATAAAAATTATTGAACATTGGGTATAGCTGCAGATTGTAATAATCCTGTGTTCCACTGTCGTTTTAGTCTGACTTACCTTCATGCTATAAGACCTAATACGATTCAGGACCGAGATGCCAGTCAGTTTTTCATTTTATAGGTTGGTTTGTATGTACCTGACTGAGACTGACATGCCTCATTATCCCACAAACACCACTTTTTCACTGGGACTTGAGAATTACAGATTTGATGATGCATGGTCGCATGCCCTTTGAGCAAACACAAATCCTACTTTTTTTTCACAAGGTTTACAATCACAACAGTCTGCTAATTGATTGTTAAAGAACAAATGTCTGATTATCTTTTTTATTACAGCATTCTATATATACTGCAGGTATATAGAGGAGGCTTTCATTTGGAAAAGTAACGGTCTGCACAGTTCAACAACAACTTGCATTTATAAAAAGCGTCTTTAATGTAGGAAAACGAGCCTAGGTGCTTCACAGATATGTAATCAAGAAAAAAGACACTGTGCCAAAGAAGCAGATATTAGGATGGGGTGACGAAATGCTTGGTCAAAGAGGTTCTTGAAGGAAGAGAGGGAGATAGAAAGACGATGGGGTTTAGAGAGAGAATTAGAGAGTATAGGTGATCAAACTTGCAGGTATATTGCCAAGCCTTCCTACTTTCCTTAACTTGTCAGTATGCAGGTAGATTTTCATGTAATGTAATATGGAAGAATAAATATGTATGTCCTGAAAATTGCTTTGTATCGTCCAAAGTCATCAATATGGCTGATGATAGGTGAGGGTTTTTTTTTCTCACCTCATTAATAAATTTAAGCAGAGCTCATAAGAAATGTAGGCCTCCAAGGCTGTCCAAAGAGAGATAAATAAGAACATAAGGAACATAAGAATATAAGAAATAGGAACAGGAGTAGGCCATACGGCCCCTTGAGGCTGCTCCGCCATTCAGTAAGATCATGGCTGATCTGATCATGGAAGCTCCACTTCCCTGCCCGCTCTCCATAACCCCTCATCACCATATCGTTTAAGAAACTGTTTATTTCTGTCTTAAATTTATTCCAATGTTCCAGCTTCCACAGCTCTCTGAGGCAGCGAATTCCACGGATTTACAATCCTCTGAGAGAAGAAATTTCTCCTCATCTCTGTTTTAAATAGGTAGCTCCTTATTCTAAGATCATGCTCTCTAGTTCTAGTCTCCCCCACCAGTGGAAACATCCTCTCTGCATCCACTTTGTCAAGCCCCCTCACAATCTTACATGTTTCGATAAGATCACCTCTCATTCTTCTGAATTCCAATGAGTAGAGGCTCAACCTACTCAACCTTTCCTCATATGTCAACCCCCTCATCCCCGGAATCAACCTAGTGAACCTTCTCTGAACTGCCTCCAAAGCAAGTATATCCTTTCGTAAATATGGAAACTAAAACTGCACGCAGTATTCCAGGTTTGGCCTCACCAATACCTTGTATAGCTGTAGCAAGACTTCCCTGCTTTTATACTCCATCCCCTTTGCAATAAAGGCCAAGATTCCATTGGCCTTCCTGATCACATGCTGTACCTGCATACTAACCTTTTGTGTTTCATGCACAAGTGCGCCCAGGTCACGCTGTACTGTAGCACTTTGCAATCTTTCTCCATTTAAATAATAACTTGCTCTTTGATTTTTTTCTGCCACTTTCCAACATTATACTCCATCTGCCAAATTTTTGCCCACTCACTTAGCCTGTCTATGTCCTTTTGCAGATTTTTTGAGTCCTCCTCACACATTGCTTTTCCTCCCATCTTTGTATCGTCAGCAAACTTGGCTACGTTACACTCAGTCCCTTCCTCCAAGTCGTTAATATAGATTGTAAATAGTTGGGGTCCCGGCACTGATCCCTGCGGCATCCCACTAGTTACTGGTTGTCAACCAGAGAATGAACTATTTATCCCGACTCTCTGTTTTCTGTTAGTTAGCCAATCCTCCATCCATGCTAATATATTACCCCCAACCCCGTGAACTTTTATCTTGTGCAGTAACCTGTGCAGTAATCTGTTGTTCTCCATAAAATACCTTGACTCAGGCGGATGCTCAGGGGGTAGAACTAGCCACACTGAGTTAGGCCCTGGGGAAGGCACGAAAAGCCACATCATTGGCAGGAATGGGATGGTAAGTAATTCCGTACCATTTTAGGTGCACTTCCGAAGGAGTTTTTGCCATGCAGGAGCCCTCAAAATCTCCCGCTCATACTCCACGTAGGTTAATAATAAAGCAGTGCAGCAGGACTCCAAATTGGTGGGTAGGAAAGTAACCTTGTGGGAACTCTGGACAAGCGGGTGAGAAAGCAACACACTGTGGGTGGGCCAGGAAAGCTATATGTTGAAATTATGCATATGAGTTGATCTGGCAGGTAGGTCAAGAGGTGGTGCCAGGGGATTGTTGTTCAGATCGTTGGCACAAATTCAGGGCTTTAACTGGGGTGTTTTAATCATAGTCACAGTCTGAACTATCTGAGTTTTGACAGGGAGGCCAAAATTGGTGGACATACTGCTCACAGACGACCGACATCCCGCCCAAAATCGCGAAATTGATCGAAAAATACCAACATACTACCTGGCGGGAAATTCAAAAGCGACATACCGCCAGGCGGTATGCATACCGTCTGCCCATGCACACCGCCGACATATCACCCAAAATTGCTAAATTGATGACTTACCACCGACATACCACCAACCCTGCAGACCGCCCTAGAAAAGGTGGTTTTAAGTCAATCTTCAGTCGACAGTATGCATCTTCACCTGTGAAAATGTTTTTATCTGTCACCCCCCCCCCCCCCAGTCTCTCCCACCACCCCCATTTCTTACCCCCCCCCCACCCCACAACAATCTGTTCTCCCCCCCGCCCTACAGCTATTTCCCCCCCCCCCCCACCAAAGTAGCGATTGCCACCCAAGTAGCTATCTCCATCCAAATACTGATCTCCCCCAAGAAGTGACCCCGCCCCACCCCACATACCTGCTCAGCGTTCTCAGGCTGGCAGTCTCTGTCTATTCTGGTCTGTGTCTCTCGGGGGGGGAGGGGGGGCGGCGGAGCTTCGCAGCAGGCGCGTGCGCAGAACTCCGGACCCGAAGGTTCCCGAGTGAAAAGGACTCACTGCCCGCACACCGCTGGCTGCATTCTGCTCCGCCCGCTGCCCTCCGCTCGTCATGCCGCCGAGGAAAAAACTGATAAAAATCACGCACACTCCGCCCCAGCGGTATGAAACGATATACCACCGGCATACCGCCGAGAACTGCGCAGACGACCAATTTCGGCCCCAGCGGGTGTATAGGGAAAGTTGTTTGACCAACAAGAAGTAGACCATGCTCCTGCACCTATTTTCTGTGTGTTTGGTAAATTTGTGAGGAAGTTTTTAATGATATTGTTGTGAATTATTTTTTATCTGTTTATCACATTCTAAATTTTATTTTTAGGACTATTGGGTAGGGACTGGCATTTAAAAAAAAGAAATTAGAAATCAAAGTGGCAGCTGAAAGCATGTTGAAGGGATGTTTAAGCAATTTTGTTGGTTGGCTTTGTGGTGGTTGCTCATTGTGTATGACAGATTGTGCTCGTTGGTATGTTTTACTGCTTTGATTGGCAGGTTTTTTTTACTGCTTTTGCTTCCACTAGTAGCTTCCTGTTTATTCATATTTGAGCTATTCAGCGGTGTTCAGGAAACAATAATTTGTTGTAATTTATCACTTTTTTATGAACAATATTTTGAACTATATATCTGTTACACTTCCTCAATATATGTGGAAACAATTACTTTGTTAATTCATCTGGCCAGTACCCAATTTAATCCACAGCTACATGTAATATCTTTGTGATGGTTTGCCTTTCAGGAAGAGAGATAAATACTCTATGAAATCTGGTATTGCCCACAATGAGAATATAATTTGATGACACCAACCAGTTTTTTGAACTAAGAAATAGAGCAAGGCTAGTGCATTTCCCCAAAGGATCGATGCATAGGTGATCCAATATTTTGTGTACTCTGAGAGAACAGAATATCCAATTCATTTGTTGACTGGATAAAACACAAAAGCTCAGTTTCTGGATGAGACAGCCATATGATACACTATTCTAATATGTAGAAATTTCCAGGGGTACAGTTTAGGTATTATTCTAGTTGTAAAGAGAATCATTCCATTTTTCGATCATGAGGTTTCATGTGCTGTTCTGGAGTCAAATTGACAACCAAACTCTTTCCATTCAGTATGTTTTTTTTTTACCTTTGGTATTTGAATCCTATTTATGGAGAGGCACTAAGGGGGTAGACTTTTTGGTCGGTGGATACATCTCCCCCAATTTGAGACAGACATGTGTGGGCCAGGGAACTGGGTGACAACTTTTCTTTCACTAGCTCCACACAAAAATTACACTGGTCGGGATTTTGTCCAGGTAAGTGGGTCGGGAGCTGGGAGGCCAGCCAGGTTGAGAGGCTGGCTTGCTGTGAGCAGGTAAGCCTGCAGATGCGATGACAGAGCGAGGGGTCGGTCCAGGGGATGGTCGGGGAATGGCTGGCTTGGTCGAGGATTAATTGGGGAAGGGGGGGGGGGTCAGGTGACGGCAGGGGAGGATCGGTGGGGTCGGAGATCGGCAGGTGCCGGGTGGGGTGAGGGGAAGAGAAGATCGGGACCAGCTACCAGAGGATCGGGGCCAGCCTCAGCATCATCGGTGGAGTTAGGGGAAGCCTTCATGATGAGGATCGGAGGCAATTGGAGGCCTCATGTTGGGGTCTCCGATCATGGGGGTTGGGTTATATAGGGACACTGGATCCAGGAGGTAGGTACAAAGCCACTTACTACCTGGATCCACCAGACACGATCTCGATTTAGCTGCCGGGTTTCACAAATTGTTGATCCCACCCACATGCAGTTAAATTCAAAATGGAGATGAAAAATGAGATTTCCAGTCTCATTACAATATTTAAATTGACGTATCGACCCCTGGGAGCAGATTGGTCGCCTGTCCCCGTTCCACCTCTTAAAACCGGAAGTGGGCGAGTTGGAGGAGGGATCAGGTCAGGAATTCCATTTTTAACACTTTCCCTGTGCCACACTCCAAACCCACCAGTTTTTTTTTTAGCAGAGTGACTATTTGTACTAGCTTTTTGTGTGTCTGTCTGTGCATGCGCGCATTGGACTCCGCCCTCTTTTTAAGCATGGCCCTTGATTCGGTCGTGCATGCGTAGTGCGACATACAAGGAAGCCAGAAGTTTGACCATACAACCAGCAGCGTGGACCTGTCTGCTGCCGCTTATTGCGACCTTCTGTGGGAGAGAAAACATCGGAGGTAGTGGCGGGGGAGAGCGAGAGAGAGAGAGAGAGAGAGAGAAAGAGAGAGACCGAGGTGGAGGAGGGGGCGGGGGGGGGGAGAGAGAGCGAGACGGTGGTGGGTGGGCGTAGAGAGAGAGACGGGGGGAGGGGTAGGGAGAGAGAGAGAGAGAGAGAGAGAGAGAGAGATGGGGGGGTGGAGAGCGAGAGAAAGCGAGACTGGGTGGGGGGAGAGAGAGAAGGGGGGAAGGAAGAGAGAGATAAGGAGAGGGAGAGAGAGAGAAAGACACTGGGGGGAAAGACGGACGGGATTGGGGGGGAGAGAGAGAGACGGGATTGGGGGAAGAGAGAGAGAGAGACAAATGGGGGGGGGAAGAGAGAGACAAACGGGGGCGGGGGGTGGGGGAAGAGAGAAAGGGGAAGCAGGAGGGGGGATCGAAGGGGCGAGAGGGAACTCAGGGAAGACGTATTACATTCTCCCAACCCGCTTTACACCCACACCCGATTTCTCGGAAAGCTCGGCGCATGTGTTACAAGAAACATCGTTGGAGTGGATGAAATCCGAAAGTCACGGCATTGTCACTATTCACTTCATACCCAATAAACCTGTTAACAATCCGTGACCCACACACAATGCCCCATCTGTGGCAGGGGTGGGCGGTAAGGTCAGGAACTTGGGCTGGGGATGGGGAGGGGGCATAAACTTGGGCTGGGAGGTGGGTAAGGAACTTGGGCTGGGAAGGCATGAACTTGGGCTGGGAGGATGGGGGGAGGCATGAACTTGGGCTGGGGCGGTTAAGGAACTTCGGCTGAGGGGGTTAAGGAACTTTGGGCTGGGATGGGGTTAGGAACTTGGGCTGAGTGTTTCAGGAATTTCGGATGGGGTAGGCATGAACTCGGGCTAGGATGGGATCAGGAACTTGGACAGGGGGAGGTATGTACTTGGACTGGGCTGGGGTCAGGAACTTTTGCTGGGTTAGGGAGCTCTATCCTCTAGATTCTGAAGTCAGAATGGCTCGAATTACACTTAGCAAAGTCACTCAAAACTTGGGCTATTATGTTCCAATTATACATTCCAGAGAAATTTCTGGGCGTCGCTTATCCTCCAAGGGGACCAATCAGCAATCAGGTCATGTGATAATGGAGAGCCAATCAGAGCATTTCTCCAGTGCAATTAACTCCTTTTTTTCGGGGAATATTCCAGTCACTGTTTAATTTTCTAGACACATTCTTAGGCCAGGGTAAAGTGCCCTCACACAAAAATGTGTGAAGCATCATTTTAATAGGAAAACATGTGCTAATTGCATGGTGAATAGGCTGCATGATTTCCCATTCTTTCTATGGTAATTGTGCACAGTCACCCTTGTAGAGTGAACAAATAATTTTATGGCCTGCCAGAGAATGAGGTATTTTTGGTTACTGCAACAAAAATTACTGTTATGGTTGTTGCACTTAATTCTCCTCCCTGTTTCAGTTTTTTTTATAGGAAGAAAAAGATGAAATAACATGCCTGCACCAGAGGCAACTTGACCTTATCTGCCATAACTTTGGAGCCATGTTTACAGACCCAGGCATAACAACCTGGAATTGCTGAGTAGAAGTGCCTTCATACACTCCAGTCCACCAGGGAAATAGTGAAGAAATTTTGCCATCTGCTGAAACCTGATATGCAGACTGCCTTGATCACAGGGATGACGCTGCCAGTGGCAGTGAAGGTGGCCACTGCTCTTAACTTCTATGCATCCAACCTTGCACAGGGGACGTATACGAGATCAGTTAGTCCTAAGTGTACAGTACATTATCATCATGCAAGCCACTGATACTTTGTTAATACGGATTCTTTTTCCCTCAATCTGTTTCAGCGAATACACTGACACGCGAACACCTCTTGCCTTTTCTGTAAAAGACCTTTATTGAACATTCTCCGGCCGGGACTTGTCAAGACAAAGGGACACTCTCAATCAGAGCCTGTTTACCTTCCCCTGGACAAGTCCCTTTTCAGCGCGAAGAGCACAGTAGATATACATTTTCAAAACAGAACACATTTGATTAGCACTTGGTCTATTCAATCCCTTTCTGCCTCCCCCCACCCCCCCCTGAGTACGTCCAATGGCAGGCAAGAAAGTCTCCCAATTAGGGCTGGTGTCAGGTAGGTTAGTTATAGCTTTGCTACACTGTCTTCCCTTATCAGTAAAGAACCCAATTAGTTTTTCTTCCTCCTTATCAGTAGAAGCTATTACTTTTCCCTTCCTATCTAGGATTGCTTTCTTTCTTTGTGCTGCCTTGGGCTTTCTCATGACCCGTGTCTAACCTCAACTTCAACTCTTGGTAACCCCTTTTTTTTCTGTTGATTCTGCAGTTGCCTGCATCTTGACCATTTCCTTAGCTATTTTCCCATGATTCCCTATCTCCATCCTTTTGCCACCTTCTCTCGCCATCTACCACTTTCGCAACCCTTTTACACATTCTCATGTTCACCAAAGCAATTCTTTATCAGATATCTAACAGGAAAGCAACATACGAGGGCACTACAAATCTGCATCACAAAATTCCTCAAAGCTCAGGAAGTGATTAATGGCCATCCAGGGCCTTACACCAGATTCCATGGTCTTCATGAACCACAAGGGATAGCACTCCATCACTGTTCAAGTGATTAGTGATCAGCAATACAGGATCATGCAGGTTAATACCCAATTCCCAAGCAGCAGTCACAATTCTTTTATTTTAAAGTAATCCTCTGTGCCTCAATTATTTCGAGAAGGCAGTCTTGAAGGATGGTTCCCAGAAGACCAAGGCTATCGTCCACGGCACTCTGGGAAAACATCAAATTAAATGGGCAATTGAAATAGAGGGGCATCAGTTTGGGGCGCCTGGGAATCCCTGGCCAAAGACCGCCCCGAGTGGAGGACGAGCATCTGGGAGGGCGCTGAGCACCTCGAGTCTCGTCGCCGAGAGCATGCAGAAAACAAGCGCAGGCAGCGGAAGGAGCGTGCGGCAAACCAGACTCCCCACCCACCCTTTCCTCCAACGACTGTCTGTCCCACCTATGACAGAGACTGTAATTTCCATATTGGACTGTTCAGTCACCTGACAACTCACTTTTGGAGTGGAAGCAAGTCTTCCTCAATTTCGAGGGACTGCCTATGATGATGATGATGATTTGAGCAATTGTGCCATCAACGCTAATACATTTTGTGGAAATAGTCTTACGGAAAAAAAATGTAGCCGACTTGTGCCTGATCTTGATTTGGCTGGATTGGGATGTTAAATTAGGATGTCAGAAACAAATATAGATTTCCAGAATTCTGCCATGTCCACAGATGAGTGGCATGAGGTTCTGTCCTTCATTAAAGGAAGAATAATGGGTTTAGATCTGGGCCCCAGTTTTAACCCAACCCGGCCACGGTACAGGTCAAGTGAATGGTTAAAATGCCAAAAATCAACTTATTATCCCGTTCCTACCGAAAACCCGCCAACTGCCACTTTGGCCTGGATTTTAGAAGTTCACAAATCACAGCGAGCGGGGATGGGTTTACTGGGTAGCTTGTTGGCACTGGAGCAAACACTCCTGCTCCTCCTGGCCCACAAGCAATGCTTTAAAGGCACTTACCTCATGGATTCAGCCCTTCTCGCCTGCTTTCAGCTGCCGGGTTTCCTAAGGCCAAGGAAATCCGGCCATGTGTGGTTAAAAATAGAATGACTGTTAAAATGAAGGCAGGCAGCCTCATTATAATATTTAAATGACCAACCCACTTGCCACGAGCGGATTGGTCGCCAGCTCCTCGTCCCGCCTCCATTAAAACAGGAAGTAGGCAGGTTCGATTCCTGTTGCAGAATTTTTGCATTTTAATCTCTGACACGACACCAACCCATCCTTTTTTGGGAGTTACAATTGAGCTCTTTAACTCCAGATTTGACTTGGACTGGAAACACACCCATTAGAAGCAGACAACTATCTCATTAATAAATTCATCTAGGCGTCTGATGATGTTATTTGGATCCTGACATGATTTTAACGAGCTAGTAGGATTGGTTTCACAAATGGAATAACATGACTGCAAGCTGAATTTAAAGAGCACTTGGATCATTAGGATGCCATTGTGAGTAGTGCATTTCCAAGGCAGTTCTGAGGTTCTACTTTGCTTGTTTCAGATTTTTTCTTCCCCCTGCCACCCACCCCTTTGTTTTATCTACCCTCATTATGTACAGACAGCTTATGGGTGCTGTTTTTGCTTCACACTTTGGGCTGTTGGATGACAGCAGGTGAGGGGGGGGGCTGCTCGTAGAAGGCCTACCCAGCTCACAGGGTCTGTAAGTGAAGAGTTACTCTGTTCGATATTTTTGAGGAGCAGTGCAGGAGGAGGCTGCACTTCACCAGGCAGGCTGTTGCAGCAAGACTAGAGGGCCATGATTTTTCAGTGGCTGTCAAAATCACCACCATCCTTTGCTTTTTCATCACCGGCTCCTTCCAGGCTACTGCATGAGGACATCTTCCACAGCTACAAGTCTGCAGTGCACAGCTGCATAAGTCAGGTCACAAATACGCTCCTTTACCTTTGCGATGGTGGCCAACAGCCAGAATGAGAGAGCTCTGATATTTCCAGCAGTGGCGGGCTTCCTCGTGTCACGGGCATAACAGATTACTCTCCTGAAGCCATCTGGTATAAGAAAATGAGCCAGAAGCTTATGTGAATAGGATTGGCATCCACTCCATCCACGTTTAACTGGTATGTGATCATAGATGAAGGATAATGCAAGTCTGCACCAGTTTCATTGGCAACTGCCATGACTCGTCATTCTGTGACACTCATCCATTTTTTTCACCCATCCAGGATGACAACTAGAGGAGAACGAATATTAGATGTAGTCCTTACTACTAGGGGGATCAAGGGGTATGGCGAGAAAGCAAGAATGGGGTACTGAGGTTGCATGTTCAGCCATGAACTCATTGAATGGCGGTGCAGGCTCGAAGGGCCGAATGGCCTACTCCTGCACCTATTTTCTATGTTTCTATGTTTCACACCTGGCTGATGACATCTCTTCCCAACCCCACCATGCCTATGCAACACAGGTACAATGAGAACCATGGAACCACCAGGAACATCACTGAGCATTGCTCTTGGGACTGCCTACAATATGATCCATACAAAGTGGGCCACATCATTGCAGTTTCCTGCACTCTGCACAATCTGGCAATGCAAAAAGGATTGGATTTGGTGGAGGCACAACAACAAGAAAAGGCATCATCAGACAACGAAGAATTGAATGAAGACGAGGGAGAAACACAAGAAGAAGGGCCAGCAGAACACATTGAAGCTAGACAGGCCAGCACTTTCAGTGATCTTTATTCCCTCATCTGAAAAATGAGAAAAAGACCCTCAGCAGTCACAGTCTTTGTTATTCCCTTCACCATTCACCATAAAAACATTCAAACCATTCAGCCAACCTCTGTCAGTGCAGTTCTGACAATACAGACTGAGAAGCTGAAATGAGAAGAAACCATAGATCAGAGTTACAAATATAATAAAAGTGTTTTTAATTTCAAACATACTATTGTAATGCATTCTTTTGTTACTCAAGTGATCAACCCATAGTACGTTTCTTAAAAGTTTTACTAATTCTGTACTTCTACAAGGTGCTCTCCAAGAGGCCTCTACAGAGCTACTGTTGCTCATGTGGGGTCCCTTGAGATGCTTGTGGCCATTGACTAATGGGAGCTTGAGTCTCTGAGGGCCCAGCTGATAACTGCAGCACATTGGCTGTTGCCAGGGCAGTCTGGCTTTCTGGCACGAAAGCTGGTATTGGTTGAGTGAGTGCTAAGAAAGTAGATGTGCTGACCCCCTGAGAGGGCAACTCGTGCCATTCCCACTGCACCACTGCCACCACATGAGGTTGGGGCTCAGCACATCCACTGATATGCAGAAGACCAGACTGCAGAAGATGAGTGACGTCTTCAAAACCTCTATCCATTTATTCTGTCAATCTGCTTTTCCAAGGCAGTGCACAGGTTTGAGCCCAGAGTTTGCGTGGCAGTCATTTGTGCTTCCACCAAAGCTGCAAGGCTGTGAACATTGACTTCTGAGGGCCTGGCTGCAGCATCCCTGAAGGAGGCTGCATTCTCCAAGATAGGCTACAAAGTGCTAATGCCCTGAGAGATGACACCACATAGGCTGGAAGCAGACTGCTCCACACTTTCAGCCATTGTGGTGAAACTCCTTGGCAGCCCTTCCAATACCTGATATAACTGCTTGTGTGCAGCAAACAATTGTCTTCTCATTGCTGTGCCTCTGAATGCTTCAGCAGATCTGGGAGAGGACCTCTCCCTCTGGTATGCTGCTCTCTGGACTGTCCCCGCCACCAGTACCTGCTGCTGAACTTTAGTGCTGGTGGATGTTTCCATACATGCAAACTCATTGATGCTTGGAACTGATGTAGCTCATGACAGTGCCTCCTCAAAATCATTCTCCTCCTCTGAGGTGTCTTCTTCTGTGGGCTGTGGCTGTTGAGAAGGACCTAGAGAAAAGGGACATGAGTTAGGGTGGACAGCAGCAGATGATTGGCATCGTAATGCAGTTTGATGTAGGTCAAGCTGCGTGATTGTGCCTTTTCCAGAGCTACATGAAGGGGTTCACGAATAGTCACGGACTTTTTGTAGAAGTTTCCGGCATCAAAATCGTTTATCTTGACCGCTCTGGAGGGGCCAATGATTTCCAGAACTTGTTGATCCAACTCGGAGAGATTCATTATGTCGGGTGGTCCTTCCAAGGTCTTGCTCCTCTCCTTCATGTTGTGCACTGTCTTATCTTGCAGAGAGAGATTGAGAGCTAGTTGGTTTCTCCGACAAAGAAGAGTGCAAATATGTGGGGCTTTTGCTTGTTGTACCGATGCTGAAAGGAAGAAGCGAAGGCCAATCAAGATGGGGAAATGTTGAATAGAAAGCAGGAGTGTTCAGTGAGGAAGGAGCCAGGAGAGAAATTTACGATTGTGCAAAGTCTAACAGTTGAGAAGAGAATGGTGCTAGTGGCTGCTATAACTGGAGCAAGAAAGAGATGTGTGTGTCTATAATAGGGATGAAAAGTGGTATTGTGCGGCTTTAAAGGATGTGTTGGAGGGAAGGGAATTGTTGAGAGTGGTGGTGGAGGGGGAAAGGACTGTTGCAATGAGACACGGAAATGAAAAGCCATTGAAATGCTTCCTGCATGGAGTCCACTGAGGGTGATGCTCTTGGAGCAGTCAGTCTCAGCAATGTTTCCATGCCTGGTGGACTTAGTGTTTAGGAATCCTCCTCCCACTGACTAGAAAGAGAACTTTTCTCTCCATCTCTGATCTCTTCCAGCAGGACCTACAGGAAGGCCTCAGAGAATCTGGCGACTTGCCTGTGTCGATGCAGTCTAAACCGAAATCTTGCAGAAGGGAATGCAACTTCGCTTTGAGGTGTTGAGTTGCAGGATGGCCTATTCCTGCTCCTGTTTCTTAAATAGGTCTCCGGCTGACAGTGCACTTTGGAAGTGGATGATAACTTAAATGTCAATGGAAGTACTTCCTCCTCAGGCTATTGTAATTTCTCCTGTAATGTAAGCAAAAGAAGTGGTGTTAAGACATTCCAAGCTGTTTTGTTGCTTGTTTTCAGTGATCAGAGAAGATTGAAAAAGATCCAGAATTATATGAACAAAGCAGGGTATTGGGATTCATTTTAGATTGATCTACCGAAGAACCAACGGAAATATACAGGTTCCGTTATTTACAGGGAAGCGGGGTATAGGAGTGCTGTTGTGGGGTTGAAGCCCGAGAATCCCTGGAATCCGGAATTCCTGCTGAATTTAACAGCATGACCTCTACCATTTTTTTAATGGATGCGTTTATTTGTACTAACTGAATTGCAGCCATTTCTCTGATTGGCTCTCCATTATCACCTGACCTATTGCTGATTGGACAAGCCACACCCTGAAGTTTTTCTGGAATGTGTAACCACCCAGCTTAACTTTGCACATTTTAACATGATTCCACTTTGACTTCAGAAGTCAGAAAGGACACATCCATCCCCAGCCAAAGTCCCTTACCGCAGCACAAGTGCTGCCTCACCCAGTCAAAGTCCTTCCTTACCCCAGAGCAAGTGCATCCCCCTTACCCCAGCGCAAGTGCATCCCTCCCCCAGCTGAAGTCCCTTACCCCAGTGCAAGTGCATCTCTCCCGCAATCTAAGTCCCTTACCCAAGCGCAAGACCATAGATGGGGCATTGTGTGCGGATTGTTAACAGGTTTATTGGCTATGAAGTGTCAGTGTCATGACTTCTGGATTTCATCCACTCCAACGATGTTGGGTGTGGATGTAAAGGGGGTTGGAAGAACGTGATTTGTCTTCCCTGAGTTCCCTCTCTTCCGCGCCCCCCCTCCACCCCCCGTCTCTCTCCCCCCCCCACCACCACCACCCCCCCCAAACAGGCTCTCTCTCCAACCCCAACCAGACTATCACCCCCCCAAAACAAAACCAGGCTCTCTCTCCTTCTCTCAACCCCCTGCAAACAGCTCTTCTCCCCCCCACCCTCCCCACAACCTGGCTCTCTATCTCCCCTCCTGCCCCAAACCAGGCTCCCTCTCCCCGCTGGCTCTCTCTGCTTGGTGTGCTCTCCCCACCTCGGGGCTCGGCGGCCCAGCGGGGAGCTCGGCGGCCCAGCGGGGAGCTCAGGGCTCGGTGGCCCAGCGGGGAGCTCGGGGCTCGGTGGCCCAGCGGGGAGCTCAGGGCTCGGTGGCCCAGCGGGGAGCTCGGGGCTCGGTGGCCCAGCGGGGAGCTCGGCGGCCCAGCGGGGAGCTCGGTGGCCCAGTGGGGAGCTCAGGGCTCGGTGGCCCAGCGGGGAGCTCGGTGGCCGGTGGCCCAGCGGGGAGCTCGGGGCTCGGTGGCCCAGCGGGGAGCTCAGGGCTCGGTGCCCCAGCGGGGAGCTCGGTGGCCCAGTGGGGAGCTCAGGGCTCGGTGGCCCAGCGGGGAGCTCGGCGGCCCAGCGGGGAGCTCGGTGGCCCAGTGGGGAGCTCAGGGCTCGGTGGCCCAGCGGGGAGCTCGGTGGCCGGTGGCCCAGCGGGGAGCTCGGGGCTCGGTGGCCCAGCGGGGAGCTCAGGGCTCGGTGGCCCAGCGGGGAGCTCGGTGGCCCAGCGGGGAGCTCGGTGGCCCAGTGGGGAGCTCAGGGCTCGGTGGCCCAGCGGGGAGCTCAGGGCTCGGTGGCCCAGCGGGGAGCTCAGGGCTCGGTGGCCCAGTGGGGAGCTCAGGGCTCGGTGGCCCAGCGGGGAGCTCGGGGCTCGGTGGCCCAGCGGGGAGCTCGGTGGCCGGTGGCCCAGCAGGGAGCTCAGGGCTCGGTGGCCCAGCGAGGAGCTCGGTGGCCGGTGGCACAGCGGGGAGCTCAGGGCTCGGTGGCCCAGCGGGGAGTTCAGGGCTCGGTGGCCCAGCGGGGAGCTCAGGGCTCGGTGGCCCAGCGGGGAGCTCAGGGCTCGGTGGCCCAGCGGAGAGCTCGGTGGCCAGCGGCTCAGCAGGTAACATGGTGTTCAGGGCCGGTTCCGATGCATGCGCAAAAAAGGGTTAGTGTAAATTGCACTGGGGGGCGACGAAGTCGGAGACTATTTGTCCTGGCAGAAGCGTGAGTTAGGACAAATGGTCACTGCGTTTTTTAATACATTTTTCATCAAATTGACAAGCTGGCTGGCTGCTGGGCAGGAATGCCAGTGGTGGAAGGCTGCAGCCGAAGACCACTGGGGATGATGATCCCTGGCAATCGGGAAAGATCGTGGTCGGAGCCTGGCCTTCGGGAGGGAGGAAGGCAAAGATTGGGGGGTCGGAAGATTGTGGCAGGAAGGAGATGCCGTAATCGGCAGAAGGTTTGCTTGAAGGGGGAACACTACTGCTACTCCTGACTCACCAGCAGTGTTACAAAAATCACTTACCTGGTTGATCTAGCAGCTCCCATCTCCATTTTGCTGTTAGTTTTCCCGAGCCCTAGGAGACTTGACTGATGGATGTGAAATTTAAATCCTGCTCCCAATTGCACTGTGGGTATCTGATTTAAATATTATAATGAGGTGTCCCACGTCTCCAAGGTGGGACACAGACATATCATGCAACCCACCACCGTAAAAATGGAGGTAGGCAAGTATTCAAATGTTTAATTTTAACTGCGACTCCCCCCCCGTCGTGTGGGACGGGGGGGGGTTAACAGCTTCCCCACTTTGTCGAATGGCCACTTTCTGCACTCTTGTTTCAATGGCTCCCTGATCAGTAAGTTGGTCAGTGCTGAGTCTAATCAGAAATTTCATTTATTTCTTCAATGAATAGGAAAATCGGGCAGGGTGTATAACGAGCAGCTGATTCACTACTACCCACCTGGCATCCTCGCCAAAGTTGAATTTCACCTCCGCGGTGTCTCTTCATGATCCTTCGGGTATTTATGAACATCAGTAATGGGAGAATATTACGGTTTTTTTTAAGTAAAAAGTTTGGGGCCAAAATTGCGTACTGTCCCGTTTGTGGGCGGTAACAGCGAGGTGGGAGTTCCGGCTGAATGTTTTCTCAGAAGAATCACTCAACACTCAGTCGGTTCCAATGCCAATGCGGCTTTTATTAACGCTCAGCGGGGAGGAAGTCTCAGGACTGTATCCAGGCTTCTCTCCGCTGAACAAAGGGGTTCATGGATCTTTATATGTTTTACAACAGTTTACTACAGTTACATACAACAGTTTACTACAGTTACATTAGACCAATAGCGTTAGTCTCTAAACGTAAAGTGGCTCATGTGTTGCCAAGAGATGTGTTGCTAAGGGGTGTGTTGCTAGGGATGACTCATGTGTCTTGTAACATGGCCTAGGCCTCTCTTATCTTACTGTCCTTGGATGCTGGCATTGGGTAGCCTCCTTATCTCCATCCTGCTACAGAGCCGTATTGTTACTAGAACATTTGGTCCTGAGGCCTAGCTGATTAGAGACACCTGCAGAGCTTGCTTGCTGGTCCTGTGTGTGGGAAACAACAAATATCAGTCTCCAGGAATGCGGTCTATTTCAGCTAACATAAATCCCTTGAGGCTTCACTGGTAGCCATTTTATGGTACAAGTTACATATTTAATTCTAACCTTATCCTACAGGTGCCGTTGCCCTAGGGTGCCTAATACCTACAACAGGTTAACCGCCTCCGAGAGCACTAGGAGTGCAAAATATCGTGCTCCACTTGCTCTGTGGAGCGAGAGCGGGTTGGAAGGACTCCGCGAAGGGTGCAGCAGTATGCAGTGGTGCGTGTAGCGCTGCCGCGTAGACAGGGCCTTCCCCTTCTTTTAAAGGGGAGGGCCAAGCTGCCGACTCTGCGGGCCACCAGGGAGCGGGGTGCTGTGGCAGCAGCCCGGCACATTAGCGGAGATCGCATCATGGATCCCGCAATTGAGAAGGAAGAACGCCGCGACCGGTAAGTCGGCCTTTTTTTTTTAATACATCCCCCACCTCCCCCTTCATTATCGCCCCACAAGCAACCTACAGCCCAGTGTGCGCCCCCTGAAGTTATCACTGGCATCGCCCCGCGGCAGCTTCAGGGAGCGCTACCAAATTTTTGCTCCGGGGCGAAAACAGGTTGCTGCACTCGGTGATGACAACATCATTGTTGGCACAGCAGAGTGGGGCGCTTCCGGTTACCACCGCCGCTGGACTCCTACGGAATTTTGCCAGAGTCGGTAGCGGCGCTGCGCCCGGGCGAAAAGTCGTTTGCGCCCCGTTAGCGCTCCCGGGGCGCAAATATCCTGAATTTTTCCCCTTTTGTAACAAAGGATCTTTTCTCAATTTATTTGGGTTTAGTATTAATATATTCGATTTTTCAATTTACGGCTTATCAAAGTTAACGCACAAATTTGAAAGGGAGCAGAAAGCAAAAGCTTTTGTATTCCCCTATATCCAGATTCAGGTGAACTTAATGGGCCATTTTTATGTGCCGGTTATGCTGTGACAGCCTGTAATTCCATCTGACCACAGGTAATCTGGAGATGGTGGAAAATTTCCCTTCGAAGTGAATTTCGAAATATGAAACCTTGGGAGCAAAATAGTTCTTACCAGGATTTCTTGGATGATTTAAACCTACAAGGTAAGAGAATTTATGCTGACAGGGTAAGTTATTCTGTTGTCTTGTAATCCTTTCTCATTCACTTTTATTCCTGTCATTGCCACCATTCTATTGCTGCTGCAGGATTACTTTCTTTAATAATAAAAACTGAAAATGCTGGAAATCTCAGCGGGTCAGGCAGCATCTGTGGAGAGAAAAGCAGAGTTAACATTTCAGGTCGATGACCCTTCGTTTAAACTTTCTTTAAACTTGCCATTTATTTGATTAATCTATAATAGTTCATAATCAATTGGTACCATTAGCAACTTAATTTACCTGACAAAATGGGATTTATTCTTTTAGATAAAAGTTTTGAAATAGAGTTAAAATGGAATCTTGTCTTCAAAACAAAAGAAATAGGAACAGGCATAGGCCAAACGGCCCCTCAAGCCTGCTCCGCCATTCAATAAAATCATGGCTGATCTGATCTTAGCCTCAACTCCACTTTCCCCATAACCCTTGACTCCCCTTTAGTTCAAGAATCTGTCGATCTCATCCTTGAATATATTCTATGAGTCAGCCTCCACAGCTCTTTGGGGTAGAGAATTCCAAAGATTCACCACCCTCTGAGAAAAAAAATTACTCTTCAACTCTGTCTTACAATGTCAGCTGTGGCTCAGTGGGTAGCACTATTGCCTCTGAGTTAGAAGGTTGTGGGTTCAAGTCCTGCTCCAGGAACTTGCAGCACAAAAATCTAGGCTGACTCCAGTTCTTTTTTTCTTTTTTGCTCTCTTTCTCTCTTTTTTTCCACTCGTGGAGCATCTTTGCTATGAGGACAGATTGGATAGGCTGGTGTTTGTTTTCCTTGGATCAGACGAAGTTGAGGGAAGATCTCATTGAGGTGAATAAAATTATGAGGGGCCTAGATATAATGGATAGGAAGGGCCTATTTCCCTTAGCAGAGGAATCAACAACCAGGCGGTATAAATTTAAAGTAATTGGTAGAAGGTTGAGAGGGGATTTGAGAGGAAATTTCTTCACACAGAGGGTTGTGAGGGTCTGGAACTCACTGCCTGAAATGGTGGTAGAGGCAGAAACCCTCACCATATTTAAAAAGTACTTGGATGTGCACTTGAAGTGCTGTAACCTGTAGGGCTATGGACCTAGAGCTGGAAAGTGGGATTAGACTGGATAGATTCTTAGCCGGCATGGACACGATGGGCCAAAATGGCCTCCCTCCATGCTGTAAATTTCTATGATTCTATGAATGATTGTTTTAATTTTCCCCCTCCCTTTTGCCCCCTGATTTTCTACTATTATTGGCATGCTTTTAGTGTCTTCTGCCATGAAGACAGATACAAAATATTTGTTCAAAGTCCATTTCCTTGTTTGCCATTATTAATTCCCAGTCACATCTTTGAAGGGACCAATATTTCCTTTAGCTACTCTCTTCCTTTTTATATACTTGTAGAAGCTCTTAGTGTTTGTTTTTATATTTCTTGCTAGATTACTCTCAATCTATTTTCTCCCTTTTAATTATTTTTTTAGTCATCCAATGCTGGTTTCTAAAATTTTTGCAATCTTCTGGCCTACCACTAATCTTTGCAACATTTCTTTCAATTTGATACAATCCTTAACTTCCTTAGTTAGCTTCGGATGGTTCATCCTTCTCGTAAAGTCTTTGTTTCTCAGTGGAATATATCTTTGTTGAGAATTATGAAATAGCTCCTTAAATGTCTGCCACTGGTTATCTACCATCTTACCTTTTAATCTATTTTCCCAGTCCACTTTAGCCAACTCTGTCTTCATACCTTTGTAATTGCCTTTATTTAGGTTTAAGACACTAGTTTCAGACCCAGAATTTCACATTCAGTTTGAGGGTGAGAAACTTATCATGTTATGATCACCCTTCCATCGAGGATCCTTTACTATGAGATCGTGAATAAATCCTGTTTCATTACGCAGTACCAGATCTAAAATAGCCTGTTCCCTGGTTGGTTCCAGAACATATTGTTCCAATAAACTGTCCCGAATACACTCTATGAACTCGTGCTCAAGGCTACCTTTGCCAATTTGACTTGTCCAATCTATATGAAGAATAAAGTCGTCCACGATTATTGCAGTACCTCTCTTACAAGCTCTCATTATTTCTTGATTTATACTCTGTCCTACAGTGTAGCTACTGTTAGGGGGCCTATAGACTACTCCCACCAGTGACTTCTTTTCCTTGCTATTTCTTATCTCCACCCACACTGATTCTACATCTTGATCTTCTGAGCCAAGATCATTTCTCACTACTTGCACTGAGCTAACCCACCTCCTTTTCCTTTCTGCCTATCCTTCCAAAATGTCAAATAACCCTGAATGTTCAGTTCCCAGCCTTGGTCACTTTGAAACCACATCTCTGTAATGGCTATCAGATTATACCCACTTATTTCTATTTGTGCCATCAATTCTCTATCTTGTTATGAATGCTGCGTGCATTCAGATAACGAGCCTTTAATATTGTCTTTTTACCATTTTTCCTACTCTGACCCTATTTGCTAGTGCATTAAACATAGAAACATAGAAACATAGAAAATAGGTGCAGGAGTAGGCCATTCAGCCCTTCTAGCCTGCACCGCCATTCAATGAGTTCATGGCTGAACATGCAACTTCAGTACCCCCTTCCTGCTTTCTCGCCATACCCTTTGATCCCCCTAGTAGTAAGGACTTTATCTAACTCACTTTTGAATATATTTAGTGAATTGGCCTCAACTACTTTCTGTGGTAGAGAATTCCACAGGTTCACCACTCTCTGGGTGAAGAAGTTTCTCCTCATCTCGGTCCTAAATGGCTTACCCCTTATCCTTAGACTGTGACCTCTGGTTCTGGACTTCCCCAACATTGGGAACATTCTTCCTGCATCTAACCTGTCTAAACCCGTCAGAATTTTAAACGTTTCTATGAGATCCCCTCTCATTCTTCTGAACTCCAGTGAATACAAGCCCAGTTGATCCAGTCTTTCTTGATAGGTCAGTCCCACTATCCCGGGAATCAGTCTGGTGAACCTTCGCTGCACTCCCTCAATAGCAAGAATGTCCTTCCTCAAGTTAGGAGACCAAAACTGTACACAATACTCCAGGTGTGGCCTCACCAAGGCCCTGTACAACTGTAGCAACACCTCCCTGCCCCTGTACTCAAATCCCCTCGCTATGAAGGCCAACATGCCATTTGCTTTCTTAACCGCCTGCTGTACCTGCATGCCAACCTACAATGACTGATGTACCATGACACCCAGGTCTCGTTGCACCTCCCCTTTTCCTAATCTGTCACCATTCAGATAAGTCTGTCTCTCTGTTTTTACCACCAAAGTGGATAACCTCACATTTATCCACATTATACTTCATCTGCCATGCATTTTCCCACTCACCTAACCTATCCAAGTCACTCTGCAGCATCATAGCATCCTCCTCGCAGCTCACACTGCCACCCAACTTAGTATCATCCGCAAATTCGGAGATACTCCATTTAATCCACTCGTCTAAATCATTAATGTACAATGTAAACAGCTGTGGCCCCAGCACAGAACCTTGCGGTACCCCACTAGTCACTGCCTGCCATTCTGAAAAGTACCCATTTACTCCTACTCTTTGCTTCCTGTCTGACAACCAGTTCTCAATCCACGTCAGCACACTACCCCCAATCCCATGTGCTTTAACTTTGCACATTAATCTCTTGTGTGGGACCTTGTCATAAGTCTTCTGAAAGTCCAAATATACCACATCAACTGGTTCTCCCTTGTCCACTTTACTGGAAACATCCTCAAAAAATTCCAGAAGATTTGTCAAGCATGATTTCCCTTTCACAAATCCATGCTGACTTGGACCTATCATGTCACCTTTTTCCAAATTCTTATGTTTGTACACTCTGTCCCTTCCTGTCACACTCTGGTTATCATTACCCATATCACTACCCTGCACTATTGCCTTGTCCTTTCTCTTTAACTTTCTAAATTTCCCCTCACTTAAACCTCCCCCCCCCCTCCCCCCCACTATTTAGTTTAAAGCCCTATCTACAGTCCTAGTTATTCGATTCGGTTCAAGTGAAGCCCACCCCAATGGAACAGCTCCCACTTTCCCCAGTACTGGTGCCAGTGCCCCATGAATTGAAACCCATTTCTCCCACACCAATCTTTGAGCCACGCATTCAACTCTCTGATCTTATTGACCCTATGCCAATTTGCTCGTAGCTCAGGTAGCAATCCAGAGATCATTACCTTTGTGGTTCTGCTTTTTAATTTAGCCCCCAGCTGCTCGTACTCCCTCAGCAGAACCTCTTTCTTAGTCCTACCTATGTCATTGGTACCTACATAGACCACGACCACTGGCTCTTTCCCCTTCCACTCCAAATTCCTCTCTAGCCTCGAGGAGATGTCCTTAACCCTGGCAGGCAACACAGCTTTCGGGACTCACACTCTAGGCTGCAGAGGACAGTATCTATCCCCCTAACTATACTGTCTCCTACCACTAATACATTCTTTTTTACTCCCCCAACTTGACTGGTGCCCTGTACCATGGTGCTGTGGTCAGTTTGCTCATCCTCCCTGTAGTCCCTGTTCTCGTCCACACAGGCTGCAAGAACCTCGTACCTGTTGGACAAATGCAAAGGCTGAGGCTCCTCCAATGCTATCTTCTGGATCCCCATACCTGCCTCACTCGTAGTCACACCCTCCTGTCCCTGATCACAGACCAAATCTGAAGTACTTAGCCTAGGGGGCGTGACTGCCTTCTGGAACAAAGTGTCCACGTAACTTTCTCCCTTCCTGATGCATCGCAGTGTCCGAAGCTCGGACTCCAGCTCATCAACCCTGAGACAAAGTTCCTCGAGCTGCAGACACTTACTGCAGATGTGGTTGCTGTGGATCACGCTGGTGTCCAGCAGCTCCCACATGTTACGGCTACAATACATCACCTGCCCTGCCATCTCTATTGTATTTTTTTTTAAACTAATGAGGTTTTCAATTTTTGAAATATCACTCAATTGTCTATTTATAGTTTTTAATCTCGATAATAACCTTGTTTAATTTATTACATTTAGTTATATGCTTTAGGTCTTTACTGTAACTTAGCCCACAGTCCTAATTTAACCCCTTTTGTTTATATTTATTTTTATATATCAAGCAGCACCTCTTACTCCCACTTCACTGAATTTCCACACTTCTATTACCCAATTTCAAAATGAAGGCCTGGAGATGAAGCCGGTGGGCGGTGGGGGCTTATGGATTTTAACTTGGAGCAGGTTTTGGGCTCCGAGAGCGGAACGAGCATCAAACGGGGCTGAAATCATGAATTTCAGGTCAAGGATATTTTACCTCCCATGCCTGATTTACATTTGATTGGTGAGCCTGCCAGTGTGAACACGTTGGAAACAGGCAACCTGCCCACTTTCACGGCGGGATTTCAGGCAGGACTCAAGAGGCCTATTGAATGCACCTCTTAAAGGGAGGTTGCATCCACTGCTGCCAGATTTGCCTGCGATACTGCTGGAAAGTGGAGAATCTCACCAATGAGCTGCAAAGCTGCCCCCGTATCCTCTGATGTCTCCCTAGAGATGTTATTGGAAGAGATGAGGGCAAGGAAGGATGTTCTGTTTCCCAGATTTCCAAAACATACATGCACTAAGCCTGGAGAAAGGTGGCAAAGATGGTCAGTTCGAAGAGCATCACCACCAAGACCACCACCATTCAATTTAAGAAACACTTCAATAGCCTGACAAGACTAGCAAAGTTGTGTACAGCAAGATGATCTCCAGGTTACATTTCCCCTCCCCTGGATCACGCTATCATATGTCTAGATATTGAGTAATGGAAATAAACTCCTGATTGTAAATTGCATGGGATCCGCTTATGGGAGAGACCAATGACACTTAACTCAGATTATTTATGGCAGACTTGAAATTTGTAATATTTATCTCCTTATTAAAAAAAAATCTAAAGGAGCAGAAGGACATACTGTACAATGAGACACTCATTGAAACATGGTAAAAGTGTTGTATGGTATGTTGTTCTGTATACCTAAGTGTGAATGACTGTAATTGAGCTAAGGAATGAAAAGCAATACTAGCCATGAGCTCTGAAGAAGCCTTTGACCTCATCCTTCTTCATTTCTTGCATTCCCTTCACACTCATAACCTACATGGCCCTCTTTTCATAATGAGTTAAGGGTTCCAGCTTTGGTGACCTGGTTGCAAGTGCTCCTTCTTGTTAAGTGTGAGCACATAAATGTTGAAAAAAGGAACATATTCAGGACAGTTGCCACGTTATGAGTCTATTAATTTTCAATAGTATTAAAACCTGGTGCTGACATAGTACCTGTTTTTTGTTGTTTGCTGCATTTAATGGGTGCATGGCTAGCACTTTGATTTGGCAACATACACGAGCATAGAAGAACGTGAGTTTGCCTGTACCTGCACCTTTTTAGAAAGATAAACATTCGGCAAACTACTATGTCAGCACCATACATACCATTTGCCTTCTTTACCATCTGCTGTACCTGCATGCCCACTTTCAGTGACTGATGAACCATGACACCCAGGTCTCGTTGCACCTCCCTTTTTTCTAGTCTGCCGCCATTCAGATAATATTCTGCCTATGTGTTTTTGCCCCCAAAATGGATAACCTCACATTTATCCACATCATACTGCATCTGCCATGTATTTGCCCACTCACCTAATCTGTCCAAGTCACCCTGCAGCCTCTTAGCATCCTCCTCACAGCTCACACCGCCACCCAGTTTAGTGTCATCCGCAAACTTGGAGATATTACACTCTATTTCTTCATCCAAATTATTAATGTATATTGTAAAGAGCTGGGGTCCCAGCACTGAGCCCTGCGGCACCCCACTAGTAACTGCCTGCCATTCTGAAAAAGACCCATTTATCCCGACTCTCTGCTTCCTGTCTGCCAACCAGTTCTCGATCCACGTCAGTACATTACCCCCAATACCATGCGCCTTGATTTTATATATGCATTGTTCATCTCATGGTGTTCAGTGGTAGAATGGTCTTGTTCAAGTCAGACACAAGAACTGGAGAGCAGAATAGGAGCAGGAATAGGCCATGCGGCCCTTCGAGCCTGCTCCATCTTCCCGCACTATCCCCATATCCCTTGATTCCCTTAGTATCCAAAAATCTATCAATCTCTGTCTTGAACATACTCAATGACTGAGCATCCACAGCTCCCTGCAGTGGAGAATTCCAAAGGATCACCACCCTCTGAGTGAAGAAATTTCTCACCAGCCAGGAGAAACTTCCTGCCAGCATCTATCCTGTTAAGCCCCTTAAGAATTTTATATGTTTCAATGAGATCACCTCTCAATCTTCTACACTCGAGGGAATATAAACCTAGTCTACTCAATCTCTTGTCATAGGACAATCCCCTCCTCTCAGGAATCAGTCCAATAAACCTACGATACACTCCCTCTAAGAGAAGTATATCCTGCATAGGTAATGTTATGTATGGAGAAAGTGACAGACTGAACACTGTGAGCTCAAAGTAAAGTGTAACGTAGTCTTTTATTGCAGGTCTCCAGAGTGCCTCTCCAACCTGTGAGGCCTCCTTAAATACCTGTGCTCCCAAGGGATTATGGGATCCCTTGGGACTCCAGGGGATGAGCCCTCTGGTGGCTGTACAGAGTAAATACAAGTTTACATATATAACAGGTAAGGAGACCAAAGCTATACATAATACTCCATGTGTGGTCTCACCAAGGCCCGATATAATTGTAGTAAAACTTCTTTACTCTTGTACTTTAATCAACAACAACTTACATTTATATATCACATTTAACGTAGTGAAACGTCCTAAGGCACTTCACAGGAGTATAATGCACTCAGATTTGACACCGAGCCACATAAGTAGAAATTAGCGGCGGTGACCAAAAGCTTGGTCAAAGAGGTAGATTTTAAGGAGAGTCTTGAAGGAGGATAGAGAGGCGAAGATGTTTAGGCAGGGAGTTCCAGAGCTTGGAGCCTAGGCAACAAAAGGCACAGCCACCTTGAGCGATTATAATTAGGAATACTCAGGAGGGCAGAATTAGAAGAGCGCAGACATCTCGGGGGGGGGGGGGGGGGCGAGGGGAAGGAGCGGGGCGAGGGGAAGGAGGGGGGCGGTGGGGGTGGGGCGTTGGACGAGATTACAGAGATGGGAGGGGTGAGGCCCGGGAGGGATTTGAAAATAAGGATGAGAATTTTGAAATCGAGGCGTTGCTTAACAGGAAGCCAATGTAGATCAACGAGCACAGGGGTGATGGATAGTTTAGAGTCTAAGGGGCTGAAATTGCCCCTTTTTTTAAAAAGTAGTTACCGCCTGAGTTTCCGCCCAGTCAGGACAGACTCTCCTCCAATCGGGACATTGCCCTCTTGATTTTTTTGAGATGCAAAACCTGACCGCCTCGCTCCTGTGCAAACGGCGGTAGTGACGTCATAGGTCCCTGCCCGGAAGCAACATTTCCCTCAAAGTATTGTTCCACCGCTTGGCGGTGCCCCTGACAGCTTCACGCAGCAGGAACTTACCAGTGGCTGGGCGGTGCGTCCGCCCTTAAAGGGAGGGTGCACCGCCGCGCCGCCATTTTATTTTAATTGCCAGCCGACTCTGCGGCCGGGCCGCCAACAGGTAATCCGGTACCCCCTTTTGGGTCCGGCCGTCACCCAGTGGATGCCAAATAGGCCTCGCAGCGTCCCTCCCCTTTAAGTGAAGGGGAGGGATGTAGCTAAGCGTCAGCGTGACGCGGCACGTACGTGTCATGCTGACATGCTCAGCGCGGCGCTGATGACACCGTTCCGCTCCCAACTCATAAGAACATAAAAATTAGGAACAGGAGTAGGCCATCTAGCCCCTCGAGCCTGCTCCGCCATTCAACAAGATCATGGCTGATCTGGCCGTGGACTCAGCTCCACTTACCCGCCCGCTCCCCATAACCCTTAATTCCCTTATTGGTTAAAAATCTATCTATCTGTGACTTGAATACATTCAATGAGCTAGCCTCAACTGCTTCCTTGGGCAGAGAATTCCACAGATTCACAACCCTCTGGGAGAGGAAATTCCTTCTCAACTCGGTTTTAAATTGGCTCCCCCGTATTTTGAGGCTGTGCCCCCTAGTTCTAGTCTCCCCGACCAGTGGAAACAACCTCTCTGCCTCTATCTTGTCTATCCCTTTCATTATTTTAAATGTTTCTATAAGATCACCCCTCATCCTTTTGAACTCCAACGAGTAAAGACCCAGTCTACTCAATCTATCATCATCATAAAGTAACCCCCTCATCTCCGGAATCAGCCTAGTGAATCGTCTCTGTACCCCCTCCAAAGCTAGTATATCCTTCCTTAAGTTAGGTGACCAAAACTGCACACAGTACTCCAGGTGCGGCCTCACCAATACTCTGTACAGTTGCAGCAGGACCTCCCTGCTTTTGCACTCCATCCCTCTCGCAATGAAGGCCAACATTCCATTCGCCTTCCTGCCCCAAGGATTTCTCACAAGAAAAGAGGGCATTTTCCCTCTATTCCCCGCCTCATTGATTGGGGCAGTAATTCAACAAATAATTTTAATTATTCCCCCTAAATGGGGCGGAGAACAATTTCAGCCCCTAAATTCCTTTATAATAAAGGCTAACATATCATTTGCTTTCCTAATTCAAGTACCTGCATGTTAACTTTCTGTGATTTGTGTACAAGGAAATGCCAGAAAAGTTAAACAAATATTTTGTATTTGTCTGTACAGTGGAAGATGCAAAAAGCATACCTAAAATGGTGGGGAACCATGGGTCTAATGAGGGTGAGGAACTTAATGTAATTCATATAAGTACTCAAGAAACTCATGGGACTAAAAGCAGACAAATCCCCTGGCCCCAAGGGCCTACATCCTCTGGTTCTAAAAGAGGTGGCTGCAGAGATAGTGGATAGATTGGTTTTGATCTTTCAAAATTCTCTAGATTCTAGAATGGTCCCAGCGGATTGGAAGGTAGCAAATGTAACACCGCTGTTCAAGAAAGGAGGGAGAGCGAAAACAGGGAACTACAGGCCAGTTAGCCTGACATCAGTCATTGGGAAAATTCTGGAATCCATTGTTAAGGAAGTGGTATCAGCGCACTTAGAAAATTATAACATGATTAGGCAGAGTCAACATGGTTTTAAGAAAGAGAACGGTATTTGACAAATTTATTAGAACTTTTTGAGGATGTAACTAGCAGGGTAGATAAAGGAGAACCAGTGGATGTGGAATATTTGGATTTCCTAAAGGCATTCGATAAGGTGCCACATAAAAGATTATTACACAGGATAAGGGCTCATGGGATTGTAGGTAATGTATTAGCATGGATAGAGGATTGGTTAACAGACAGAAAACAGAGAGTAGGGATAAACGGGTCTTTTTCAAGTTGGCAGGCTATAACTAGTGGGGTGCCACAAGGATCAGTGCTGGAGCCTCAGCTATTTACAATCTATGTTAATGACCGAGATGAAGGGACCAAGTGTAATGTATCCAAGTTTGCTGATGGTACAAAGCTAGGTGGGACAGTAAGCTGTGAGGAGAACACAAAGCGTCTGCAAAGAGATATAGATAGACTAAGTGAGTGGGCAGTAAGGTGGCAGATGGAGTATAATGTAGGGAAATGTGAGGTTATTCACTTGGGTAGGAAGAGTAGAAAAACAGAATATTTTTTAAATGGTGAGAAACTTTTAAATGTTGGTGTTCAGAGGGATGTGGATGTCCTTGTGCAAGAAACACCGAAAGCTAGCATGCAGGTACAGCAAGCAATAAGGAGGGCAAATGGCCTGTTGTCCTTTATTGCAAAGGGGTTGGAGTACAAGAGTAAGGCAGTCTTGCTTGGGCCTTGGAGATACCACACCTGGAGGACCGTGCACAGTTTTGGTCTTCTTATCTAAGGAAGGATATACTTGCCCTGGAGGTGGTGTAGCAGAGGTTAACTAGATTGGCAATTGCAGGATTTAAAAAAAAAAATACAATCCTTCTAAAAGTCAGTGTAAAAAGTTTCAGTCTATAGCAATGTATCTACATAAATTGTGATGAAACCATGAAATTGTTTTTTTTTAAATGGTGAGAGATTAGGAAATGTTGACATTCAGGGGGATTTGGATATCATAAGAACATAAGAAATAGGAGCAGGTGTAGGCCAAACAGCCCCATTTAATAAGATCATGGCTGATTATCGAACTCAACTCCACTTTCTCGCCCGATGAGAGGGCTTATGTTGAGAGATTGTGTAGATTGGGCCTTTACTCTCTGGAGTTTAGAAGAATGAGAGGTGATGTCATTGAAACATGCAAGATTCTGAAGGGGATTGACAGGGTAGATGCTAAGAGGTTTTTTTCCCCCTGGTTGGTGTGTCAAGAACTAGGGGGCACAGTCTCAGGAGAAGGTGTAGGCCATTTTAGAGATGAGGAGGAATTTGTTGACTCAGAGGGTTGTGAATCTTTGGAATTCTCTGCCCCAGAAGGCTGTGGATACTGAGTCTCTGAATATATTCAAGACTGAGATCGATAGATTTTGGGGTCTAGAGGAATCAAGAGATATGGCGATCGGGCGGGAAAGTGGAGTTGAGTTCGATGATCAGCCATGATCTTATTGAATGGGGCTGTTTGGCCTACACCTGCTCCTATTTCTTATGTTCTTATGATATTCAAATCCCTCTGAATGCCAACATTTCCCAATCTCTCATCATTTAAAAAAAGACCAATTTCATGGCTTCATCACAATTTATGTAGATACATTGCTATAGACTGAAACTTTTTACACTGACTTTTAGAAAGATTGTATTTTTTTTAATCCTGCAATTGTCATTCTCACACATAGATGGGTTTTCAAAGATGACCTTGAAGTATTTGCCAATTCTGATCAGTGCACTCTGCAAGTACAACCACAGTTAATCAAACCTTGTTGTGACAATCTTGAAAAGCATGGAAAATAAGTGTTGATTGGGTGTTTATCTTGTGAAACTGTATTTTATGGGTTAAAATTAAACTTTGACAGCAATTGTGGAAGGGAGGAGGTTGGTTATGAACTTAATTTTAAAAAAATGTTGAAGTGATGTGTTTCACGAAACTAGTCATTTTCACCGTGTGATGGAGCACATACCTTGCACACAATAGTGTTTAAATTTAGCAAACAATCATAGGACAAAAAGCAAACAGATATTCTAAACTTTGAATAGGTTGTCGTTAAATATTAACCATTATTAATTTTTTCAATCCCACCACTAACACCATGAGATCAGACAGGCAAAACCTATCCAAATTTACACAATGTTTACTGAGGCGGTTGCAATAACATATGGATGGCTAGGGTAAGTGAAAATAAGCAGGCACAGGATTATGTATGTTTAAAGTTTTCTGTAGACTGAGTTGAAATGTATGAGTTTGAAAATTTCCCAAGAAACAGTGCATCAAAATCAGACTTGCTCTTTAGAGCAGTATCCAATTCTTTCTCATATTGCAAAAATAAGCTTGGGTTGGCACCAGAGAAAATTACTATTAACAAAGTCGCTATGGGAAATTTTTTAACATGGTGACAATGGATCTGTTCATGTGGGTGAGCAAATATTCTCTGTGGAGACTGGGGGGAAAAATACTCCAATCTTCAGCCCAATAAGGGCAGAGATCTCCCCCTTTCAATTTGGAACAGAGTGCTGGTGAGACCTAAGCAATGAGCAAAAGTCTCACTCCACTCCTCTTCTGCCTCCTTCTAAGGGTCCAAGTAATTTCTCGGTTTTTATATCGAGTTTCCAGACCTCAGCCACAAGCACGGCTGTAGCATTCATCGCAGAGGCTTTACACACACCCCACCCCAGATATTGCAACCTTTAACAAAATCATATTTCTATAAAGAATAAGGTGAAAAATAATGATTACTGCAATGATATTTTCTAAATACCTTTTTCTTTGTTTTGAATTTTAGTTCACATTTCTGTAATTTTTGGCAATGAAATCCTCAAGTACATTTGTAACCTGTGTCAACATCGGTTTGATTATCTCGAACGCCTTCCTAAAGGCCTGCTCATGTATATAATTTCATTTTTGGAGCTTGAGGACATTGCCAGGCTTTCCCAAACATCCAGACAATTTGAAAAGGTAAAAACATTTTTATATATTTTAGAAGCCTGAAAAGTGAGAATAATTTAGTTTTAAATCTTGTCATACATTGTTTATCATGGCCAATGGGAGGCAAATCAATGAAAATATTCACTTGATGCTGCTTATGTCTTACTATGGACCTAACTATAGTTAATGACTCATTTTCTGACATGAGAGTTCCCATTGTTGTAAGTACTGACACTCCACACACAATTCAAAACAGTGAATTACTATGTCACTGTCAGTCCACCCTGCAAGTCAGGCAGCATCTGTAAAGAAAGGAAAAAAGTTGATGTTTCAGGCAAAGTCCTTTTGTTACAGATGCTTGTAGCATTGTGCACAGTTCTGGTCTCCAAGTTACAAAAAGAATATAGAGGCACTGGAGAAGGTGCAAAAAAGATTCACAAGGATGACACCAGAACTGAGAGGTTGTAGCTATCAGGAAAAATTGAACAGGTTGGGTCTCTTTTCTCCAGAAAAATGAAAGCTAAGGGGTGACCTAATAGAGGTCTTTAAAATTATAAAGGGGATTGATAGGGTAGACGTAGAAAAGATGTTTCCACTTGTGGGGAATCCAAAAATAAGGACAATCAATATAAGGTAGGCGCCAATAAATCCAATAAGGAATTCAGGAGAAACTACTTTACCCAGAGAGTGGTTAGAATGTGGAACATGCTACCACAAGGAGTGGTTGAGGCAAATAGCATAGATCCATTTAAGGGGAAAATAGAGGAATACATGAGGAAAAATGGAATACAGTAATATGTTGATAGGATTAGATGAAGTAGGGTGGGAGGAGGCTCATGTGGAGCACAAACACTGACATGAACCAGTTGGGTCGAATGGCCTGTTTCTGTGTAAGGGGAGACCTCCCAAATGAATGTTTTGCAGCAGGCGCTGGTTGTCCATCACTGTTTTTTTTTAATGTTGCTGATGCTGCTGATACCCCTGCACTCCATGGGGGTCTTGGCAAATAGTGACATTTTGCAGCATACAGCAAACCATCATGAGTCGCTGAAACACTTCAGAACGCTTTCAGATTGATCCAGGCTCCTGAAATGTGGGTTCAAAAAAGCAAATTCTGTGCTCTGTGATGACTTTAATGGAAAATGCCCCTTGTTGTAGCATTTTAAGGAGAGACACATTCTGCCATGGTGCCTGGCAAAGATCACTGGCATGGTCAAGTTCCATAAAATAAAGATATCACTGAAAGTGAGTATTCATTTATGATGGATTGTTGCTGGTTGCAAATAGGCTGGGCATTGGAATATACATATTAACATTGATAAAGCAGGTATGTATTGCCACCTGGGTACAATATATGATTCTTTGGACCTTGGGAAATCCTGCCTCGCGGTTAAGTTGCAGTATCCTGTCATATTGCTGCCGATTGTTTATGGGGAAGCTCATGAAATTGCTAGCTTAAGAGAACAATACACCTGTGACTTACTTGGTGGATCTGTACACAAGTGTTAGGTTAATATTACAGTTGTCCCCAGTAGCAGCCTGGAATAGCACCATGGATTAGAAGTTAAGGGTCATTGTGACCTTAACAACCTTTGACAGAGCGATGCACGTCATGAGAATGGCTGCAAGTCCATTAATAGCATGTAGTGTAACTCACTTTTTTCGAAAGCAAAGCCTCCACAGGCACTCCTTGGCCAAATGCAGGTAGGAGCATCTCTGCTTGTATAATCTGGTGGAGGGGAGGGGGTGGGGGATGGTGTTAATGTACCAGCAGAGAGCCTTAAATGCAGTCTTCTCAGCCTGTTCATCCTCCGCTGTTCCTCCTTCTCTTCCAATATGTGATGATAACAAGGAATTCCCATTAAGCATTCCATTGTGCACTGTCTGAAACAGGGATGGTGGCAATTGGTAGCAAGTAGTAGAAAGGCAATGGAAAAGTAGGTGGCAACAGTGAAAACCTAGTACTTTTAAAACTCTCTTTCTTACCCCACCTTCAAAGTAATACTGAGCAATCCTGGACACCAGTTTTATGCTGGTGTTCTGATTCAGCATCATTAAGTGTGAATTATGGAAAGTGAGACATGTGACATCACCAACTCATTTACATGCATCCACCAAATATTGGTGGATTCCTCTACCAGTCACCGGAAATGACAGTAGAAAATAGCTCAAATGCAAAAATGGCAGAGCTCTGAGGGAATGGAACCCTTCGACCTGCCTGCCAAATTACTGCCACAAAATCAGGCAGATGACAGGAGAAACTTCAGTCTCGAGTGTCTAGACTTGTAAAAAGTGTTCATTTCCCCAATACGAATATCTCTGCTTGAGAAAAATATATTTGAATTAAGTTTAAAAAAATCATAGAATGGTTACAGCACGGAAGAGGGCCATTCGGCCCATCGAGCCCGTGCCTGCTCTCTGAAAGAGCACCACAGCTAATCCCACTCTCCCGCCCTTTCCCCGTAGCCCTGAAAATGTTTTTCTTTCAGGTACTTATCCAACTTCCGTTTGAAAACAGTGATTGAGATAGCCTCCACCACCCTTTCAGGCAGTGCATTCCAGATCCTAACCACTCATTGTGTAAAAAAGTTTTTTCTTATGTCGCTTTTGGTTCTTTTGCCAATCACCTTAAATCTGTGTCCTCTGGTTCTCGACCCTTCCGCTAATGGGAACAGTTTCTCTCTGTCTACTCTGTCCAGACCCCTCATGATTTTGAACACGTCGATCAAATCTCCTCTCAACCTTCTCTGCTCTCAGGAGAATAACCCCAGCTTCTCCAATTTATCCACATAACTGACATCCCTCATCCTTGGAATCATTCCTGTAAATCTTTTCTGCACTCTCCCCAAGGCCTTCACATCCTTCCTAAAGTGAGGTACTCAGAATTGGAAACAATGCTCCAATTGAGGCTGAACCAGTATTTTATACAGGTTCATTATAATTTCCACATTTTTGTACTATATACTTCTATTCATGAAGCCCAAGATCCCGTCAGCTTTTTTAACTGTTTTCTCAACCTGCCCTGCCACCTTCGACGATTGGTGCACATATACCCCTAGGTCTCTCTGTTCGTGCACCCCTTTTAGGATTGTACCCTTTAGTTTATATTTCCTCTCCTCATTCTTTCTACCAAAATGTATCACTTCGCACTTTTCTGCGTTAAATTTCATCTGCCACGTGTCCGCCCATTCCACCAACCTGTCTATGTCCTCTTGAAGTCTATCACTATCGTCCTCACTGTTCACTATACTTCCAAGTTTTATGTCATCGGCACATTTTGAAATTGTGCCTTGTACACTCGCATTCAAGTCATTAATATACATCAAGAAAAGCAGTGGTCCCAGTACCGATCCCGAGGGAACACCGCCTTCCAGTCCGAAAAACAACTGTTCACCACTACTCTCTGTTTCCTGTCACTTAGCCAATTTCTTATCTATTCTGCCACTGTCCCTTTTATTCCATGGGCATTAGCTTTGCTGGCAAGCCTATTATGTGGCACTTTGTCAAACGCCTTTTGGAAATCCCTGTAGCCAGTAATAAACACAATTTTGATTTTGGAAAATTTTGTATAATGTTGCTGTAACCAATAGAGGGTGCTGTTGAAATGCATCTCAAAATATTGAAACAAAAGAAATAGTTCGGAATACACTATAAACCTCAGCCTGCTGCAGTGGCTTTCCTGGCAAAAACAGGGCCCACGTACTTCAGACTACAGTCAAGTTTGCATCAAATACCTCACGCAATTCATTATTTTCATTAACTTTGTCATTTATATTATTAGCAGCAGATCAAAAGAATGTACGATATCTATCTAGGCTAAGTCCATCATTTTTTTAAAGCTGTAAGATTTTTAAAATCAGACTGTCTGTCTTGTGAAATAAAGGCCGGAATGTTGCCTACCTGGGTGGGCCGATGTGGACAGCGTCCGTGGCGGGTTGTGACCTCCGCTGCTGGCTCCATCCCGCTGTTGAAAGTGAACTTACCCTAATGGGGCCTATTAAGCCCACCCAGCGCGTTACCTGGCCCAATTAGATGGAGCGGGTCTGATGACGTCATTCATGACGCATTTTCAGCCGGAATCCTTAAAGGGACCCTGACCACATTACATTTTAAGTTTAATCTAACGAAGTGGGTGTTGAATCGTTACTCTACAATAATATACAACAACAACTTGATTTATATAGTGCCTTTAACATAGTGAAACATCCCAAGGCGCTTCACAGAAATATTATGTGGTAAAAATTTGACAATAAAAGTTATATATGAGTGAAAAAGAAAAATTTAAATAATATTGAGTAATATGATACCATCTACAAATACAATCAAGAACATAATTTTAAAAAGTACATTAATTGGGAAGTTATTGGTGCTTCGGGCACAAATCTATAGACCTTTGTATCAGTAACTGGCACAAATAAATGATGTATGTGTGTATAGGTAATATATAAAATTAAGCAGATTTTAAACGTAATTGTAAAGGGGTGGATTTACATTCTTATGCAAGTTCAGCGGAAGAGCTTCGGAAACCCTGATAAACAGTGTAAGTAGTGCTTATGTGTTTCTGGGATTTCTGCAACTCTTCCATTGAAGCTAACAATGGACAAGTGAGAGAACCTCTGCAGAAATTCACCCCCAAAGTCTCAGGCTGAAAAATTACATTAGTTATATTCAGGGACTGAAAGCAAATTAAACCAGTGAAATGAGTGATGAGAATTAAATGACATAGGATATATGACACGGAAACAGGCCATTCAGCCCAGCCAGTCTATGCCGGCATTTATGCTCCACTCGAGCCTCCTCCCGTTTTTCCTCATCTACATCTATCAGCATAACCCTCTATTCCCTTCTCCCTCATATGCCTGTCTAGCCTCCCCTTAAATGTATCTATACTATTCGCTTCAACCACTCGCTGTGGTAGCGAGTTCCACATTCTAAATTGTTACGGTTGATGACTTGGTTTAATCTGTAACTGGACAATCACAGTATACTGTGAGAAAAAACCTGACCAGAAACAACACAAAGATGTACTTAAATGGTATATGTCATTTTTTTATAGTGCAGATCAAATCACTGCAATTACTGCTGATTAGGAAGGCAACAGCTGAGAATGGCCAGTGAAAAACTTACTTCCCTCACCATCCAGGGTAGGAAGGGAGCCTTCAGCACTCACATTCTTTCAGGAATTTCTGAATTAACCTTTACCAGTGGCTTTTCAAGTAGAACAGAATCTCCATCCATCTGTAAGCTGATGTAATCAACATGTTTTTATTTTGGTTTGTTTTTCATGCTGTCAAGTAATCAGCTGGAGCAATGGCCACGGAACTCCCGCCTCAGGTTGATAGACGTGGTTCCCGAGCTACGTGAATCCCGTGGCCATGCAGGGAAATTTAAAAAGTAAGTGAAAAAAGGCTCTTGAGTGCCTGCAAACCACCTGCTAATTATCTCAATTGGGTTGCCCGCCACTGCCAGTTGGGTTGGATTGCCCGCCGTCGCACTCCCCGCTCCCTCTCCATGCTGACCCGACCGGGGAGGAAGCAGCGGGGAGAGGAGAAGCGGCCGGTCCCAGGATGCAGCACACTGACCCGGCCTCGGAGGGAGCACCAGAGGCGGCAGAGAGAGGTGGAGCAGCCAGCCCCAGGACACAGTGCGGCTCGCAACCCCCGCCGGGAATGATGCCGGACCAGGCATGTAGCCGGACCAAAGAGCCCCGGACTGGAGGGGTACAACCTGTACTACAAAACTGCCTCTACTGATTCACCTCCAATTTCATTTTCATTTCACTTTATTTTTACTCAGTACACAATCCCCTCAGCTTCATTGGCACCACCATGACTGAAAGCAAAATTTCAGTTTAGCATGAAAAGAAACCCTGATCCTGCTCAGTCTAATGGTACACATTGTAATGAGTTGACTTTCATTTTTCTGTGTTTAAAATTATTTTAGGAGTTAAATAAAGGAAATATTTCATTACATTACTTCTTGTTATTAATATAAGACATATAACTATCTTATCATCTAACACCTGTTGAGTTTACAATATTAAAATAGTTCACTATAGATCATAGACTGTCACAGCTCAAGGTCAGGGTTGTCAGTGAAGGGCCAGTGACTGTGTGGAAACAAAATTGGCTGAGGGACAGAAAGCAGAGAGTAATGGTGAACATTTGTTTTCGGACTGGAGAGAAATGTGCAATGATGTCGCCCAGGGGTTGGTGTGGGAACCACTGCTCTTTTTGATATATATTAGTGACCTGGGGCTGAATTTTCCACATGGATGATTTTTGGCACAGTTGAAGAGGTACGTCCGATTTTGTTTTTTTGTGGCCCGACTGCCAAAAAAAAAATTCCGAGTTTCGCTGGAATTAATTTTCAACTTGGAGCGGTGCACATTGGCCTTAAGCTCTGTGGGTGGAGCTTAAGGCCTATGCTAAAAACTGATGTTGCCAGGGTAACGAGGGACGCTGTGAAGGGCTGACGCTGGAAACTGAAACTGACCAAGGGCTGAGGCTGGGCTGGAAACGGAAAATGACACCGCTATTATCCCGGGCCAAAAGGACCCCTGCCGGTGCCACTCCTATCCCAGGCTGAACGGCCCTCTACTCCAGCCGGTGCCACTCCTATCCCAGGCTGAACGGCCCTCTACTCCAGCCGGTGCCACTCCTATCCCAGGCTGAACGGCCCTCTACTCCAGCCGGTGCCACTCCTATCCCAGGCTGAACGGCCCTCTACTCCAGCCGGTGCCACTCCTATCCCAGGCTGAACGGCCCTCTACTCCAGCCGGTGCCACTCCTATCCCAGGCTGAACGGCCCTCTACTCCAGCCCGTGCCACTCCTATCCCAGGCTGAACGACCCTCTACTCCAGCCGGTGTCACTCCTATCCCAGGCTGAATGGCCCTCTACTCCAGCCGGTGCCACTCCTATCCCAGGCTGAACGGCCCTCTACTCCAGCCAATGCCACTCCTATCCCAGGCTGAACGGCCCTCTACTCCAGCCGGTGCCACTCCTATCCCAGGCTGAACGGCCCTCTACTCCAGCCGGTGCCACTCCTATCCCAGGCTGAACGGCCCTCTACTCCAGCCCGTGTCACTGCTATCCCAGGCTGAACGGCCCTCTACTCCAGCCGGTGTCACTCCTATCCCAGGCTGAATGGCCCTCTACTCCAGCCGGTGCCACTCCTATCCCAGGCTGAACGGCCCTCTACTCCAGCCGGTGCCACTCCTATCCCAGGCTGAACGACCCTCTACTCCAGCCGGTGCCACTCCTATCCCAGGCTGAATGGCCCTCTACTCCAGCCGGTGCCACTCCTATCCCAGGCTGAACGGCCCTCTACTCCAGCCAATGCCACTCCTATCCCAGGCTGAACGACCCTCTACTCCAGCCGGTGCCACTCCTATCCCAGGCTGAATGGCCCTCTACTCCAGCTGGTGCCACTCCTATCCCAGGCTGAACGGCCCTCTACTCCAGCCGGTGCCACTCCTATCCCAGGCTGAACGGCCCTCTACTCCAGCCGGTGCCACTCCTATCCCAGGCTGAACGGCCCTCTACTCCAGCCGGTGCCACTCCTATCCCAGGCTGAACGACCCTCTACTCCAGCCGGTGCCACTCCTATCCCAGGCTGAATGGCCCTCTACTCCAGCCGGTGCCACTCCTATCCCAGGCTGAACGGCCCTCTACTCCAGCCAATGCCACTCCTATCCCAGGCTGAACGACCCTCTACTCCAGCCGGTGCCACTCCTATCCCAGGCTGAATGGCCCTCTACTCCAGCCGGTGCCACTCCTATCCCAGGCTGAACGGCCCTCTACTCCAGCCGGTGCCACTCCTATCCCAGGCTGAACGGCCCTCTACTCCAGCCGGTGCCACTCCTATCCCAGGCTGAACGGCCCTCTACTCCAGCCAATGCCACTCCTATCCCAGGCTGAACGACCCTCTACTCCAGCCGGTGCCACTCCTATCCCAGGCTGAATGGCCCTCTACTCCAGCCGGTGCCACTCCTATCCCAGGCTGAACGGCCCTCTACTCCAGCCCGTGTCACTGCTATCCCGGGCTGAAAGGCACCCCTAAAAAATTCACGTTTTCCACGTGAGGCATGTGGTGTGCCCGCGCACTTTCAGAGCTGCTTGTGAGTAGAAAAATCGGAGCTGCTGCAATATGGATCATGGGGCAAAGACCAGGAATTTTCAAGCAGATGAAACTGAGGCCCTGGTTTCTATCATTGAGAGCAGATAGCACAAACTTCAGAACAAAGATTCAGTTAAAGTAAAGCTCAAAGAAATGGTAAGCAATATTTTCATTTATGCACTGGAATTACAATTGTAAATGTGACCAACTGTGTGTGCCACCACAGCAGACTCCTTCTCTTTAAAAAGTTCTATTTTCATCTTTGCAGAGGAAGGTGGCACACATACACAGAGAGCTAACAATAACTGGAGGAGGTTCGGCAAATGTGCACCCATTGACACCCCTGGAAGTGAGGATTGCTGGTATGATTGGTGCTGGCTCTCGAAGGTCAACAACCAGCGCACAAGCTGAGCCCAGCTTACAGAGAGAGGGTAAGTACTGCAAATTCCACAGTCTGGCTTGGCTAAATCTTAAGTCCTGCATGGGCTAGCCACGCTTCAGTTTATGGGATGTCCTCTCCGTCAGCTACGCTTTGGTTTATAGAAACATAGAAAAATAGGTGCAGGAATAGGCCATTCGGCCCTTCGAGCCTGCACCGCCATTCAATAAGATCATGGTTGATCATTCCTTCAGTACCCCTTTCCTGCTTTCTCTCCATACCCCTTGATCCCCTTTAACCATTAGAGCCATATCTAACTCCCTCTTGAATATATCCAGTGAACTGGCAATGTGCTATCACTCATCGTGTTACTTCAAATGAGCCTGCGCTGTGTGAGCCTACTCATGCCACCCTGCCCTCTACCCTGCTACTAACCGATCATCTGCTGTTATATTTTGCAGAAGTTGTGCCTGTCCCAGAGGAATCACAAACACCTGCCACAGAAGAACAATCATTTGCGGAGGAGCCTGACCAGGATGAAGTCTTTAATGCAGAACTTCCACAGGAAGATCAGGACGAGAATGAGCAGCAGGATCAGGGGGAGCGGGAAGGCCCCAATGTTGAGACTGACACTGAATCTGGAGGAGGTGGTGCCGCATAGGGATGTGCCAAGCACTTTCTGGACTGCTACGAGCGATGGGACATTTCATGGTGTCCCACAGTCCAAGGTTGCGGATCCCAGTGGGTTGCAGCGAACCACACGCAGGGTGAGGAGAGGAAGGAGAGCTCGAGAGTGCTCTCCTGAAATGCAGGATCCAACAGATGTGGTTCAGATCATGACAATGAGTGGGGAGAGCATTGAGACTACCCAATCACTCCTGGACACCATGGGTGGGGTGGGTCATGAGATAGTGGGATTGTCCTCGGAAGTAACGACACTCTCGGGAGAAATGGGAACATTGTCGCAACACATTAGGGAGGGAATGTCGAAGGTATCTGATACACTGTCAGGACAGATTAAGGAGGGAATGTCGGAATTAGCTGCGGCAATAAGGGAACACGTCCAGGCTCTAATTGGCCAGCGGCGAATGACTAATTCAACTGGTGACACTCACACTCCAAACCCCAGACCAACCTCAGGTGGTGTGCCGGTGCATCCACAGTCCGAGAAAGAGGCTGAGGAGGCCCGAGCTGGGCCTTCCACAATGCCGTCTCTGAGGGCTCACACCCACCAACAAGAAAAGCACTGTCCAGGAGGTGCTCGAAAAAAGCAACTTGGTTCCAGCGGGGAAAGGCCTTCATCACCGGCCAAGGGTAGAGGCAGCAAGGGCAAGCGCGTCAGCGTGCAGTCTTGGATTAAGGGGGAGGAGAGATGGCTGCAGCTAAAGTTTGTTTTTTCTGTTGTTGTTACTGTTGTTATGTTTAACTGATCTTAATTTAAAAGTTTAAAGTTTTTAAGTCATGTAATTTGAAAAGCAAGTTTGTAAGTGATCTTAATGGAAAAGCTTAAAGTTTGTAACAAAAATATTTTTATTTAAGTTAAGTACAAGTGTACAATGTTTAATAAATGTAATTCTTTTTTCAATTAAACCAGAATCATGAACATATTCTTTAAATTAATGTAACAATCAACCAACATGGTGACATTATTCATTAAATTAACGCAACAGTCAACCAATATGGTGACATTATTCTTTAAATTAACGCAACAGTCAACCAATATGGTGACATTATTCTTTAAATTAACGCAACAGTCAACCAATATGGTGACATTATTCTTTAAATTAACGCAACAGTCAACCAATATGGTGACATTATTCTTTAAATTAACGCAACAAACAGTCAAGCAACATGGTGAATGATCAAACATGTCGCTCAGTCTTCATACAGCAAAGCGTTCAAGGATTAGCCACTGACGCAAGTCTCTTGCAATGGCGATAGGTGCACGAAGGGCCCTCACTCCTCCTCCGTCGTCCTTAGGGTTGAGGTAGTGGCATGGCTTCCTCCTGCTGCTGCTGCTTCTCCACCTCCTCCTCCTCCTCGTCAGCCTGCTTGTCGTCCTCCTCAACTCCTGCTGCCTGAGGTTGCTCTTCAACTTCCAGTGCCTGTTGCCTCATGATGGCTAAGTTGTGCAGCATGCAGCACACGACAGTGAACTGACCGACCATCTCAGGGGCGTATTGCAGGTAGCCTCCAGAATGGTCCAGGCATCAGAAACACTGCTTTAGTATTCCAATTGTCCTCTCAATGATGCTGCGTGTGGTTTTGTGGGACATGTTGTACCAACGCTCGGCTTCTGTCCGGGTATTGCATAGTGGGGTCATGAGCCAGGTGACGAGCCCGTAACTCTTGTCCCCCAGCACCCTTCTGGCTGCTGCTGAAAAATGGCATAAGATGCGTAAGATGAACGCAACATGAGTGCTCCCTGGGTATCTGGCACTAACTGCTATGATGCGATACATGTCGTAGGAGATCAGCTGAACATTAGTGAGTGGAACCCTTTCCTGTTTCTGTAAACCTCTGAATCGTTCAAAGGTGCTTGCAAGGCAATGTGGGTACAGTCAATCGCCCCTGCACCTTGGGGAAGCCAGCAATCCACGAGAAGCCCACAGCCCTATCGCGCATTGCCTGGGCGGACGTGGGGAACTTGATGTAGTTGTCCCTGCGAGTATACAGTGCAGTCGTGACCTGTCGAATGCAGCTATGTACTGCATGCTGTGAGATGCAGCATACATTCCCAGTTGAAGCCTTGAACGAGCCGGAGGCATAGAAGGCAAGTGCTACAGTCACCTTGACCTCTATGGGTAGTGCAGTCCTCCTCCCACTTCTAGGCTGCACATCTGCCCTGATCAGTTGTAAGATCTCTGTGATCACCTCCTTCTGAAAGCGCAGCCTGCAAATGCAGTCTGCCTCACTCAGGTGCAGGTATGAGCGCCTCTCCCTGTACACCCGATCCGGGTAAGGCCTCCTTGCCATCATTCTTCGAGCTCTCTGGTTCCTGAGATATTGTTGACTTCTTAATCTTCTCCTTTGCATAGCCATGAAGCAAGACACTCTTAATAAATGAGGCATTGCTAGGATCGCCCTCATTGTTTTTTCTTAGTTGCATGACTAGTCCATGGACCACACCCTGGTCTGCGCAAGCACATCACAAGGCTCAGTTTCTATGGTGATGTGACGCTCAAGGCAAAGATTTGGGGCAAACACAGCACAAAATACAAGGGATGAAATGAAGACTGGAGGCAATATTCACTATTTATTGTTAGCTCTGCAACAAACTGGCTTTGTCCCCTCTCCGATGATCACCAGGCTCGAGGCACAGAACGGCGGCTGGCAGGATCGCTGTTCCGAAAGGCCCCCCCCCCCGGTGCTGCTGCAATCCCGGGCTGAATGCCCCCCTCCCCCCTCACCCCCCCCCCCCCCCCCCACTTCGGTGCTGTTGTCATCCCGGGCTGCCGGTGCCATGTCTGAGGCTCGGCTAAAACAATGGCGTCTTCTCTGTGCTGATTTTCTCTTCTCTGTGCTGATTTCCTTAAATGTAGGGAACGTTTTTCAGAAGGGTGCGGTGTACTGTTTTAGAAAGAAACCGTACTTGGTCAAACTTGGCCAGAAATGGTGCACCCGGCAGGTTCCGCCCCCAGTGACATCAAAAAATCGGGAACTAAAAATATCGGACATACCTACTTTAGAACGGTGCAGAAACTTTGGCGAAACTTGCGGATTTTAGTCTGCTCCTAAAAAAAAACAGCGTAGGCCAAAAGTACAGCCCAGAATGGTGGTGAAAATTCAGCCCCTGGACTTGGCATACAGGGCATAATTTCAAACTTTATAGATGACACAAAACTCGGAAATATAGTGAACAGTGAGGAGAATAGTAACAGAATTCAGGAGGATATAGACAGACTGGTGAAATGGGAAAGCACATGGCAAATGAAATTTAATGCAGTTGAGCATGAAGTGATTCATTTTAGTAGGAAGAATGAGGAGAGGCAATATAAACGAAATGGTACAATTTTAAAGGGGTTGCAGAAATAGAGAGATCTGGGAGTGTATGTACACAAGTCTTTGGAGGAGGCTGTTGAAAAGGCATATGTGATCCAAGGAAATTATAATAAATCTTTATAAACTACTGGTTATGCCCCAGTTGGAGTATTGTGGTCAATTCAGGGCACCATACTTTAGGAAGGATGTCAAGACCTTGGAGGAGACTTACTCCAATGGGATGAAAGACTTGAGTTACTTGGAGAGACGAGAGAAACTGGAGTCGTTCTCTTTGGAGCAGAGCAGGTTAAGAGGAGATTTGATAGAGGTGTTCAAAATTAAGAATGGTCTTGATAGAGAAAATAAGAAACTGTTTCCAGTAGCAGAAGGTCGGTAGCAGAGGCATAGATTTAAGATAATTGGCAAAAGAAGCAGAGGTGACATGACAGCAAGTTGTTATAATCTGGAATACACTGTATGAAAGGTTGGTGAAAGCAGATTCAGTAATAACTTTCAAAAGGGAATTGGATAAACACTTAAAAATGAGGACTATGAAGAAGGAGCAAGGAAGTGGGACTTGTTGAATAGCTCCTTCAAAGAGCCGGCACAGGCACGATGGGCCGAATGGCCTCCATTGGTGTTGTATCATTCTATCACTAAAATAGCAGATAGAGGAATTTAACATGAGTACATTAAGAGGCCATATAATAATATCGCCGGCAGTCATTTCTACCCTCCTGTTTTCAGTCAAGTAAATGTAAAACAGCTCAGTTGATCTCTCAAGCAGATTTTTGAAGTCACATGCAACAAACATCAGTTGTGAAACAGTTTGTGGGTTATTATGGCCAAAGGGTGAAAATGGGAGCTAAGTTGGTAGACTGCAAATAAGACTAGCCTGTTTGAAAGTCTGGATTTAGCACACAATTTTGGTCCTAATTGTTGATTACCATAATTTGAACTTGCCTGGAGGTGCTGAACCAGAAACCTGCAGGTTTAGCACACAAGTGCTGATTAGAAGCAATTTTCGTGGAGCAGTTATGAGACAATGTGGTCCATCAGCTGCAGCTAATTACCTCCTACTGTCCTCACACAGTTGATGAATCAGTGTTCCTCCATGTTGAACACACTGGAAGAAGCACTGAGGGTAGCAAGGACACAGAATGTACCCAGGGTGGCAGACTTCAATGTCCATCACCAAAAATTGCTCAGTAGCACCACTACTGATCGAGCTGGCCGTGTCCTGAAGGACATAGTTGCCAGACAGCCTGTGGCAGGTGGTGAGACAACAAACGCGAGGAAAAAAAACGACTTGACCTTGTTCCCATCAATCTACCTGTCACAGGTGCATCTGTCCATGACCATATTGACAGTCCTTGTGGAGACGAAGACCCATCTTCACACTGAGGACACCCTCCATCATGTTGCGTGGCACTACTATGGTGCTAATGGGAAAGATTCAGAAAAGTTCTAACAGCTTAAAACTGGGCATCCGTGAAATGCTTGTGGGCCATCAGCAGCAGCAAAATTGTATTCCCCCACAATCTGTAACCTGAGATATACCTCACTCTTCCATTACCATCAACCCAGGGGACCAGCCCTGATTCAATGAGGAATGCAGAAGAGCATGCCAGGAACATTACCAAGGGGACCTAAAAATGAGATGCCAACCTGGGGAAGCTGCAATGCAACACAGGACCACATGCATGCTAGCAGCGGAAACAGCATGCTATAGATAGTGCTAAGCAATCCCACAACCAACGGATCAGAGCTCTGCAGTCCTGCCACATCCAGTCGTGAATGGTAGTGGACAATTAAACAACTAACTGGAAGAGGAGGCTCCATGAACATCCCCATCCTCACTGATGGCGAAGCCCAGTACGTGACTGCAAAAGACAAGGCTGAAGTGTTCGCAACCATCTTCAGCTAGGAGTGCTGAGTGGATGATCCATCTCGGCCTCTTCCTGAGGTCCCCACCATCACAGAAGCCATTCTTCAACTAATTCAATTCACTCCACGTGATATCAAGAAATGACTGAGCGCACTGGATACAGCAAAGTCTATAGGCCCCGATAACATCCTGCCTGTAGCGCTGAAGACTTGTACTCCAGAACTAACACATCTTTAACCAAGCTGTTCTAGTACAGCTACAACACTGGCATCTACCCGAGAAAGTGGAAAATTGCTCAGGTGTGTATGTCCTGTCCACAAAAAGCAGGACAAATCCAATTCTGGCCAATTATCGCCATATCACTCTACTCTCAATCATCAGCAAAGTGATAGAAGAGGTCTTTAACGTTGCTATCAGGCAGCACCCACCAATGCTCAGTTTGGGTTCTGCCAGGATTACTCTGCTCCAGACCTCATTGCAGCCTTGGTCCACATATGGACAAAAGAGCTGAATTCTAGAGGTGGCGTGAGCACAGGCAGGCAATTTGCTCAGAGAATACTCCCACAAACAGCAATGTGATAATGACTAAATAATTTGTTTTAGTGATGTTAATTTGAGGGATAAATATTGACCAGGATACAGTGGATAACTCCCCTGCTCTTCTTCAAAATAGTGCCATTGGATCTTTTACGTCCACCTGTAAGAATAGACAGGGCCTTGGTTTAACGTCTCATCCGAAAGACGGCACTTCCAACAGTTCAGCATTCCCTCTGCACTGCACTGCAGTGTCAGCCTAGATTTTTGTGCTCCAGTCTCTGGAGTGGGACTTGAACCTGCAACTTCTGACTCGGAGGCCAAAGTGTTACCAACCAAGCCACAGCCGACACTGCAAGCAAAATTGAAGTCAATGGGAATCGAGGAAAATTCTCCACTGGCTGGAATCATACCTAGCACAAAGTGGTTGTTCGAGACAATCATCACACACCCAGGACATCGCTGCAGGAATTTGATCAGGGCAATATCCTAGGCCCAACGATCTTCAGCTGCTTCATCAATGACCTTCCCTCAATCATACGGTCAGAAGTGGGGATATTCACTGATGATTGCAGAGTGTTCAATTCCATTTACAACTCCTTAGATAATGAAGCAGTCCGTGCCCGCATGCAGCAAGACCCGGACAACATTCAGGCTTGTGCTGATAGATAGCAAGTAACATTTGTGCCACACAAGTGCCAGGCAATGACCATCTCCAACAACAGAGAGTCTAACCACCTACCCTTGACATTCAATGGCATTACCATCATCGAATCCATTACCATTATCAACATCCTGAGGGTTCACCATTGACCAGAAACTTAACTGGGCCAAACACTTAAGAAGCAAATTCCACTACCTCGGCCGGTCTAGTGCGGAGGGGTTGGTGGGGGGACCCAACCTACTGCTGGCTCCAGCCCGCTCTGGAATGATTTTACGCTGATTGTGCTTGTTGAGCCCGCCCACTGCGTTTCCCGGCCAATTGAAGGAAGCGGGTCTAATAATGTCATTTTATGACACGTCCTCAGCCGGTTTCTTTATTTGATAGTTGTGCTGTCCGTGTTCTACCCAACTCCTACACATCCTTACTTACGCTTATGGAGGGAGTCACAGCACGCAACGAGGTTCTCTTCCCTTCCAATGGGCGGAAGAAACCTCCCTAGGTGATCAACGCAGCCTGATTGCACATTGCACATAAGGACACAAGCAGGGATGTCATCAGGAGGATCAGGCTGCAGTGGTGCAAACCTTTCAATGATCTCAATGGATCACAAAATGTTACTGCAAAGCCACACTCAGCCACATTCTGCTGTGCCATTCATCACATTCCCAGTACTCTGCCTTCCCTACCCTACTCCTACACATCCTTACTCACACCAACTTGCCTTGCACCTCCACCCATCCCTCTCTATCTACATTATCACTTCCCCATCTCACTAGCCACCCCTCATACTCACCCTTATCCTAGTCCAATCATACCAACTAATAACACACAAGGGTATGCACTTGGGTCTTTTAGCCAATGTTCATGTAAAGTTGCTATTAATGTGCTGTCAAACATTGAAATCTTTATTTTCAACACTTTGCATTCTTGGACAGATTTGTATGCACCTTTGGAAGTTGCAGTGAATGGTGATGAGTGTGAAAGGAATGGCTTGGGCATTGTAGGGATGCTTTATGTTGGTGTGGGGTGGTGCTAACCTGGTGCATCATGTGGCAGCCAGAGTGTACAGCATCAAGTGAAGTAAATCTGGCCATGGTGAAGACATCCTGGCATGCCGGGCAGCAACGTGGTCAGGTGCTGATGCCCTGTGTCCTGTGCAGCATCAGTTGATTGCGGAGAAGGTCGGCGTTATTAGTGGTGCTGGTGTGCCTGGTGCTGCTGGTGTTGGGCTGATCGTGGTGAGATTCTGAGGGCCAAGATGAGATAGTTTCAAGGGCACCAATGCTAATGTAATAGATGGCAGGTGAACTTGAGATAACAGAAGTGATCTGTTAATGGTGAGAGAGGTTGTTCCAATGAGGTGATCCTGGATAGCTTTTGATCTTGGAAAGTGAACAGCTGTGAGATGGGAGCTTTTAGCTGTCAAGTAGAGAAATAAATTCATTGTCACACAGCTCCCCACGTCCTTACTTGACGTGATCCCCAAGCAGTGTAAACCCCGTGGATAACCTGGTAAAATGATAAGTTCAGCTCAAAATTCTTTTTAATAGGCTGTTAGCAAAGTCATAGTAACCTATATTGCCTCCCCGCTGCTGCGTGTTATGTCTGTTCAGCATTGCCAGACCCAACATCTGGGAAAGTAGTGTTCTCGACCCGACCAGCCACCAAACACACCTGCTGACCCCCGCCGAAAAATCTCCTACTTAAATATTGTGGCTACAAAAGCAGGTCAGAGGCTGGGTATTCTGCGGCAAGTGACTCACCTCCTGACTCCTCAAAGCCTTTCCACCATCGACAGGACACAAGTCAGGAGTGTGATGGAATATTCTCCACTTGTCTGGATGCGTGAAACTCCAACGACACTCAAGAAGCTCAACACAATCCAGAACAAAGCAGCCCGCTTGATTGGCACCCCATCCTCCACCTTAAACATTCACTTCTTCTACCACTGGTGCACCGTGGCTGCCATGTGCAGCATCTACAAGGTGCACTGCAGCAACTTGCCAAGGCTTTTTCGGCAGCAACTCCCAAACCTGCGACCTCTATCAAGAAAGACTGGATCAACTGGGCTTGTATTCACTGGAGTTCAGAAGAATGAGAGGGGACCTCATAGAAACGTTTAAAATTCTGATGGGTTCAGACAGGTTAGATGCAGGAAGAATGTTCCCAATGTTGGGGAAGTCCAGAACCAGGGGTCACAGTCGAAGGATAAGGGGTAAGCCATTTAGGACCGAGATGAGGAGAAACTTCTTCACCCAGAGAGTGGTGAACCTGTGGAATTCTCTACCACAGAAAGTAGTTGAGGCCAATTCACTAAATATATTCAAAAAGGAGTTAGATGAAGTCCTTACTACAAGGGGGATCAAGGGGTATGGTGAGAAAGCAGGAATGGGGTACTGAAGTTGCATGTTCAGCCATGAACTCATTGAATGGCGGTGCAGGCTAGAAGGGCCGAATGGCCTACTCCTGCACCTATTTTCTATGTTTCTAATATCTAGAAGGTCAAGGGCAGCGGGCGCATGGGAACATCACTACCTCCAGGTTCCCCTCCAACTCACACACCATCCTAACTTCGAAATATATTACCATTCCTTCATCCTTGCTGGGTCAAAATCCTGGAACTCCCTCCCTAACAGCACTGTGGGAGCACCTTCACCACACGGGCTGCAGCGGTTCAAGAAGGTGGCTTACCACCACATTCAATAATACCGACCGCCCACTTTATTTTGTCGTAAAGATCACATTTGCCAAAACTAACCCCCAGGAGATCGCCCAGTGTCACTTTCACTACCTCGCACACATCTCGCCCACAATATCGCTCGCCCAAAAAACCGCCGGGAAAAAGTGGAACTAATCGGAACCACTCACAGCGGTATAGACACCATGTTCTAAATCACATGTCACATCATTTAAAAGGCTGCTCTGCTTCAACCTCGGGGGAGTTCGGATGTACTCTGGAGGTGTTTGATGGTGATGTGAACATCTGAACAAACATCTTTATCATACTGTGAACGATTGGAATTTAATAGGTGTCTTCGTCAGGACATACATTCTTTGTGACCAATCGATGGGGCTTGACCTTTCACACCCTCTCTTGACCAATTACATACTGCAGACTCGAGATGGCAGAAGGTACGCTCCACAGCATCATGTGCACAATGTAAGACGTCCAGACTGAGGAGGACCAGACGTTACAACCCCCACAAGTACAGGGAGAAGCAGCCTTACCTCAACTTACCCAACACCACATGCCTTCGGAGACTGCGCTCCCACAAAGAGGTTATCACTGAGGTATGCCAGCTCATAAGGGGAGATCTGCAGCCTGTCAGGACCGCACTGTCCGTCGAGGTCAAAGTCACCACGGCACTGTCGTTCTACGCGTCGGGTTCTTTTCAGGGCCTCAGCTGGCGACCTTTGCGGTATGTTTCAGCATGCCACACATTGCTGCATTAGACAGGTAACTGAAGCCCTGTACGCACACAGGAGGGACTTGATCAGCTTCCCCATGACCAGGGAGGCTCAGACTGAGAGGATTCTACCGAATTGCTAACTTCCCCAAGGTGCAGGGAGCAATAGACTGAACGCACATCACGATGCAAGCACCTTTTCTGGATTTCAGGAACCGTAAGCGATTCCACTCCCTGAATGTGCAACTCATTGTCGACCACCAGCAAATTATTATGGCAGTGAAAGCTCAATTTCCAGGCAGCATCCATGATGCTCACATCCTGCGTGAGAGCGCTATATCTGACTTATTTAACAATCAACCACAAGGTCAATGCTGGATGTTTGGTGACAAAGGATATGGCCTCGCCACCTGGCTGATGACCCCCCTGCGTCACACCCACACCGAAGCCAAGAGTCGATACAACGAGGGCCACAGAGCCACTTGCAATATCGTGGAGCAAACCATTGGAGTGCTGAAGCAGCGCTTTAGATGCCTGGACCACTCAGGAGATGAGCTCCAATACCACCCTGAGCAGGTAGCTCAATTCGAGGTGGTGTGCTCCATGCTGCACAGCTTGGCTATCAGGAGGGGACAAGAATTGCCAGAAAGGACAGACGGTCCTCTTCAGGAGAGAGAGGAAGAGGAGGATGAGGAGATGGACACTGACATCGGGCCAGACAATCAGGCTGACGCTGAAATCATGCCCCCGCCCCCCTGTAGACTGCATGAAAGGGCCCGTTGTGGCATCATAGCTGCAAGACTCTTACGTCAGGAGCTCATAAATGAGCGCTTTGCCTGAAAGAACGTAGGAGATATTTGCAAGGCTGACACACCGCTGGGTGTGCAGGTCATACATCAGTGGTGGACATCACCTTGGTGACAGTTAAAGTCTAAGTTGATGGAAGTTAAGTGTAATTATACCCTTTGATAAGGAATCACCAGTGTGTAACGGTGCAGCTAGCTGAACCAATGCACAGCAAGGTTTTGTTAAATAAAAAACATTTAAACCAAACATTTGTCTGAAATCATAAGTATTTCTGTAAAAACCAACCCTCCCCGCTTCTCATCCCCATCTCTATCCCTTCCCCTTCCCCTCCTGGCCAAGGAGTTCCTCAGGCACTGCTTCATTGCGGTGGGGTTGGGGGGGGGCGGGGAGTGCGGTGGAGATGATTGCCGAACCGCTGCTTGGACGAATATGGGAGAGGACAGTCCCAAGGTGGGAACGTGCTCTGAGCCAGAAGCCGTCTGCCACCAGTGTTCCTGGCTACCAGCTCCAGGGCCTCCTCCATACCTTCCATGTTATATCTTATTTGTTGGACAAAAACTCGGTGCCAACTATGTTCTGGATGCTTAGTAGGCTTTTTGCTGCTGGTGAATCTTCTTTGTGCCTCCCACAACAGTCAAACAAGCACACACCACACCCACACATGCTTTCAGTCCCTCTCTGCTCCCTCTCTCTCCGTCTCCTCTTCTGCGCATGTAATGACCCCTGACCTCCTGAATCGCGGGAAACGAGCATTGTCATGCCGTTGCTAAGGACGGCGACACTTTATGGCAGAAGGTCAGAGAGATGTACTGCTAACGCCCATTTCGGATCGCTCGTGGTAACGCCCAATTTTTAAAATGGAGACTAAGGGCTTTGAGAATGGTCGACAAGCGGCGATCTGAAAACCCATTTTTACCACCCACGCCATAAATACCGCCCATTTTTTGGGCGATCTGCACAAAAGTGTAAAATCTAGCCCTATGTATCTTTCTTGACTTGCTTTCTTTGTCGCTGTGGTTTCAAAGTTTTCTTATTTAATCAAAATACCTTGTGTAATGGTGAGTTGTGATTTTGTATTTGTATGTAAGAATAAGATGCTTTTGAACTTTTTAAACAATCCATCAGGAGGTTTCGTCAAAATATTATCGGGTTTCAAAAAAATACCATTAACACAGAAAGAACTGATACATTTTTCAAATATGTATGCTGTTGAATTTGTGGAATATTGAGTGATATTGTCATCTATGTGTGGAATTTGGAGTATTTAATCGTCAGCACCAAAATGGAGCTAACAAACAGCATTCTCTGTGACAGTGACCATGGTGCATCATCGCCCCTTGTCCTCCTCAACATATCTGCAACCTTTGGTACGGGGCCATGGGTCAAGGGCAGCCCGATTTTCCACAGGCTGGTAGGCAGTTCCCACCTGTTCCTATATTTGTCAGACAATATCTTACTTTGTTGTTGAGGTAGAATTGCTTCTAATGCGGACATGTAATTGGTTGCATACAAGACTGGATTGCAGTGTCACATGTGATTTTTCTTATAAGAAGGAAGCTGACAAACTCAACTTCCTCACCATTCCCCAAAGCCACATTAGTAGAAATGTTCATAAGGGAACGAGTTGTTGTGTGGAGGAGATCTTTGCATGGCAGGGGGGAAGGGATCAAAAAGAATATCATGGTGAGTGTTGTTTCCTGTAGTTTTAAGTGGCTTTTATGTGCTCAAATATTCAGCGGTGCAAATTTGTTCTGTAACAGGCAGGATTTTATTTCAGACATGTTTCAGTAGTAAACATCTGATCACTGATTCCGTTCTGCTTTCTTTGTAGGCGTGCAACTCTGATGAACTGTGGGCGCATATTGTTTCAAGATACTGTGACACCATAACTCAAGAAATGCGAGAATTGTCTGTGGAGGTTGGTTGGAAAGAGATCTTCTTCACCAACAAACTCCAGCTGCAGAAAAAGATCCGACGAAGACGACAAAGATTTGCGGAGGATGCAGATGACATGATGGCTTAAAACCAAGAGTTGTAGACTGCAAACAAAGCTGTCGCTTACACCAGAGAATTGTTAGCTTCATTGTCATTTGTATTTTCATTTAGCTTTCTCAAGTAGCACCACAATTGGTGTCTTAATGCATCAATTCATGTTAGATATAATTGTTTAGTAAGTGATTATAAATGTGTTACATAGTGATGCTGTTTTCTTCAGATTCACTGGCTGAGAAATTGGGCCGCATAGCGCTCGTTTTTAAGGTGCTGCGTGGCTTCCTAAGTCTCCAAAATGGTGGGCAGAAAGTGTGCCAACTGCCATACAGGGCAAGGATAAAGAAGAAGCCTCCTTTACCCATGCCTGAAGCAGGTGTTAAGCCCTTTGTATATGCAAATAAGGGACCTCATGCCTGCTTAAGGTGCCCACCAAGATTTGGATTGCCCTGAGGCAGCCAGTGAAACTTGCCCTACAGAATGCCTTCCGTAAGAGCTGTGACTTACCTCTGAATGTAGAGCCCAGATTTAAAGGACCCACCTGATCACTGCTACTCCCACCCCCACTGGCTCCTGATTTCCCCCCTCCCCCCTCGATCACACTTTCTCCCCCCACCAGCCTCCCCCGCACCCCCGCCACCGGATCCTTGACCATTGATATACCAACCTCAAGATCTTTGACTGACCCCTGCATTTCTGGGCCTCCTGACCCCCCCCACCCTCCTCGAGGCCCCAGATACCCCATTTCCCACCCCAAGTCCAGCGATCGCTCCCCAAGGCCACTTACCTGTGGCCCACTGTGGCGCTCTCAGTGGCTGGTCTTCATCCACTCCTCCTTGTTGGGCTCCTGCTGCAGTGATGTCTTCATTATAATTAGGTCCGAGGCCCAATATCTGAGGCTCCGTGGACATATCCATTCAGACACTGCGAACGTACCCTGTACAAGCGTGGATGGGGGGGGCACCTATTTTTGGCACTAATTTCTAGGCCACTGAATTATTGCTAATGTTACAAATTTGTTTCAGATTGCAAGTCATTATTGCATTTGGAAAATCTTCGTTAGATTTTTACTTTGGAGCTAGTATTTGCAATTATGAAACAATTTTCTAAATTTACTTCAACCGGTTATGTTTTCTTTCCATTGCCATCTCTGAGAAAGTGCACAATGGGCGATCAGAAACATTTAGATTTTTTAAATCCTAATTGCACATCCCCACACTTCCTCCTGTGATTTGTGAGTAAGTAGCTTTAAGCATTTATAGTTTACATAATTAACTGAAGTAATTATTTAACACTGCAAAATATTTTGGCAAAATATGGGTTTATGAGGCTTCACTGCTGAGCATAAATATCTTTTTATCTACTCGTAAAATTTTGTAGCTCTATTTTCTACCTTTTAAACCTCCCCCCACTCCCCGAAGTGCTGCTTATTAACAGCGCAAAAGGTTTCCGTCATGCATCACTTGTAACAAATTGTAAACATGTTTCTTATAAATGCATTTACGATTTTTCTACAAATAGCTCTCAAAGGAAAGCTTCCACCACCTAAATATCCTTTCTCAGTCAGGTGGGTGCAATGTGGGCCATAAGGTTTAACCCGCAGCCGCTGTCGATGCTGCTATTCAATGGAAAACAGATTGAGATGGCAAAAATGAAGCATTTTCAGATTTTTCGAGACCGTCTGAGCTGGAAAGTCTCATGCCTGCTTTAACCTCTACAGTAGAATTGATGAACTTACCTGACCAAAGCAACCAATTCTACGTGACCGGCTGGGAATTCTTAACCTATTCTTTCGAAATAAAACTAAAGCCACTGGAACTTGAGGCTTTATCGTTCTCACTTTTTTTAAAAGAAGAAATTTTCCCTTCGTCTTAATTCATTCGAATGCTTTGCAAAGGTACTAGATTTTACCACTAGTTTCCGGCTGTATTTTCTGGCGCAGCGTGTGATAATTCAGTAAATTAAATCATCCTTTTAAATTCAGTCGGTCATTCCTCTGGAACAGTAAAATTAACAGCTGCATTCAAACCTCATGAGTACAAACTTGCAAGGGCTGACAGAATAATTCTTAAGTTGGGAGGGATACATCTCATTTTGTTGATTATAATGTTCAGCTTTGACCATGGAAAAAGTTTGTAAAAACATGGAATTTATAATTGTTACAAGTTTTGATTATATGGAATACTAAAATTAAATCGGTTGCATCTTGTATTTTGTCTCAGGGCATTGAATAAGTGAGTATCAAACTCCATTTAATACTGAGGAAATAAGGAATAAATATGGAGTTCAGTCAGAACTACTTCACACAAAGAGTAATAGGTGCAAGTTCTAGGGAAGACCTTGAAACAAATAAATGGGCTCAAGAGGCAACTAGATATCATTCCAGAAGAGATGGGAACGTGGGGTTAGGACCAGCAAATAATGCATCTTTTTCCTGTTCTAAAAAATTTCTGTATTGCTCTTGTCATGGATCCATTTCTTCCAAAATATCGCTTGGAAAATGTTTTCACCTTTTACACATTATGCCAACAGGAAAAAAGTTCTGCATAATTCTAGATGATTAGTTATTTGGTTTGATATTGAAACCTATTATCAAGCAATGTGTTCCTAAATCGACTGTGGAATGCAGAATCATATGATGTTATCAGTATATAGGTCAAAAACTGCCATGTAAAGTGGAAGTCTTTTCTACACAGAACATGGCCATCTCATAAGAACATAAGAAATAGAAGCAGGTGTAGGCCATATGGCCCCTCGAGCCTGCTCCGCCATTTAATAAGATCATGGCTGATCTGATCATGGACTCAGCTCCACTTCCCTACCTACTCTCCATAACCCCTTATCCGATTATCGTTTAAGAAACTCTCTATTTCTGTCTTAAATTTATTCAATGTTCCAGTTGCCACAGCTCTCTGAGGCAGCTAATTCCACAGATTTACAACCCTCTGAGAAGAAATTCCTCCTCATCACTGTTTTAAATGGGCGGCCCCTTATTCCAAGATCATGCCCTCTAGTTCTAGTCTTCCCCATCAGTGGAAACATCTCTCTGCATCCACCTTGTCAAGCCTCCTCATAATCTTATACGTTTCGATAAGATCACCTCTCATTCTTCTGAACTCCAATGAGTAGAGGCCCAATCTACTCAACCTTTCCTCATAAGTCAACCCCCTCATCCCCGGAATCAATCCAGTAAATCTTCTCTGAACTGCCTCCAAAGCAACTATATCCTTTCGTAAATATGGAAACCAAAACTGCATGCAGTATTCCAGGTGTGGCCTCACCAATACCTTGTAAAGCTGTAGCAAGACTTCCCTGCTTTTATACTCCATTACCTTTGCAATAAAGGCCATTGGCTTTCCTGATCACTTGCTGTACCTGCATACTAAGCTTTTGTGTTTCATGCACATCTCATGGGTTAGTAATATCTAATTATGTCAGGCACATGGATCAAATCTCTGTTATCAGTAAGTGGTTCGGCCGTGGTAGATCTGTAAAAATTGAGTCATGCTCCACCTTAATTCTGTTGAATTTGAAAGCAAGATCCTAAAACAGAGATTCAGTCCCTGATTAGCATATTCAGTGTAAAGGAAAATCAGGAGTAGAACAAGTGGCCAATCCACGGCCACTCATTTTGTGTTCTTGCTACAATTGACTTTGAGCACCACTGTCCCTGTGATTCTCCCCCTCCCCAAGACAATGGAGCTGGTCTAATGTATGTGGCGAATAAACTTCCATCAAAGGATAAGGAAGTCTTTACTAAAAAGAGGTAATGTCACTTTTTGAAAAGCCCTTTTGCAGTGGATTGTGTGTGTGTGTGTGTGTGTATAATGTGCCTCAAGAGATTATGGTTGTTTTTGGAGTGATTTCTACAATGAGCTTTGGTAATACTTCACCTGAAGATATTGGATTTTTGTTAGCATTTCTAGCTACTTACAGTTTTCTTAAATTATTAATTGCTCCTATTGAAGTCAAGAGATAAGTTATACCCAAGGGATGACGCACCTTTCAGTTTTACTGGCATTATTTGTTCAAGCAAGGTAACATATCATGCAACATGGAGGCTGAAATTGGCCACTGCCGGAAACGCGGCACACCGATCCTGTTTCAGCTGTTTTTACCAGCACGGTTGATGCGGTGGCCTCTTGAGCGAAATTCCGCTCTTTGGCTTTTTTTCCCCCAGCAGCCCAGAAGTTGGTCACAATGGAGGCGGAAGTGTGGCGGCAAGCGGGCGTTCTCACACTGGAGGGGCGGAAGTTGGGGGCGGGCAGACTGTCCTCCGTTATCGCTCATCAGCGTAGCGCTGATGACATCATCGCGCTGGTGTGTCATTATGTCTCTCCCGTTCACTTAAAGGGGAAATCCGTGGCCATTATTTAAGTTAAGTCCACTGGGCCACCAGGGAGGATTTCGGCCGGGCCAGTGGCCTGACACCCAAGAGGGGGGTGTCAGGTTGCCTGTTGGTGGCCCGGCCGAACCCGAGGGTATAATTGTTGGCCCAACATGGCAGTCGGCTGACAAAAAAAAATAAGATGGCGGCCGCGGCAATAGGTCCTCCCCTTTTAATGTCAATTTGAACAGACTCCAAGCACAGTGCACCGGCTCTCGATGGCACCAAGTGGCAGTGCAAAATTTACTTGACGGGGTGGGAGGGTGGGACAACGGTGGTGTGCGCTCTGATGACGAACTTAGGACGGATCGGCAGCAGCGGAGCGGTAGTGGGGGGAGCAGGTCATCGCTGGGATACCGTAGAATTGGAATTTTCAAAATGGCGGCCATTGCACGAAAAATCGGTGGTAAGGGAAGGGGCAATTTCAGCCCCATGGTGTTTAGCTTTTGCACCAATTGGTACATTTTACTTTCTAACACAACAATGAATATGACTTTGGCACTTTAATTATATGTAATTGGCAGTCATCTCCATATTTGCTGTGACTTCCTAATTGTCTATTAATCTAACATTCCCCCTTCATTTTCCCTCCCCTCCACCATCTGCCTCAATTTAGCTCTGAACCCAGTGACCATAACATTTTATGCAACAGCATAAGCACCATAGGGCATGTATGCCTGGACTGCATTGCAATCTCTATGCAAGATTCTAACCTGACATGATAGCAGCGGACAATTTCTAAATTCTTGTCAAAGATGATTTAAATTATTTTTTTCTTTTTACGTTCAGGTGATGTAACATGTTGATATGCCATAAAGTGAAAGTCTGGGTATCTGTGGATTTGCCCAATCACAATGTGGTTGTGATCTTGGATGAGCCCTAAAATAAAAGGTAGTGGTTTCCAAAAGGGAGGAAGAGTCTCTGGGCAAGACACATTAAATGCTTCTGGTAGCTGATTAAAATGTCTATAGAGCTCCCTGCAGTACAAAAAGCTGCCTCGGAGTCGGAGTGCTTCACAGGGTAATCGACAATGAGGAAACACCAAGTAGGGGATGAAAGGTAAAACGAGTTAGATGGACTTTTGAAACCGGAGAGGTAAGTGAAAGATGCTGAGGGAGGAAGTTCCAGATGGCAGGACCGAGTAGCTGAAAGAGTGACCGTTGATGGTGGAGGGAAGAGGATAATGAGAAATAGGCCAGTATCCAGATGAGTGGAGGGTGTACATAAAGACATATGGCTGGTGGAGATTGTGGAGATAGGGGTGTGTGAAACCATGACGTGATTTGAATGTAATAACAAGAATCTTAAAGGCAATTTCCTGGGCCTTGAGGAGACCGTTATGTTTGGCAAGGACAAGAGTGATGGGAATGGCAGCCTTCGGATAGTTGAGAATGTGTGTCATGATTGTTCTGGAGGGTGAAGCAGCTTGGGACAATTTTCTATGTTAAAGACTCTGTATAAAGTTTTTGTTACTGCGTGGCACTGGGAGTTGGCCTATGAATAAGTCATCTCCCAGCTTTGTTGGCTGAAGAACATGAATGCCTAAGGGAAGATCTAACAGAGAAAAGAAAATAACTACAAAATAATGGATTAATAGGCTACCTGTTGATTCTATGTAAAGGGGAAGACAACACAACACGACTGAGCAAAACCTGCAGGAAAAAAAGCACTTCAGAATCGGTCTGAAAATAGATCAATACCACCTACATTAAATTTAGGTTACAGGGACTGCTTGGATGGTGCAATCTCCTTGATTTCCTTCACACTACAATGTCAAAGAAGCTGCTCAAATGGATGATGCACAAAGATCCAGAGAGCCCTCATATCATATAGGCGGTCCCTCCCTCGAATGAGGATGACTTCCACATGAGTTCACAGATGTTTCAATGAAGGACATGATGTTCTAGTCCTGAACTCCAATTGAAGGGGTGGAAGATGCCTGTGCGTGGATTTTTTAACGTGTGGTGACCATTGCACATCGGCCTCCACATGGGCTTGACAGAGCTAGGCCTTTATCCAGTGGCAAGGGTTAACCAGGACGACTGGAGACCTGCTCTGCTGCACGGACTTAGTGCGCACACATATCGCACAGTGTGGGCTGGGCCTGTGCTGCCCCTGGGCCCTGGGCTCTTCTGGGCCCCGTACCCTCATTTGCAGCACCTCCGCCACAATCTCCTGCTTTATAGGCACGCTTGATCTCCTTCACGTCCTGTTTGCCTCCGGGTACCACTCCACACGGATGTAGCCCTTCTTGAGAGGCTGCTCGTAGTCTGTTCCCTCCTCCTCCGTGTCCGAGCTCTCGCTGCTGCTCACCTCGCCGTGAATCAGGCCCACAATGCCGTGCCGCAGGGACCCCCTGCAGGTGCCCGACACCAGGTCATCGACAAACCGCAGCCGCTGGCTGCCCATGCCCTTGCATAAAGAAACATTTAAAGCATTGTTGAAAACAATTAGTACCGCGGATACTGTTTGCAGAACATAATTACTATTCATGGCGCTCCCTCCTAAAATTGCTTTCATGTTTAAAAGCTAAGTTAAGAGACTTTGAGGAGAGAGGATTTTAAGATGGTTATGTGTAGACCGTATCACCAATAGAAATAAGCCATTCTTTTTGCCTTTCCTGATCCTTTTTTTGTGGATGGTAAGGCCTTTATTTAACTATTTTAACACTTTTTCCAGGCAATGGGGAAATACCTAGCTGGTATTAAATTATTAGGTGTTTCATCAGTAAACTCGGCTTGACTTCTATCTTATACACCAGTATCAGTAGTGTAGTTCAAGGGTTCCCTGTGACCAGGGCATCATAAAGGACATTTTAATGGTTTTACAGAACTTAAGCAGTGATTCGAGCACCACATTTCCACTTTAGTCTTTGGGGAAAACCCCCTCTGTTGCAGATGAGTGATAGTAGTTTCTTGTGGAGTAGACAAAGATCAGCAGGAATAAACTAGGGGCTTGAAATTGCCATGTTTTGCAATACCCGTTAGCGCCTCCGGGGGACGCTAACAGGGCGCAAACCAGTTTTCGCCCAAGGGGGACGCTACTGGCTCCCACGAAATTGCGCGACAGTTAGCAGAGGCGCTGCCACGGTGCCACCACTCCCCGTTGGTAGCGCGCCAGGTCAGTGCGCAACTGATGATGACGTCAACACCGTGCATGGCGACCCCGTAGCGCCGCGTGCTGACCCCGTTCGACCCCACGGAGGATATTGTCCTGCGAGCGGTGTCAGCGCTAGCCTCGTGGGTTGCGAACCAGGCCGACCTCCGCTCGGTTAAAGGGAAGGCCGTGAGTGCCTCACACAGCCTATCTTACCTGTTCGGCCCCTTCTTTACTTCTCAGGGGTGGTCCCGGCCGCTGCATCAGCAATCGCGCCCCGGAACCCGCCCCCATCAGGAAGTGATTGCGTTCCACTTCCTGTGAGGGGCGGTAACCACAATTCTGTGGCAGGGGCGGGACTTCTGCGTCGGGAGCAGGAAGTCCCGCCCCCAATCGGGTCGCTGGGAACTTTCTCCCCTTAGTTCTCAGACCTCTATCTTTATGATAATATATTTGCATTTGTTTATCAAAAATAATAATGGTTCAGATGGTAAGTAGCTACTTAAGGTTAGTATTGCTTTAAATATTTTATCAGGTTAAAATAAGTTTAGAGTACTTGGCTGAAAAGCACATCTTATTTTAAGAAGCTGACTAATCTCACTTTAAATATTTATTTTTCTTCGTATCTTTTTAAGTTAAATTCAGAATTAATTTAAATTCTGGCACCATGTAGAATTTGTTATTGAGTTCAGTTGGTAACTATAAAAGATGACAGCTTTCAAACCTGTGCTTTTATTGATCAGCTGTTTCATTTCAACCAACGTTCAAATGTCAATCATACAAACACTTAAAGGTCAGAGGAAATAGCCAGGAAACTTCAGGGGCTTGACTATAGATAAAAAGTTACACCAATATTATTACAGCCTTAACAATGGTTTGTGGCAGAAAATTTTTACATTCTAACTATTCTCTGCAAAGACACTGGGACCATAATTCCTTGAAGGTTCCCTTGGTCTGCTTCAACTCCAGTGGGAGACCAGTGGGTAACAATCGACATTGCATCCCAATAATTTTTTTTAGACCCATTTTTTTTCTGACCTCCCTTTTAATTATTTTTGTGTTTGTCTTTAGTTTGTGCACTCTTGTTACCATCTCACAGACCAGTGGGGAAAAAACTAGCACTCTTTACTCTATCATTAACCCTTCATAACCTTGAAGCCCCCTTTGCATCACCCCTTAAAATTCTGAGCTCAAGTGAAAAAAGCCCTAACTTCTTAGTTATCTCTTCACAACTGTATTCCCTCATCCCTGGTCTTATTGCACCTAGACAGCTTTTATATCCTTCCTATAATGGAGCACCAAAAAGATACAGAATACGCTAACTGCAGCCTAATTAAGTTCAATATTATCTCACTGCTTTTGTATTCAGTGTCTCGAGATACAAAGCCAAGAATTCTGACTGTCATTTTTGTGGTGTATGTAGGCACCTTTAATAATGACTCCACAAGGCAGGGTATGATGCTTTAACTGTGCAGACCTGCAGTCCTTTATTAGCAGCTCCTGAGTGCTGACAACAAGCTGTGTGTTCCTTTTTATACTGGGTTACCTGCCGTGTGCAGGCAACCCCCGGGTCTCCGGCAACAGCACCCTCTAGTGTACCGGTAAGGTATGTACAGTACAAGGGTACATTCAATGTGGCATAATAGTGTTACAGACATCACACAGTGAACAGGCATGCCTACACAACAATACTCCCCCCTGAGCATTTTTCATATCCTAGTTGCCATGACCAGGGGAGATGATCAGTGGTGGGCTATGGGAGGTTGTGGTGAGGGTTGTGTGGTTGCCAGGTGTGACCCCTGTGCTTGAGGCTGGCCTCGTACGTTTCCCCTCCCTCACACACAAACCAAGTGGGTGTCACTGTTGTGGGATCCCTCGGGGAGGTAGCCACGGCAGCAGTGGGTGGTGTGTATACACTGTGATGTGGGTAGTTGTGGGGTGGTGGGCAGGGCCACAAGACTGGGTGGGCTCCTTGTCCACCAATGGGGATGAGGGTCAGGTCATCCCAGGGTTTGCCAGGATAGCTGGAGGGTATTGGCCTCATGCTTCTGGTGTTGGCCCTGGTGGCCAGGGGCTGTAGGGTTGGTCTGGCGCTGGTTGCCATTGGTGGTGGCTGGGCTGCCCATTGACCACTGTCCCTGCAGTGGGTCTGCTCCCACTGCCTGTGTGTGTGTCCTGCAAGGGGCATCACATTCGTTCCACAGGTCCAGGCTACATGGTCAGGTAACCTGCTGGACCTAGGGGTCTCCCACAGGGGGATTCCATTGACATTAACATGGTCCCTGTAGGACCCAATGTCCTTTGGCAGTGTCCTACCGGCATACATGACACCTTGGCTCTGATCACACATAGTCGAGCCTGCATTATACATTCGAGCACTTGCATCACTTTTGGGTGTCCTGGTTTCAACAGACATGGTTACATTAAGCATTTTACAATCTCTATCATTATTGTTAAGCATAATAAACTTGTTCTTAACCTTACTGACACCTGCATTCATCTCATTAGTCACACTAGTTAAACCAGCATCACAATCGATGGTTACATTGCATACATTTTCATACTTGCACCTTTTAATTGCATCTTTAGCTTTAAGGTCCATGTATTCAAATAGTTGGAACTTCCCCTTTAAATTTTTTTGGTCACCGGTTTCCTTTAAGGGAGCTTTCAAATCCGATTGGCCGCTCGATGTCACATTATGCTCCTCCATGTTGACTCGCATTTTGAATGCAGGTCTGCTGCTTGGTGTGCTGCAGCCATTTTGTGGTGCTCTTTTCTTCCACATTCTTGTGGTGCTGCAGCCATTTTGTGGTCTTGTTGCAGGCAGGCTGTGGTGCTCTTTTCTTCCACATGCTTGTGGTGCTGCAGTCATTCTGTGGTATTGCTACAGGCAGGCTGTGGTGCTCTTTTCTTCCACAGCACACTTCACCTGATGTGGACCCGGTTCATTCAATTCCTGCCCAGCAGCGTGGGACTGTCGCCGGCTACAATCCACAGGAGGAGTTTGTGCAACACACCGCCCTGGGAGACCTGGACGTCTACACTGCCAACGATTTGGATTTTACCTTTGGTATAGGTGAGCAGCTTTGCCTGGACAGGAGACAGTTTTGGTCGAGTGGCAGGATTCCTCCAAATTTTTTCAAAGGTCTTTTGGCTCATCACAGACTGGCTCGCCCCTGTGTCGATCTCCATGGAGACTGGGATCCCATCGATGTCCACTTCCATCATCCACAGAGAACTTTTGTTGGAGCAGGTAAAGATTCCATATCCTTCTCCCAGGGTTAGAGCAGCTTCATCTTCATCTGTGTTGGAGCCCCGGTGATTAGCCAACTCATCAGAGACGCAGCGAGTACAGCCTTTTCTGCACATTCTCTGAAGGTGCCCTTTTTCTTTGAAGCCTTTGCATCCATAGTCTTTGTAGTGGCACTGGTGGGCCCTGTGGTTTCCTCCACAGCGCCAGCACGGGGCCATCCAGTTTGTCCCATGTGGTGGACTCAGGGTTGCGGGACTCGGGGCAGCATTTCTGCCATTAGAAGTGTCCATGCAGTGCACTGCTCTCACCGGTTTAGAGTCCTGGGTCAGTATTCACCTGGAGTCGCTGGCCGAAACCATGTAGGCCTGGCTCACTTGAATTGCTTTCTGCAGGGTGACCGTGATGTCAGCCAAGAGCAATTTGTGTAGGAGGCCTTCATGGCCGATTCCGATGACAAATATGTCCCTTAGTGCTTCATTAAGGTGGTCGCCAAACTCACACGGTGCAGCTAGTCTTCTTAAATGTGCAGCATACTTGGCAATTTCTTGGCCTTCAGGTCACCGGTAAGTGTAGAACCGGTGTCTGGCTGTGAGGATGCTTTCTTTCGGTTTTAGTTGTTCCTGTACGATTGTTACAAGTTCCTCATAGCTCTTGGTGGTTGTCTTCTCCGGGGCTAGTAAGTCCCTGACGAGACCGTAGATGGTGGGCCCACAACTGCTAAGCAGGATGGCCCTGCGTTGGTTCGGTATTGTGGCCGGTGTGTCCCCGTCCAGGTCGTTGGCTATAAAGAAGTGTTCCAATCTTTCCACAAAAGCGTCCCAATCTTCCCCCTCTGTAAATTGCTGAAGGTTGCTGAGGTTAGACATGTTGAGCGTGTAGTTCGTGATCCCGGATTCCCGTCGCCAGTTGTATGTAGGCACCTTTAGTAATGACTCCACGAGGCAGGGTATGGTGCTTTAACTGTGCAGACCTGCAGTCCTTTATTAGCAGCTCCTGAGTGCTGACAACAAGCTGTGTGTTCCTTTTTATACTGGGTTACCTGCCGTGTGCAGGCAACCCCTGGGTCTCCAGCAACAGCACCCTCTAGTGTGTACAGTACAAGGGTACATTCAATGTTGCATGACAGTGTTACAAGACATCACACTGTGAACAGGCATGCCTACACAACAATTTTTATGGTCTTATCTACTTGCTCTATTACTTTAATTAGCTACCAATTTAAAATCTTACCATTTAAAGGTGTATTTCTTTTCTGTATTCTCGCTTCCAAAATCTATTTCTCCACATTTTCAGCATTTAACAGTCATCATCATAGGCAGTCCCTCGGAATCGAGGAGGACTTGCTTCCACTCCCAAAGTGAGTTCTTTGATGGCTGAACAGTCCGATACCAGAACCACAGACCCTGTTACAGGTGGGACAGACATTCGTCGGGGGAAGGGGTGGGTGGGGCTGGTTTGCCGCGCACTCCTTCCGCTGCCTGCGCCTGGCCTCTTCATGCTCCTTGCATCGAGACTCGAAGAGCTCAGCGCCCTCCCGGATGGACTTTCTCCACCTCGGGCAGTCTGCGGCCAGGGTCTCCCAGGTGTCAGTGGTGATGTCGCACTTTACCAGGGAGGCGTTGAGGGTGTCCTTGTAACGTTTCCGCTGTGCTCCTTTGGCTCGTTTACCATGAAGGAGCTCCGCATAAAGCATTTGCTTAGGGAGTCTCGTATTTGGCATGCGGACTATGTGGCCTGCCCAGCAAAGCTCATCGAATGTGGTCAGTGCTTCAATGCTGGGGATGTTAGCCTGGTCGAGGACACTGATGTTGGTGCGCCTGTCCTCCCAGGAGATTTGCAAGATCTTGCGGAGACATGGTTGGTGATATATCTCCAGCGACTTGAAGTGCTTTCTGTACATTGTCCATGCCTCAGATCCATACAGGAGGGCGGGTATTACTACAGCCCTGTAGACCATGAGTTTGGTGGTAGATTTGAGGGCCTGGTCTTCGAACACTCTTTTCCGCAGACGGCCGAAGGCTGCACTGGTGCACTGGAGAAGATGCTGAATCTCTGCATCAATGTCTGCCTTTGTTGATAAGAGGCTCCCAAGATCTGGGAAATGGTCCACGTTGTCCAGGGCCGCGCCGTGGATCTTGATGATTGGAGGCTCAGTGCTGTGCGGCGAGGACAGGCTGGTGGAGGACCTTTGTCTTACGGATGTTAAGCGTAAGGCCCATGCTTTCATATGCCTCAGTGAATACATCGACTATATCCTGGAGTTCAGCCTCAGAATGTGCGCAGACGCAGGCGTCGTCCGCGTATTGCAGCTCAACGACAGAGGTTGGGGTGGTCTTGGACCTGGCCTGGAGGCGGCGAAGGTTAAACAGCTTCCCACTGATTCTGTAGTTTAATTCCACTCCAGCGGGGAGCTTGTTGACTGTGAGGTGGAGCATGGCAGCGAGGAAGATTGAGAAGAGGGTTGGAGCGATGACGCAGCCCTGTTTGACCCCGGTCCGGACGTGGATTGGGTCTGTAATGGATCCGTTGGTAGGGATCACGGCCTGCATGTCGTCGTGGAGCAGGCGAAGGATGTTGACAAACTTTTGGGGGCATCCGAAACGGAGGAGGATGCTCCATAGACCCTCACAGTTGACAGTGTCAAAGGCCTTTGTGCGATCGAAAAAGGCCATGTACAAGGGCTGGTGCTGCTCCCTGCATTTTTCCTGCAATTGGCGCGCTGAAAAGATCATGTCTGTTGTGCCCCGTAGGGGACAAAATCCGCACTGCGACTCCGGGAGGAGCTCAGGGAGAAGACGGTTGAGGAGAACTCGAGCGACAACTTTCCCAGTGGCTGATAGCAGGGAGATTCCCCTGTAGTTGCTGCAGTCGGACTTGTCCCCTTTCTAAAAATGGTCACGATCACTGCATCTCTGACATCTCCCGGCATGCTCTCCTCCCTCCAGATGAGAGAGATGAGGTCATGTATCCGCGCCAACAGCGCCACTCCGCCATATTTTAGCGCCTCAGCAGGAATTCCATCTGCACCCGTAGCCTTGTTATTCTTCAGCTGTTTTATGGCTTTGCCTACCTCATGCAGCGTTGGAGCTTCACTGAGTTGGTGGCAGGTCGCATGCTGCGGGATGGAATCGAGAACACTCGAGTCAAAGGCAGAGTCTTGATTGAAGAGATCTTCAAAGTGCTCCTTCCATCGGGCCCTGACAGCCTCAGTGTCCTTGATGAGTGTTTCCCTGTTCTTGGCCAGGAACAGGGTGGGGCCTTGGGAGTTTGAACTGTAGGTGGCCTTGACTGCAGTGAAGAATCCTCGCATATTGTGACTGTTGGCCAGTTGTTGTATCTCCTGTGCTTTCTCCATCCACCACCTGTTCTTTAGGTCCCGGGTTTTTTGTTGGACCTGAGCCTTGAGCCGTCTGTAATGTTGTTTTGCAGCTCCCGAGTTGGGCTGTTGCTTGAGGCTCAGAAATGCTTTGCGCTTGCGATCTATTAGTTCTTCGATCTCCTGATCATTTTCATCAAACCAGTCCTGATGTTTTCTGGTTGAGTGACCAAGTGTCTCCTCACAGGCACTGGTTATAGAGGCCTGGAGGGCAGACCAAGTGCTATAGGGATCCAGCATCTCAGGGTCATCAAGGCACGCCAGATTGGCTGTGAGGCGCTGGCTGTATAGGGCTCTCTTAGCTGGGTCTCCAAGCGCCCCGGCATTAACTTTTTTGATCTGCTGTCCCCTCTGCTTTGGGGCAATGTTAATATTGATGATGGATCAGATTAGGTGGTGATCCATCCAGCAGTCGTCAGCTCCTGTCATGGCGCGGGTGATGCGCACATCCTTGCGATCCCTGGCTCGGACAATGACATAGTCAAGCAGGTGCCAGTGTTTGGAGCGAGGGTGTTGCCATGATGCCTTGTATTTGTCCCTCTGGCGGAACAGGGTGTTGGTGTTGAGGAGTTCATGTTCTAGACATTTTGTCAGGAGTAGGGTACCGCTAGAATTGGCTTTCCCTATCCCCTCTCTGCCAATCACGCCTCCCCAGAGGGCTGTGTCTTTGCCAATCCTGGCATTAAAATCACCCAGGAGGATCAATTTGTCGGCCGTGGGGACACGGGACAGGGATGTCTCGAGGGTTGGAATAAAAACCCTCTTTAGCCTTATCCGTTGCATCGAGTGTGGGGGCGTACGCACTGATGACTGTGTCACATTGGTTCCGAGATAAGGTGATACGAAGAGTCATGAGGCATTCATTGACCTCACAGGGGGAGTCTTTGAGGCGGTCGACCAGCTCATTCTTGACTGCAAAGCCGACTCCATGAAGGTGGCGTTCTGCCTTTGGTTTCCCTTTCTAGAAGAAGGTGTAACCTCCACCATGTTCTCTCACACTGTGCCTCCCTCGTCATAGGGAAGCTGATCAAGTCCCTCCTGCATGCGTACAGTGCTTCAGTGATCTGTCGAATGCAGCAATGTGTGGCACGCTGAGACATACCGCAAATGTCGCCAGCTGTGGCCTGAAAAGAACCCGAGGCGTGCCGCGGTTACTTTGACCTCGACAGACAGTGCAGTACCGATGGTGCTGGCAGGCTGCAGATCTCCCCTTATCAGCTGGCATACCTCAGTAATAACCTCTTTGTGGAAGCGGAGCCGCTGAAGGCAGCTGGTGTCGGGCAAGTTGAGGTAAGACTGTTTCTCCCTGTACTTGCGGGGCGTTTAACGTCTGGTCCTCCTCCTCTGGCACATCTGGACACATAATGCTGTGGAATGTACCTTCTGCGATCTCGAGTCTGCTGCATGTAATTGGTCATCAAGAGAGGGTGAGAAAGGACAGGCCCCATTGCCTGTTTTCCACGGATTGGTCACAAACAATGAATGTTCACCTATTCAATTCCAATCGGTCACAGTATGGTCAAGATGTTTGTACAGATATTCACATCAACTCTAACGACCTCCAGAGTACATCCGAACTCCCCCGAGGTTGAAGCGCAGCAGCCTTTTATAGGATGTGACATGTGATGTAGAACATGGCGTCCATAACGCTGTGATTAGTTCCGGTTAGTTCCACTTTTTCTGGGTGTTTTTTTGGGCGAGCGATATTGTGCGCGATATGTGTGCGAGTGATGAAAGTGACGCTAGGCGATCTCATGGCCGCTAGTTTTGGTAAATATGCTCTTTACGACAAAAAAAAAAGTGGGCGGGCGGTATTATTGAATCTCGGCGTTAAATCAGTATGGAAATTAACGCTGGGCGATATTATGGCCGTTGATTTCGCCCAGTCTGATGATTCCGCCCCAAAAAAGTGGGCAGGCGGTATTATTTTTTTCCGCCGTTAAGCACATGGGGAAAGTAACGCTTGGCGACATGTTTCCGAGAAATGCCCGTCAGTTTCTATTTTGTGGCTAAATGGGCGTTATATGTCATTAAGTAGGCGTTAAGCATGCAAAGAAAGTGGAGAATCTAGCCCATAGAAACCATGGATGTTTGGGTGTCTATGTTGCATCAAGATCCATTTACAAACACTGATTCCTAAATAGTCAAAAATGATATGGAAGTTCTGCTTCTAAAGACATTGCATGTTACATACTTAAAAATATTCTGGTTCATGTCCCGGAAGGAGGAGGCATGTGATTGTGTTTTATTTTGGTCTAGCATGAAGCTTTGCACTAGAGTTAGACTGGTTTTCTTCAATGATACCTTGTGGTTTTATTAAAGACCTTGATCGGTGTCATGGCTCCAAATGTTGGGATTCTGAATCTACAAATTAACTTAGAATAAAGAAAGCTTTCCCAAAATGTGGGGCCCCGGCAGTTGAAGGCACAGCCGCCTATGGTGGGAAGAAGGGGTGCACAAGAGGCCAGATATCGGGGTGCTGGGTGGTGTTGTAGACCATTCGCTCCATTCCCTTCACTCAAAATGAAGTCGATTTTTCAAGTACTATTGTCCCTTCAACCCCTTTATTTCTCTGTGTTCAAAACTATTCTACTTTTATTCTATCCCATTGTGAGCTTGTCTCCTTCCACTCCTTTTATAATTAGAGACTAATCAGTCCTACTCCATGCTATACCTTTAAAATTCCACTTCCCCCTTAATTAGGAAGTTGTTAATTTCCTTCTTGAAATTTGGAGGCTGAAATTCAGGCCCACCAGAAACCTGGCGCACTTATCATTTTTTGTGTTTTCACCGCCGGGTGGGATGAGGTTGATATTCAGCTCTTTGTCCTTTTTTTGGAAGCAGCCAGGAAGTCGGTCATAATGGGGGCGGAAGTGCGGCGGGAAGTGCTGGTGAGGGGAGGAAGTGGAGGCGGGACCTTTTCTCCGCCGCTGTCACTCCGCAGCCAAGCGGTGGTGACATCATTGCACGTCTGTGTCACCACGTATCTCCCCTCCTTTAAAGGAGAGAGAATCGGCAATTATTGAGGTTCGGCCATTGGTCCACCGGGGAAGGTTTCGGCCGGGCCAGCGGCCTGGCATCCAAGTGGGGGTGCCAGGCTACCTGTTGGCGGCCTGGCCAAACCCAGGAGCACAATAGTCCGGCCGACTTCCAAAAAATAAAATGGCGGCTGCGGCAGTGGGCCCTTGCCTTTAATGGCCGCTGCGCAGCCCGGCCTCAAAGAGAGAATATAAGGTGCACCGACAGAGAAAGCTGTCAGGGGCACCGCTCGGCCTGGATTTTGACGGAGGTGGGGAGGGGGGGGGGTCCCGGCGGTGTGCGCACTGATGGTGCACTCGGCAGCAGAGGGGCGGAAGTGGAGACCGCCAGAAAACCTCCCCTGCTGAATTTGGCTGGCAGCGGCCATTCGACCAGAAATCGGCGGCCATTGGATTCTGCCGCCTGGCCACCACATTCCTGCGGCAGTGGGCTTTATCGGGATCCTGAATTTCGGCCCCCTGTACTCTGGCTACATTTGGAGAGAGTTATTCTGTCACTTTCAGCTCTAGGTGAAAAATAGAACTTTAAATCGTTCTTCGCTCACGGTGTCCAAAGCCTTTAATTGTAACCACTGGTAGGGCCCAAGTTTCCACAAGAAAAAAAACGGGCGCCCCCTCCGAGCTGGGCGCCCGTTTTTCGCGCCTAAAACGGCGCCTAAAAAAATCCTCGGTATTCTCCACCTACCAGCAGGTCCTCTGGCCCTCGGCGCAGCCAGCACAAGCTGTGGGGGGGCGGAGCCAGGTCCCTGCGCTGAAAGCAGTGCCGGGACCTCTGCACATGCGCGCTACAGTCGGCACGCAAGTGCAGTAGCTCCAGGCGCCGAACTGTGTGGGAGGGCCCGAAGCACACAGCCCCTAGCCCTGGCCCAATGGCCTCACTGGGGCTGCGTGAATGAGGCTCCTCCCACGGCCAGCTCCTGCTCCCCCCCCCCGTCCCGACCCGACCCGAGACCCGACCCCCGCTCCCCCCCCCCGTCCCGACCCGACCCGACACCCGCTCCCTCCCCCCGCCCCGACCCGAGACCCGACACCCGCTCCCTCCCTCTCCCCCCTCCGCCCCGACCCGCCCCGACCCGAGACCCGCTCCCCCCACCCCCGACCCGAGACCCGCTCCCCCCACCCCCGACCCGACATCCGCACCACCCCCGACCCGACACCCGCACCCCCCCCGACCCGACACCCGCTCCCCCCACCCCCGACCCGAGACCCGACACCCGCTCCCTCCCTCCCCCCCCTCCGCCCCGACCCGCCCCGACCCGAGACCCGCTCCCCCCCGACCCGAGACCCGCTCCCCCCACCCCCGACCCGACACCCGACACCCGCTCCCTCCCTCCCCCCCCCCCGACCCAACCCGACCCGAGACCCGCTCCCCCCCCGACTGACCCGACCCGACCCGCGCTCCTGTTCCCCGACTCCCCCCCCGCTCCTGTTCCCCGACCCCCCCTCTCTCCCTCCTCTCTCCCTCCCTCCCCCCCCTCTCTCCCTCCCTCCTCCCCCCCTCTCCCCTCTCTCTCTCCCTCCCCCCCTCTCCCCTCTCTCCCTCCCTTCCCCCTCTCTCCCTCCCTCCCTCCCCCCTCTCTCTCTCCCCCCTCTCTCTCTCCCTCCCTCCCCCCTCTCTCTCTCCCTCCCTCCCTCCCCCCCATCGCTCTCTCTCCCTCCCCCCTCTCTCTCTCCCTCCCCCCCCTCTCCCCTCTCTCTCTCCCTCCCCCCCTCTCCCCTCTCTCTCCCTCCCTTCCCCCTCTCTCCCTCCCTCCCTTCCCCCTCTCTCCCTCCCTCCCCCCTCTCTCTCTCCCTCCCTCCCCCCCCTCTCTCTCCCTCCCTCCCCCCCCTCTCTCTCTCTCCCTCCCTCCCCCCATCTCTCTCTCTCCCTCCCCCCCCCTCTCTCTCTCTCCCTCCCCTCCCCCCCCTCTCTCTCTCTCTCCCCCTCCCGCTCAGCGGCACGAACGGCTGCAGAATTCTCCCTGGCTGAAGCACTTTCACACAGGTAGGAAGATGGTTTATTTAATCTTTTCTTGGCTTATAAATGTTTATTCAGGTTGAATTTATTTGTATAATATTTGTAGAAGTATAAAAAAGGATTTATTGTCGAATTTAATGACTTCCCTTCCCCCCACCTCGTTCTGGACGCCTAATTTGTAACCGGCGCCTGATTTTTTAATGTGTAGAACAGGTTTTTTCAGTTCTACAAAAATCTTCACTGGCTCCATTCTACTTTAGTTTGGAGTACATTTTCACTGTGGAAACTTTCAAATCAGGCGTCAGTGGCCGGACACGCCCCCTTTTGAAGAAAAAATTCTGTTCTAAACTAGAACTGTTCTACCTGACTAGAACTACAGAAAAAAAAATGTGGAGAATTGCGATTTCTAAAATAGTCCGTTCTCCACCAGTTGCTCCTAAAAAACCAGGCGCGAATCATGTGGAAACTTGGGCCCCTAGAGTCTAAAAACGGCACAGGTTAACTGTAATGTAATTGTAAGAAGATTCCACGTGTTGGCAAAAGTAGTTGGCTAGTAAATCGTACTTTGTGACATGGATGTGATAAACCAGCTCTGCAGAATCTACTTTCCAGAACTTGAGATTATTTATACAATGGAAGTATTTTATTAGAACCTGTGTAAATACAAATAAAACAATAGTTATGAATATAAATCAGTGATAAAACTATCATTGAGAGTAGTTATCAAATCTGAAGTATTTCCTCAGTGGAATTTAACACTTGGGTTACTTGTTTAAGTAAGTGTTTGAAACAGGATACATCATCATCATCATCATCATCGGCGGTCCCTCGAAACGAGGAAGACTTGCTTCCACACCAGCAAAAGGGCGAGTTCACAGGAGTTTCAATGAAGGACCATAACTACATCCTGAAGGGTGGAAGATGCCGGTGGGTGGATTTTTTTAACGTGGGGTGGCCGTTGCACACTAGCCACCACACGGGCTCGATAGAGCTAGGCTCAATGGCATATAAATGAGGAATACCAGTTCTAGCACAAATTGCATGCAATATAGGTATGAAATTGTTTTTATAATCTCAAAAGTTGTTCTTCCAAGTGAAATAATGAAAACATGAGCTACCTTTATTTTGCAGTCGATGTGTCAGGTTTCAGAAATTCCATCGTTTTTCTTTTGAGAGCTTCCCTTTATCTTCACCAGCAGACAGGCTATTCCAACCATGTAAAGGAGACCACATACATAAAACAAGAAGTCATATTTGTTTGTCAAGTCAAAGATCCAGCCTAATTAAAGAGAGGACTCATTAAGTACCCAACAATAGATATTCTTATACTTCAGTCATTTCGGTTACTCTTCATTTTCATTTAGTGCTTTTACACCTTGCAAATGTAACGTTGTAATGATCTCTTTACAACATATATACTGGCCACAGAAGTGTCCCTTACTAAAAACAAGAGTATCTTTTGTTGGACCTCAAATAATGTCACAGTCTTTTTGTGAACATGATCATGGGTCAGAACATGCAACACTGGCATCGCCCATGCTCGCAAAATAGAATAAATTAACCGCACATAAATTTGATCTATTGTATTTTGTATTTCAAATACAAGAAGTACAATTTCAAAATTTGTGGCGACACCAAATTCAGGGCTGTAGTTAATACAGCCAGAGGACTGCGACAAAAAACAGGAAGATTAATAAACTTGCAGAATGAGCGCGAAATTGGCAAATGAACTTCAATATAGATAAGTATAAGGTGGTACATTCTGGAAAATCAGTGCCTAAATGGGGTACAGGAACAGAGGAATTTGATGATACAGATACAAAAATCAGTGACACAGCTTAAAAAGGACATAAAAAAATAAATCAAAGCACTGGGGTTCATTTCAAGAGGGATTGGATTGAAAAGCAGGGATGTCAGGTTAAACACGTTCCCGAGCCATTAACACCATCCCTCTCCCTGGCAAGTGTCTGAGGACGAACCAGAATGTTCGGAGAATGTTCCACTTAGTATCTTACTTACATATTTCAGTTCCCTTACAATTGGCTTGTTACTTCAATTAAAGGGGAGGGCCACTGCTTATTCGGCATGGCCTCTGATGGCCACCACGGGGCCACCAGGGCAGTGTGTGACCGGGCCAGTAGCCCAGCACCCAAGACGAGTGCCGGTCTGCCCATTGGCAGCCCGGGCCACGCTAAGGACGCCGTGGTCGAGCCAAGAGTCGGTTGACAAAAAAGATGGCGCCCCGGGCCGCTCGCACCTTCCCCTTTGATCAGCGCCCCAAGAGCGGAAGCCCGCCAGCTTCGCGACCCGTGAAGATGGTGTTGATATCTGCTCGCCCCAGCCTCGCGGCCCGTAGGGCCTTAAAGGGGTCGGCACGGGGCGATGAGGGGTCAAAAGTGGACCCCTAAATGAACTTCTGAACACATCCACGCCATCACTTAGACCGCCTATTTCCACCTCCAGAACATCCCCTGACTCTGTCCCTGCCTCAGCTTATCTGCTGCTGAAACCCTAATCCATGCCTTTGTTACCTCTAGATTTCACTTCTGGCCGGCCTCCCAGGTTTTATCCTCCGTAAACTTGAGGTCATCTAAAACTCGGCTGCCCGTGTCTTAACTTGCACCAAGTCCTGTTCACCCATCATCCCTGTGCTCCCGGTTAAGCAACGCCTCCAGTTAAAAATTCTCATCCTTTTCAACTCCCTCCATGGCCATACCCCTCCCTATCTCGGTAATCTTCTCCAGTTCCACAATCCTCCGAGATATCTGCGCTCCTCTAAATCTGGCCTCTTGCGCAATCACGATTTAATTGCTCAGCTATTGGTGGCCATGACTTCGGCTGCCAAGGCCCTAAGCTCTGCAATTCCCTCCCTAAAACTCCCTGGGGGCAAAATTGCCCCTTTTTATAGCCCCGTTAGCACCTCCGGGGGGGTGCTAACGAGGCACAAGACAGTTATTGCTCGGGGGAGGGGAGTCGTTATCGCCTCCCGGAAAATTGCCTGGAGTTTGTGGAGGTGCTGGAATGGTGGTGCTGCGTCTCGGGCTACCGGCGTTGATGTCATCGCCGTGCGTGGTGACCCCTCACCGCCCCGTGCCGACCCCTTTAAGGCCCTATTGGTGAGTATTGGTGAGGCCACACCTGGAGTACTGCGTACAGTTTTGGTCTTATTTAAGGAGGGATATACTTGCATTGGAGGCAGTTCAGAGAAGGTTCACTAGGTAGATTCCTGAGCTGAAGGGGTTGTCTTATGAAGATAGGATGAGCAGGTTGGAGTTCAGAAGAATGAGAGGTGATCTTATTGAAACATATAAGATAATGAGGGGGCTCGACAAGGTGGATGCAGAGAGGATATTTCCACTCATAGGGGAAATTAAAACTAGGGGACATAGAATAAGGGGACGCCCATTTAAAATTGAGATGAGCAGGAATTTCTTCTCTCGGAGGGTTGTAAATCTGTGGAATTCTCTGCCCCAGAGAGCTGTGGAGGCTGGGTCATTGAATATATTTAATGCGGAGATAGACAGATTTTTGAGCGATAAGGGAATAAAGGGTTATGGGGAGTGGGCAGGGAAGTGGAGCTGAGTCCATGATCAGATCAGCCATGATCTTATTAAATGACGGAGCAGGCTCGAGGGGCCAAATGGCCGACACCTGCTCCTATTTCTCATGTTCTTATGTAACACATACCTTAAAACCTACCTCATTGACCATCTGCCTTAATATATCCTTATGTGGTTCAATATTAAATTTTGTTTTATCATCATCATCATAGGCAGTCCCTCGAAGTGAGGATGACTTGTTTCCATGCCAAAAAGGAATGTGTTCACAGGTGTTTCATTGAAATACCTAATATTCCAGATCCCGAACTACATCGTGAGGGGTGGAAGATGCCTGTGCGTGGATTTTTTTAACGTGTGGTGGCCGTTGCACACCAGCCACCACACGGGCTTGACAGAGCCAGGTCTTGGTCCAGTGGCAAGGATAATCCACGACCAACTGGAGACCAGCTCTGCTGCACAGACCGAGCGCGCGCACAAATCGCAGAGTGGGCTTGCCCGTGCTGTCCCTGGGCCCTCGCCTCTTCTGGGCCCCAGATTCACACCTCTCTTGGGCCCTGGTCACTTCCCTCTATGGACTCTTGCCACTCCTGCCCGCACTGCAATCAGCGACCTGGCTTTGTAGCCGTCGCCCTCCTGCAGCAGCACGCGCTGCTCCCTGCAGTGGTATACCGCCGCACGCTGCTCCCTCTAACATCAAGAGAAACAATACATGTATTATCAGCAGCAACAGCAGAATCCACCTTCGGCCGTAACGTGTGAACTCGTTGGTGTTTCAGCAGGGTGGATGACCGAGTGAATCCGTTCCCACACTCGGTGCAGGTGAACGGCCTCTTCCCAGTGTGAACTCCATGGTGTGTCCGCAGGCCAGAATACTGAGTGATCCCTTCCCACACTCGGTGCAGGTGAACGGCCTCTTCCCAGTGTGAACTCCATGGTGTGTCCGCAGGCCAGAATACCGAGTGAATCCCTTCCCACACTCGGTGCAGGTGAACGGCCTCTCCCCAGTGTGAACTCCATGGTGTGTCCGCAGGTTGCATGAAACAGTGAATCACTTCCCACACTCGGTGCAGGTGAACGGCCTCTCCCCAGTGTGAACTCCATGGTGTGTCCGCAGGCCAGAATACCGAGTGAATCCCTTCCCACACTCGGTGCAGGTGAATGGCCTCTCCCCAGTGTGAACTCCATGGTGTGTCCGCAGGTTGCATGAAACATTGAATCCCTTCCCACACTCGGTGCAGGTGAACGGCCTCTCCCCAGTGTGAACTCCATGGTGTGTCCGCAGGTTGCATGAAACAGTGAATCCCTTCCCACACTCGGTGCAGGTGAACGGCCTCTCCCCAGTGTGAACTCCATGGTGTGTCCGCAGGCCAGAATACCGAGTGAATCCCTTCCCACACTCGGTGCAGATGAACGGCCTCTCCCCAGTGTGAACTCCATGGTGTGTCCGCAGGCCAGAATACCGAGTGAATCCCTTCCCACACACGGAGCAGGTGAATGGCCTCTCCCCAGTGTGAACTCCATGGTGTGTCCGCAGGCCAGAATACCGAGTGAATCCCTTCCCACACGGTGCAGGTGAACGGCCTCTCCCCAGTGTGAGCTCCATGGTGTGTCCGCAGGTTGCATGAAACAGTGAATCCCTTCCCACACACGGAGCAGGTGAACGGCCTCTCCCCAATGTGAGCTCGCCAGTGTCTCAGCAGGTTGCATGATGCAGCAAATCCCTTCTGACACATGGGGTTTGTTTGATAACGCTCCTGTGAAGCGCTTTGGGCCCTTTACTACATAAAAGGTGCGATATAAATACAAGCTGTTGTTGTTCTATGTAACCTTGGCTAGACCACACCTGGAGTACTGTGAACAGTTCTGGTCGTCATATCATTAAAATGATATAAAGGCACTCGAGAAGGTGTAAAAAAAGATGTACAAGATGATACTGTTCCGGAACTGAGAGGTTATATCTCAGGTTATGTGTTCTTGGTTACCTCAGTGAAATCATGAGCCACAGCTGTTGGGGGGCATGCCTTGTCTCCAAGGAGCCATCTTTAGATATTGTTGTCTTCACATAAGAGGTCAGCGAGGGTAGAGTGATTCAGAATGAAACCATTGTGGCAGATCCCAGCATGACTGGCATTCACATGCAAGATGTTCTGACCGGCATCACAGACACAGCATTCAGTAAATGGAATCTTGCTGTTCCTGAATGTCAGCAGATATTTTGGTGGCGTTTAGCGAATCCCATACCCGCTAGAAAATCGTTCCGAGTATGTGGAGCGCTAGGAGGGTTTGGGCAGTCGAAAAATGCTATGGTGGTGAGAGACTGTTGGGGGTGGGGGGCGGTGCAGGGGGGTGGGCGGGTGCGGTATAGTGAAAATCTCAATATGCAACACTGTGTGGGAAAAAAATGGGTTGAAAAAAGATTTGTGAATCCAAAAGTCAGCAATAAAAGTTTAGGGACTCTTCCCAACTCTGTCACTCCTCACTACCACTTATATCAGGTGACTTGGGAAGGTGGTTTACAGGGGTCTCATTTACCCAGAGTGCAGTAGTGCTGTTAAAACAGGAAATTCTCGTGCACAGCACCACAAGGTGAGTGACACTCCTATGCAAATAAGCCGCACAGGACTTGAGTGGGCGGATTCTCAAAGTTGCCAGAAAGATCTCGGAAATTTGTGTTCCATGCAATAATGGCACCTTTGCTGAAATGCAGATTTCCTTGAGCTTTTTAAGCACTATAATGCGTGACTGGCATTCATAGAATCAGAGAAATTTACAGCACGGAAGGAGGCCATTTCGGCCCACCGTGCCCACACCGGCCGACAAAGAGCTATGCAGTCAAACCCCACTTTCAACTCTTGGTTCATAGCCCTGTAGGTTACGGCACTTCAGGTGCACATCCAAGTACCTTTTAAATGTGGTGAGGGTTTCTGCCTCTACCACCCTTTCAGGCAGTGAGTTCCAGACTCCCACCACCCTCTGAGTGAAGAAATTTCCCCTCAAAACCCTTCTAAACCTCCCCCCAATTACTTTAAATCTATGCCCCCTGGTTGTTGACCCCTCTGCTAAGGGATCATTACTGCCAATGATCATGAGGAATTTCACCCACTATGTTACTGTATTGCACCTGTGAAGGACAAACTTCCAAGCACATTCTGCCAGCCAAGAATTTTGCCCATCCAAAAATCACAGGCAGTTTCATTGGGCGAAAAATCACAGGCAGCCCTCTTACAATTACTTCACATGGTATTGGCTGAGGCTTCCCTCTGGCAGTTCATACTTGGAAAATAAGAACATAAGAATTAGGAAAGGGAGTAGGCCATCTAGCCCCTCGAGCCTGCTCCGCCATTCAACAAGATCATGGCTGATCTGGCCGTGGACTCAGCTCCACTTACCCGCCCGCTCCCCGTAACCCTTAATTTCCTTATTGGTTAAAAATCTATCTATCTGTGACTTGAATACATAGAAACATAGAAACATAGAAACATAGAAAATAGGTGCAGGAGTAGGCCATTCGGCCCTTCTAGCCTGCACCGCCATTCAATGAGTTCATGGCTGAACATGCAACTTCAGTACCCCATTCCTGCTTTCTCACCATACCCCTTGATTCCCCTAGTAGTAAGGACTTCATCTAACTCCTTTTTGAATATATTTAGTGAATTGGCCTCAACAACTTTCTGTGGTAGAGAATTCCACAGGTTCACCACTCTCTGGGTGAAGAAATTCCTCCTCATCTCGGTCCTAAATGGCTTCCCCCTTATCCTTAGACTGTGTCCCCTGGTTCTGGACTTCCCCAACATTGGGAACATTCTTCCTGCATCTAACCTGTCTAACCCCGTCAGAATTTTAAACGTTTCTATGAGGTCCCCTCTCATTCTTCTGAACTCCAGTGAATACAAGCCCAGTTGATCCAGTCTTTCTTGATAGGTCAGTCCCGCCATCCCGGGAATCAGTCTGGTGAACCTTCGCTGCACTCCCTCAATAGCAAGAATGTCCTTCCTCAGGTTAGGAGACCAAAACTGTACACAATACTCCAGGTGTGGCCTCACCAAGGCCCTGTACAATTGTAGCAACACCTCCCTGCCCTTGTACTCAAATCCCCTCGCTATGAAGGCCAACATGCCATTTGCTTTCTTAACCGCCTGCTGTACCTGCATGCAAACCTTCAATGACTGATGTACCATGACACCCAGGTCTCTTTGCACCTGCCCTTTTCCTAATCTGTCACCATTCAGATAATAGTCTGTCTCTCTGTTTTTACCACCAAAGTGGATAACCTCACATTTATCCACATTATACTTCATCTGCCATGCATTTGCCCACTCACCTAACCTATCCAAGTTGCTCTGCAGCATCATAGAATCCTCCTTGCAGCTCACACTGCCACCCAACTTAGTGTCATCCGCAAATTTGGAGATACTACATTTAATCCCCTCATCTAAATCATTAATGTACAGTGTAAACAGCTGGGGCCCCAGCACAGAACCTTGCGGTACCCCACTAGTCACTGCCTGCCATTCTGAAAAGTCCCCATTTACTCCTACTCTTTGCTTCCTGTCTGACAACCAGTTCTCAATCCATGTCAGCACACTACCCCCAATCCCATGTGCTTTAACTTTGTACATTAATCTCTTGTGTGGGACCTTGTCGAAAGCCTTCTGAAAGTCCAAATATACCACATCAACTGGTTCTCCCTTGTCCACTCTACTGGAAACATCCTCAAAAAATTCCAGAAGATTTGTCAAGCATGATTTCCCTTTCACAAATCCATGCTGACTTGGACCTATCATATTACCTCTTTCCAAATGCACTGCGATGACATCCTTAATAATTGATTCCATCATTTTACCCACTACCGATGTCAGGCTGACCGGTCTGTAATTCCCTGTTTTCTCTCTCCCTCCTTTTTTAAAAAGTGGGGTTACATTGGCTACCCTCCACTCCATAGGAACTGATCCAGAGTCAATGGAATGTTGGAAAATGACTGTCAATGCATCCACTATTTCCAAGGCCACATTCAATGAGCTAGCCTCAACTGCTTCCTTGGGCAGAGAATTCCACAGATTCACAACCCTCTGGGAAAATAAATTCCTTCTCAACTCGGTTTTAAATTGGCTCCCCCGTATTTTGAGGCTGTGCCCCCTAGTTCTAGTCTCCCCGACCAGTGGAAACAACCTCTCTGCCTCTATCTTGTCTATCCCTTTCATTATTTTAAATGTTTCTACAAGATCACCCCTCATCCTTCTGAACTCCAACGAGTAAAGACCCAGTCTACTCAATCTATCATCATAAGGTAACCCCCTCATCTCCGGAATCAGCCTAGTGAATCGTCTCTGTACCCCCTCCAAGGCTAGTATATCCTTCCTTAAGTAAGGTGACCAAAACTGCACGCAGTACTCCAGGTGCGGCCTCACCAATACCCTATACAGTTGCAGCAGGATCTCCCTGCTTTTGTACTCCATCCCTCTCGCAATGAAGGCCAACATTCCATTTGCCTTCCTGATTACCTGCTGCACCTGCAAACTAACTTTTTGGGATTCATGCACAAGGACCCCAGGTCCCTCTGCACCGCAGCATGTTGTAATTTCTCCCCATTGGCATCTGATCTCAGTAATACTCACTTCTTTGAACTTATTCTCTCTGGACCTACTTATAGATCCACCATTTTATTTATTTTAACAATGTCTGCCAACATAACTTAAAACAGTCACACACTGATCTTCTACACACACTTTATGTAATAATTACATTGGAAATTGCCCCAAGACGCTTCGCAGGAGAGATAAGGATCTTTGAGGATGTCAGGAGCAGGGTGAATAATGGGGAACCAGTGGATGTGGTGTATTTGGATTTGCAGAAGGCATTCAATAAGGTGCCACATAAGAGGTTACTGCACAAGATAAAAGCTCACGGGGCTGGGAGTAATATATTAGCATGGATAGAGGATTGGCTAACTAACAGAAAACAGAGTAGGGAAAAATGGGTCATTTTCCGGTTGGCAAAGAGTGACTAGTGGGCTGCCGCAGGGATCAGTGCTGGGTCCTCAACTATTTGCAATCTATATTAATGACTTGGATGAAGGGACCAAGTGTAATGTAGTCAAGTTTGCTGATGATACAAAGAAAGCAAATTGTGAGGAGGACACAAAAAATCTGCAAAGGGATATAGACAGGCGAAGTGAGTGGGCAAAAATTTGGCAGATGGAGAATAATGTGGGAAAATGTGAGGTTATCCACTTTGGCAGAAATAATAGAAAAGCAAATTATAATTTAAATGGAGAAAAATTACAAAGTGTTGCAGTACAGAGAGACCTGGGGGTCCTTGTGCATGAAACACAAAAAGTTAGTATGCAGATACAGCAAGTAATCAGGAAGGCAAATGGAATGTTGGCCTTTATTGCAAGGGGGATAGAGTATAAAAGCAGAGAAGTCCTGCTACAACTGTACAGGATATTGGTGAGGCCACACCTAGAGTACTGCGTACAATTTTGGTCTCCGTATTGAAGGAAGGATATACTTGCATTGGAGGCTGTTCAGGGATGGTTCACTAGGATGATTCTGGAGATGAGGGGGTTGACTTATGAAGATAGGATGAGCAGGTTGGACCTATACATATTGGAGTTTAGAAGAATGAGATGTGATCTTATCGAAACATATAAGATAATGAGGAGGCTCAACAAGGTGGATGCAGAGAGGATATTTCCACTCATAGGGGAAACTAAAGCTAGGGGTCATAATCTCAGAATAAGGGGCCGCACATTTTTAAACTGAGATGAGGAGGAATTTCTTCTCTCAGAAGGTTGTAAATCTATAGAATTCTCTGCTCCAGAGAGCTGTGGAGGCTGGGACATTGAATATATTTAATGCAGAGATAGACAGATTTTTGAGCGATAAGGGAGTAAAGGGTTATGGGAAGCGGGCAGGGAACATAAGAACATAAGAACATAAGAATTAGGAACAGGAGTAGGCCATCTAGCCCCTCGAGCCTGGTCCGCCATTCAATAAGATCATGGCTGATCTGGTCGTGGACTCAGCCCTTTCCCCGTAACCCTTAATTCCCTTATTGCTTAAAAATCTATCTACCTTTGACTTGAAAACATTCAATGAGCTAGCCTCAACTGCTTCCTTGGGCAGAGAATTCCACAGATTCACAACCCTCTGGGAGAAGAAATTCCTTCTCAACTCGGTTTTAAATTGGCTCCTCCGTATTTTGAGGCTGTGCCCCCTAGTTCTAGTCTCCCCCACCAATGGAAACAACCTCTCTGCCTCTATCTTGTCTATCCCTTTCACGATTTTAAATGTTTCTATAAGATCGCCCCTCATCCTTCTGAACTCCAAGGAGTAAAGACCCAGTCTACTCAATCTATCATCATAAGTTAACCCCCTCATTTCTCGAATCAGCCCAGTGAATCGTCTCTGTACCCCTTCCAAAGCTAGTATATCCTTCCTTAAGTAAGGTGACCAAAACTGCACGCAGTACTCCAGGTGCGGCCTTACCAATAACTTATACAGTTGCAGCAACACCACCCTGCTTTTGTACTCCATCTCTCTCGCAATGAAGGCCAAAATTCCATTTGCCTTCCTGATTACCTGCTGCACCTGCAAACTAACCTTTTGGGATTCATGCACAAAGACCCCCAGGTCCCTCTGCACCACAGCATGTTATAATTTCTCCCCATTCAAATAATATTCCCTTTTACTGTTTTTTTTCCCAAAGTGGATGACCTCACACTTTCCGACATTGTATTCCATCTGCCAAACCTTAGCCCATTCGCTTAACCTATCCAAATCTCCTTGTAGCCTCTCTGAGTCCTCTACACAACCCGCTTTCCCACTAATCTTAGTGTCATCTGCAAATTTTGTTGCACTACACTCTGTCCCCTCCTCTAGGTCATCTATGTATATTGTAAACAGTTGTGGTCCCAGCACTGATCCCTGTGGCACACCACTAACCACTGATTTCCAACCGGAAAATGACCCATTTATCCCGACTCTCTGCTTTCTGTTCGCCAGCCAATTCTCTATCCATGCTAATACATTTCCTCTGACTCCGCGTACCTTTATCTTCTGCAGTAATCTTTTGTGTGGCACCTTATCGAATGCCTTTTGGAAATCTAAATACACCACATCCATCGGTACACCTCCATCCACCAGGCTCGTTATATCCTCAAAGAATTTAACTCAAATAAGTTAGTTAAACATGATTTCCCTTTCATGAATCCATGCTGCGCCTGCTTGATTGCACTATTCCTATCCAGATGTCCCGCTATTTCTTCCTTAATGATAGTTTCAAGCATTTTCCCCACTACAGATGTTAAACTAACCGACCTATAGTTACCTGCCTTTTGCCTGTCCCCTTTTTTAAACAGAGGCGTTACATTAGCTGCTCTCCAATCCGCTGGTACCTCCCCAGAGTCCAGAGAATTTTGGTAGATTATAACAAATGCATCTGCTATAACTTCCGCCATCTCTTTTAATACCCTGGGATGCATTTCATCAGGACCAGGGGACTTGTCTACCTTCAATCCCATTAGTCTGTCCAGCACTACCTCCCTAGTGATAGTGATCATCTCAAGGTCCTCCCTTCCCACATTCCCAGCAATTTTTGGCATGGTTTTTGTGTCTTCCACTGTGAAGACGGAAGCAAAATAATTGTTTGAGGTCTCAGCCATTTCCACATTTCCCATTATTAAATCCCCCTTTTCATCTTCTAAGGGACCAACATTTACTTTAGTCACTCTTTTCCGTTTTATATATCTGTAAAAGCTTTTACTATCTGTTTTTATGTTTTGCGCAAGTTTACCTTCGTAATCTATCTTCCCTTTCTTTATTGCTTTTTTAGTCATTCTTTGCTGTTGCTTAAAATCTTCCCAATCCTCTAGTTTCCCACTAACCTTGGCCACCTTATACGCATTGGTCTTTGATTTGATACTTTCCTTTATTTCCTTGGTTATCCACGGCTGGTTATCTCTTCTCTTGCCGCCCTTCTTTTTCACTGGAATATGTTTTTGTTGCGCATTATGAAAGAGCTCCTTAAAAGTCCTCCACTGTTCCTCAATTGTGCCACCGTTTAGTCCTTGTTTCCAGTCTACTTTAGCCAACTCTGCCCTCATCGCACTGTAGTCCCCTTTGTTTAAGCATAGTACTCTCGTTTCTGACACAACTTCCTCATCCTCAATCTGTATTACAAATTCAACCATATTGTGATCACTCATTCCGAGAGGATCTTTTACGAGGAGATCGTTTATTTTTCCTGTCTCATTACACAGGACCAGATCCAAAATGGCTTGCTCCCTTGTAGGCTCTGTTACATACTGTTCTAAGAAACAATCCCGTATGCATTCTATGAATTCCTCCTCCAGGCTATCCCCTGCGATTTGATTTGACCAATCGATATGTAGGTTAAAATCCCCCATAACTATTGCCGTTCCTTTTTCACATGCTTCCATTATTCCCTTGATTATTGCCCGCCCCACCATGAAGTTATTATTTGGGGGCCTATAAACTACGCCGACTTTTTCCCCTTAATATCTCTAATCTCCACCCACAATGATTCAACATTTTGTTCATTGGAGCCAATATCATCCCTCACAACTGCCCTGATATCATCCCTTATTAACAGAGCTACCCCACCTCCCTTCCCTTCCTGCCTATCTTTCCGAATCATCAGATACCCCTGTACGTTTAATTCCCAGTCCTGCCACCTTGCAACCATGTCTCTGTAATGGCCACCAAATCATACCCATTTGTATTGATTTGTGCCGTCAACTCATTTACTTTATTTCTAATGCTGCATGCATTTAGGTAGAGTGTTTTCATCCTAGTTTTTAAACCATGATTTTTAGTTTTTACCCCTCCTGCAGCCCTTTTATATTCAATGGCCCTTTTTGTTTCTTGCCTTTGGTTTCTCTGCCCTCCACTTTTACTCATCTCTTTTCTGTCTTTTGTTTTTGTCTCCTTTTTGTTTCCCTCTGTCTCCCTGTTTTGGTTCCCATCCACAGGGAAGTGGAGCTGAGTCCATGATCATAGAAACATAGAAACATAGAAAATAGGTGCAGGAGCAGGCCATTCAGCCCTTCAAGCCTGCACCGCCATTCAATGAGTTCATGGCTGAACATGAAACTTCAGTACCCACTTCCTGCTTTCACGCCATACCCCTTGATCCCCCGAGTAGTAAGGACTTCATCTAACTCCCTTTTGAATATATTTAGTGAATTGGCCTCAACTACTTTCTGTGGTAGAGAATTCCACAGGTTCACCACTCTCTGGGTGAAGAAGTTTCTCCTTATCTCGGTCCTAAATGGCTTACCCCTTATCCTTAGACTGTGACCCCTGGTTCTGGACTTCCCCAACATTGGGAACATTCTTCCTGCATCCAACCTGTCCAAACCCGTCAGAATTTTAAACGTTTCTATGAGGTCCCCTCTCACTCTTCTGAACTCCAGTGAATACAAGCCCAGTTGATCCAGTCTTTCTTGATAGGTCAGTCCCACCATCCCGGGAATCAGTCTGGTGAATCTTCGCTGCACTCCCTCAATAGCAAGAATGTCCTTCCTCAAGTTAGGAGACCAAAACTGTACACAATACTCCAGGTGTGGCCTCACCAAGGCCCTGTACAACTGTAGCAACACCTCCCTGCCCCTGTACTCAAATCCCCTCGCTATGAAGGCCAACATGCCATTTGCTTTCTTAACCGCCTGCTGTACCTGCATGCCAACCTTCAATGACTGATGTACCATGACACCCAGGTCTCGTTGCACCTTCCCTTTTCCTAATCTGTCACCATTCAGATAATAGTCTGTCTCTCTGTTTTTACCATCAAAGTGGATAACCTCACATTTATCCACATTATACTTCATCTGCCACGCATTTGCCCACTCACCTAACCTATCCAAGTCACTCTGTAGCCTCATAGCATCCTCCTCGCAGCTCACACTGCCACCCAACTTAGTGTCATCCGCAAATTTGGAGATACTACATTTAATCCCCTCGTCTAAATCATTAATGTACAATGTAAACAGCTGGGGCCCCAGCACAGAACCCTGCGGTACCCCACTAGTCACTGCCTGCCATTCCGAAAAGTACCCATTTACTCCTACTCTTTGCTTCCTGTCTGACAACCAGTTCTCAATCCACGTCAGCACACTACCCCCAATCCCATGTGCTTTAACTTTGCACATTAATCTCCTGTGTGGGACCTTGTCGAAAGCCTTCTGAAAGTCCAAATATACCACATCAACTGGTACTCCTTTGTCCACTTTATTGGAAACATCCTCAAAAAATTCCAGAAGATTTGTCAAGCATGATCTCCCTTTCACAAATCCATGCTGACTTGGACCTATCATGTCACCATTTTCCAAATGCACTGCTATGACATCCTTAATAATTGATTCCATCATTTTACCCACTACTGAGGTCAGGCTGACCGGTCTATAATTCCCTGCTTTCTCTCTCACTCCTTTTTTAAAAAGTGGGGTTACATTGGCTACCCTCCACTCGATAGGAACTGATCCAGAATCATTGGAATGTTGGAAAATGACTGTCAATGCATCCGCTATTTCCAAGGCCACCTCCTTAAGTACTCTGGGATGCAGTCCATCAGGCCCTGGGGATTTATCGGCCTTCAATCCCATCAATTTCCCCAACACAATTTCCCGACTAATAAAGATTTCCCTCAGTTCCTCCTCCTTAATAGACCCTCTGACCACTTTTATATCCGGAAGGTTGTTTGTGTCCTCCTTAGTGAATACTGAACCAAAGTACTTGTTCAATTGGTCTGCCATTTCTTTGTTCCCCGTTATGACTTTCCCTGATTCTGACTGCAGGGGACCTACGTTTGTCTTTACTAACCTTTTTCTCTTTACTACCTATAGAAACTTTTGCAATCCGCCTTAATGTTCCCTGCAAGCTTCTTCTCGTACTCCATTTTCCCTGCCCTAATCAAACCCTTTGTCCTCCTCTGCTGAGTTCTAAATTTCTCCCAGTCCCCAGGTTCGCTGCTATTTCTGGCCAATGTGTATGCCATTTCCTTGGCTTTAATACTATCGCTGATTTCCCTAGATAGCCACGGTTGAGCCACCTTCCCTTTTTTATTTTTACGCCAGACAGGAATGTACAATTGTTGTAATTCATCCATGCGGTCTCTAAATGTCTGCCATTGCCCATCCACAGTCAACCCCTTAAGTATCATTAGCCAATCTATCTTAGCCAATTCATGCCTCATACCTTCAAAGTTACCCTTCTTTAAGTTCTGGACCATGGTCTCTGAATTAACTGTTTCATTCTCCATCCTAATGCAGAATTCCACCATATTATGGTCACTCTTCCCCAAGGGGCCTCGCACAATGAGATTGCTAATTAATCCTCTCTCATTACACAACACCCAGTCTAAGATGACCTCCCCCCTAGTTGGTTCCTCGACATATTGGTCTAGAAAACCATCCCTTATGCACTCCAGGAAATCCTCCTCCACCGTATTGCTTCCAGTTTGGCTAGCCCAATCTATGTGCATATTAAAGTCACCCATTATAACTGCTGCACCTTTATTGCATGCACTCCTAATTTCCTGTTTGATGCCCTCCCCAACATCACTACTACTGTTTGGAGGTCTGTACACAACTCCCACTAACGATTTTTGCCCTTTAGTGTTCTGCAGCTCTACCCATATAGATTCCACATCATCCAAGCTAATGTCTTTCCTAACTATTGCATTAATCTCCTCTTTAACCAGCAATGCTACCCCACCTCCTTTTCCTTTTATTCTATCCTTCCTGAATGTTGAATACCCCTGGATGTTGAGTTCCCAGCCCTGATCATCCTGGAGCCACGTCTCCGTAATCCCAATCACATCATATTTGTTAACATCTATTTGCACAGTTAATTCATCCACCTTATTGCGGATACTCCTTGCATTAAGACACAAAGCCTTCAGGCTTGCTTTTTTAACACCCTTTGTCCTTCTAGAATTTTGCTGTACAGTGGCCCTTTTTGTTCTTTGCCTTGGGTTTCTCTGCCCTCCACTTTTCCTCATCTCCTTTCTGTCTTTTGCTTTTGCCTCATTTTTGTCTCCCTCTGTCTCCCTGTATAGGTTCCCATCCCCCTGCAATATTAGTTTAACTCCTCCCCAACAGCACTAGCAAACACTCCCCCTAGGACATTGGTTCTGGACCTGCCCAGGTGCAGACCGTCCGGTTTGTACTGGTCCCACCTCCCCCAGAACCGGTTCCAATGCCCCAAGAATTTGAATCCCTCCCTGCTGCACCACTGCTCAAGCCATGTATTCATCTGCGCTATCCTGCGATTCCTACTCTGACTAGCACGTGGCACTGGTAGCAATCCCGAGATTACTACTTTTGAGGTCCTACTTTTTAATTTAGCTCCTAGCTCCTTAAATTCTTTTCGTAGGACCTCATCCCTTTTTTTACCTATGTCGTTGGTACCAATGTGCACCACGACAACTGGCTGTTCTCCCTCCCATTTCAGAATGTCCTGCACCCGCTCCGAGACATCCTTGACCCTTGCACCAGGGAGGCAACATACCATCCTGGAGTCTCGGTTGCGTCCGCAGAAACGCCTATCTATTCCCCTCACCATCGAATCCCCTATCACTATCGCGCTCCCACTCTTTTTCCTGCCCTCCTTTGCAGCAGAGCCACCTACGGTGCCATGAACTTGGCTGCTGTTGCCCTCCCCTGATGAGTCATCCTCCCCAACAGTACTCAAAGCAGTGTATCTGTTTTGCAGGGGGATGACCACAGGGGACCCCTGCACTATCTTTCTTGCACTGCTCTTCCTGCTGGTCTTCCATTCCCTATCTGGCTGTGGACCCTTCTCCTGCGGTAAGACCAACTCACTACACGTGATACTCACGTCATTCTCAGCATCGTGGATGCTCCAGAGTGAAACCACCCTCAGCTCCAATTCCGCAACGCGGACCGTCAAGAGCTCGAGGCGGATACACTTCCCACACACGTAGCGCCCAGGGACACCGGAAGTGTCCCCGAGTTCCCACATGGTACAGGAGGAGCATATCACATGGCCGAGCTCTCCTGCCATGTCTTAACCTTAGATACCCTTAGATCAACCAAAATCTTATTGAATAGTGGAGCAGGCTTGAGGGACCAAATGGCCTACTCCTGCTCCTATTTCATATGTTCTTATATTCTTCTAAAAGTTGACACCAACCCAAAGAAAGAGATATTGGGAGGAGTGACTAAAAGCTTAGTCAATGAGGTAGGTTTTAAAGGGGGTCTTCAAGGAGGAAAGAGAGTTGTAGAGGTGGAGAAGTTTAGGAAAGGAATTCTAGAGCTTAGAACTTCGCCAGCTGAAGGCACAGCTGCCAATGGTGGGGCAAAGGGAGTGGAGGGCTTTGGTGCAGCATAGGATATGCACAGCTAGAGATTTGGATGAGCTGAAGTTTATGGAGGGTGGAAGATGAAAGGCCAGCTAGGAGATCAAGAGATTGAGAGAATCAAGGGATATGGGGATCGGGCGGTAAAATGGAGTTGATAGGATCTTATTGAATGGCAGAGCAGGCTCAAGGAGCCATATGGCCTATTCCTGCTCCTAATTCTTATGTTCGTATGAGAGCATTGGAATAGTTGAGTCTGGATGAGAGTTTCAGCAGTAGATCACTTGAGGCAGGGGCAGAGACGAATGGTGTTAAGTGTGTGGATTTAGGCGGCCTCTGTGCTGGAGAGGGTATGGTGTCAGAAGCTCTGCTCAGGGTCAAATAGGTTAACAATGAGGTTGCGAACAGTTTGGTTCAGCCTGAGACAGTGGTCGGGGAGGGAGGTGAAATCGTTGATGAGGAAATGTAGTTTGTGACGGGGAGCAAAGTAAATGGGGCTTTGTTCTTCCCAATGTTTAATTGGGAAAATTGCAGCTCATGCAGTACTGGACGTCGGATATGCAGACTGACAACAAAGTGGAGCAGTTGAGCGATGTGGTGGTGAGGTAGAGCTGCGTGTCTTCAGCGCGCATGAGGAACGTGATGTCATGTCATTGGAGAATGTCGCTGAGGGGCAGCATGAAGATGGGAAATAGGAGCAGGCCAAGTTGGAATCCTAGGGAGACTCCAGAGGTAATGATGCAGGCCAGGAGGGAGAAGAGACGCCATTGCAGAGATCCGCTGATAAAAGTGGAACCAGGCGAGGGCAGTCCATTCAGCTGGCCATGGAGGAAGGGCGTTGGAGGAGGATGGTGTGGTTGACCATGTCAAAGGCTGCACCACGATTCCAGTTACAGAGGATACCTTTGCACCAGCCCACTCTACCCCTTTACTCTCGCCCACAGCACGTTTGCTGCTTGCGAGATCTGATTTCAATAATGGCAATCCCGATTCTCGGAATAATGTGGTTTGGAGGCAGTAACCAAATGCCTCTTAACCCTTGCAGACATGGAATGTTGGGTTTAAGCCAAAGTACCCCAGCTAAGAGTTTCTGCTTTGGACGCAATTGGCAATCAATTGGCAAATTATACTTAAAATTGTGCTATTTTTAAGAAGTTCTTTTTTGCTCAAGATCCTGCTAAAACTCATTTGGCATTAGAAAATATTCCTTGATATACTTAAGAGTGATAACCTGGTGCGGTTTTATTAATACAGCTGAAAATGAGTTTATCACAAAAAGTAAACAATTTTACTCAGAGTGTCGAGTCCATCGCCTGTGAGTAACCCGATTTTACATAGCTGGAAATCACTTCAAAAAACTATACTGAACCATTTGCTAGTTATATTGCATGCAGAAAGCAAGTGCAGGCAGCGGAAGGAGCATGCGGCAAACCAGACTCCCCACCCACCCTTTCCTTAAACCACTGTCTGTCCCACCTGTGACAGAGACTGTAATTCCTGTATTGGACTGTTCAGTCACCTGAGAACTCACTTTTGGAGTGGAAGCAAGTCTTTCTCGATTTCGAGGGACTGCCTATGATGATGATGATGATTGATATTGGTATACAATAGTCAGTTTCTTAGTACATTTAAAAATATATATATTTAAAAGCTTTTCAAACATGCCTATTGCTGTCCTTGTGCGTAAAAAAAAAGCTTAATTTTAAGAGCCTCCTCGAAGGGCCACAAACAGGCACAATTAGCGGAAACTCACAATGGTGATTCATTTGATTTGGGGGCGAGGCCAATTTTGTAGGCAGGTCTAACTTCTAGTGCGATGTTTTTTAAATTAGTCCAAAAATCGTGGAAATTCGATTTGCGTTGGTTGTAATTTGCGGGTGAGATTCCTTGATCTTTTGCGTTGGCTTGGCTGATTTTGGGCGAATTGTGCTGAAAAAACCAGCACAACCTAACGGAAACACTTGCCCCATATATTTAGCACAGCTTCCTGCAGGCTACTGTTTTACAACCAGGAGGTTCAGTCACAGGAATAAGCTGTCAATTTTCCTATTGTGAAAACAGGGCAATCAAGTTGATTCCTCCACTGAAGTAGAAATCAATAGGATTATCACATATCAGCATCTGAGCTCTGAATTGCAACCTTGTTTACTTTAATCACTTCTACTCATTTCTCCTTCACTTCAAAATGAACATCTTACAAGCATGACTACTTAATGGCCCCAGAACAAGAAGATTGTCAGTTACCACATTCTTGCATCCTCAAAATAATTGCTCATAATAAGTTGCTGTTCTGCAGATATAGAACTTTTGATTGTGAATGGACATAACCAGCACTTGTCATACATATTTATATTATATAAAGGAAAGGAAGGAAGCACTTGCATTTACAGACTGCCTTTCACTACCTCAGGGCATCCCAAATTGGTCACTGCCAATTAAGTACTTTTGAACTGCAGTCTCTGTCATAATATATGTTGAGCAATTGTATTTTAAAAATTGGATGAATCGGATTGTGTACAACTTAAAAAAAATAAAGACTTGGGGCTGGAAATTAGGTTGGTGGTTTTTTTGAGGCGTTAATGTAAGGCGGTGGGTAAATGTAGCACCGGGAAATGGTTTGCGTGGCAGCCAAACAATTAGGCAGGTGTGCCGACAGTGGAGCGGTGCGCTAAAGGACTCATTCTACACATATCTTAGGGCGCTGGGCTGGGTGAGCAACTGAATATCCGCTGCCTCCCGACAAAAAAAAGGAACAAAAAACACCAAAAAAATTCCCGATAAAGTCCTCGCCCCCAAATAAAGGTGAATCGCAAAAAGAAAAAAAAAAATCCAAGAAATATCAATTTCACCTTTTTCAATCATTCCTCCTCTTAGCGCCCCAGGATAGCGCTGCACGCCAGCTTTCTCTGCCGGTATCCCGACGGAGCGCTATGGGTGCAGCTCCAAGAAAAGATCGCATCGCTGTTGAAATGGGGGTGGGGGGGGGCGTTGCACACGGGTGCGACACTCCCGGGCGATACTGCTCAGTGCCGCCAGTACCGACACACTGAATGTGCCGAGCGACGCGAATGCCGGCGTGCACAGCTCCAAACCCTTTAGCGTCCATGTTCTGATCCTTTCCGGGGGTGCCAACCCGCTGAATTCTAGCCCCTTTAAGGAGTTATATAGGGCCCAAGTTTCCACCTGATTCGCGCCTGATTTCTAGGAGCAACTGGTGGAGAACGGACTCTCTTAGAAATCGCAATTCTCCACATTTTTTTTTCTGCAGTTCTAGTCAGGTAGAACAGTTCTACTTTGGAACAGAATTTTTTCTTCAAAAGGGGGCGTGTCCGGCCACTGACGCCTGATTTCAAAGTTTCCACAGTGAAAACGTACTCCAAACTAACTTAGAATGGAGCAAGTGAAGATTTTTGTAGAACTGAAAAAACCTGTTCTACACATTAAAAAATCAGGCGCAGGTTACAAATTAGGCGTCCAGAACGAGGTGGGAGGAGGGGAAGGGAAGTCATTAAATTCGACAATAAATCCTTTTTTATACTTCTACAAATATTATACAAATAAATCCAACCTGAATAAACATTTATAAGCAAAGAAAAGATTAAATAAACCATCTTCCTACCTGTGTGAAAGTGCTTCAGCCAGCCTCACAAGTTCGTTCGTTCGTTCCCGACGGCAGGCGGGGGGAGGGAGGGAGTGCGGGACTGACAGCCCGCCCGCAGCGGGGGGGGAACTTTCCCGACGGCGGGCGGGAAGGAGACAGTGAGAAGGCTGCAGGAAGCCTCAGTGCTGATGGCAATGTGCTTTTATTAAAAAATGTTCAAAAATTAAACAGCTACAAAGAACTACAAAAATGGCCGAGTGCCAATGTTTCCTTCACACTGCGCGTGCGCCAACGCTCCAACGCACACGCGCAGGGTTGCCGGCAGGAAAAAAACTAATTTAAATAGTACCCGCCCCCTCCCACTTACAAAATCGGCGCGAGTGTAGGCTCCGCCCCCCTGGGCGCCGCGCCAAACAGACAAGGAGCTGCAGGGCGCTCCAGAATCGCGAGTTTTTTTTCTGCCGCCGTTTTAGGTGCGATAAACGGGCGCCCAGCTCAGAGGGGCACCCGTTTTTTATCGTGTGGAAACTTGGGCCCATAGTGCCATTCATGACCTCAGGATGTCTCAAAGCGCTTTACAGACAATGAGGTACTTTTGGAGTGCAGTCACTGTTGTAATGTAGGAAATGCAGCAGCCAATTTGCGTACAGCAAGCTTCCTACAAACACCAATGTGATAATGACCAGATAGCCTGTTTATTTGCGATGTTGATCGAGGGATAAATATTGGCCAGGAATTCAGGGATAACTCACCCTGCTCTTCTTCGAAATAGTGCCATGGGATCTTTTATGTCCACCTGAGAGAGCAGATGGGGCCTGGGTTTAATGTCTCATCCAAAAGACGGCACCTCTGACAGTGCAGCACTCCCACGGTACTGTACTGGAGTGTCAGCCTGGATACTGGTGCTGACACTCCAGTAATTATTTCCCTGTGAGTCGAACATTTCTGCAAAAGACATAAGTCAGCAGCCTTTGTCTGTACTAGTGTCATTTCTTCACATAGCTCATTTCCAGATGTCCATTGTTGCTCTCTGACACTTTCCCTTCTACGTTTCCTCACAATGGAGAGTTTGCACTGATCGGGCTGATTGTCTGCAGACAGGGCTAAATAAAGGGCTATGATTATCTTCCCCCACATTCCCCGAGGGAAGAAAACTGGTAGAAAACTTGCATTCGACTGCTCTCAGAATCTCCGACAGTGAGTTGTAGAGCAGCGTTAATGGTGGCCTGGGGGCAGGTTGCTTGCCTCTTACCTTGGCTGGAGAATGGTGAATGGTGCAGGAGACCCCATAATATAAGACAAAACTAAAATAATTGAACTGCAGAGATCCTTTGTTAAAAGAGACTGCAATCCTTTTTGATTCTTATAATCATCCCTCCCCCACAAGGTTCGGCAACAGTTTCAATATACGGAACATGCTCGCAGCACACTGGATCCTCTCAGCCTGTAACTTCATTATTTTACGCCATATCTATTTACCTTCCATGCATCACAGACCAAATCAATGAGCCAAGACTCCTATGGAGGTTAAATGGGTTATCAGTCAGTTACCCTGTTTATACCACAGCTTTGGGATTACAGTTCTGTTTACTTGTGTTAAAGGAATTGATATACACTCTCCAAGCGAGGAATCATGATTATATAAAGGGGGCAAATAGCCCATGAGCAATTACATAAATAATGGATAAATGGAAATGAATTGTATAAAGAACATATACCAATATGTGCTGCTATTTCCAGTGAGATTGTATTGAATAATTCGGTGAATACAATTTTAGGAATAAAAGAACAGAGGTAGGGAAGAAATTTAAAAAAAATGTCTTTGCCTTTGCCTCCTCCACAGAATATTAATCAAGTAATTGGTTTGGGGCTCTTTTCATAATAAAGCAGGTGAACTGACATGCCCACAGAGGCAGTTCACCCGAGGTCCAGGATCGAATTTGGGCCTGCCTGCCTCGTCAGCAGGTAAATCCAGTGGGAGGGCGGTTGAGCGCAAGGAACAGGGCTGTACGCGAGCTAGCAGTGGCCTGCTTTAGTGCTATGGAGCTAGGGGGAAGCAACTCTTGCTCCTTTTGGCTGCACAGGAGGGTTTAATTCTTTTTGGTTGTGCTAAGGACCACTGGTTAGGCCGCCGTGTAACTGGAAAAACTAGTTGGAACCTTGCATGGTGTGGGTTTTGCCCAGTTTATCCCAACTTTTGAAAAAGGGTCCTGAAACAGGCGTAGGACCCTTCTTTGTACATTTAAATTGGACTAACGCTGATTTCAGTCGGCCGCCTGGGATGCCTTAAACCAGCGAGGGCCAAAATAGCGGCAGCCATGCCACCAGCACTGGGCTTGTATTCACTGGAGTTCAGAAGAATGAGAGAGGGCCTCATAGAAACGTTTAAAATTCTGACGGGGTTTAGACAGGTTAGATGCAGGAAGAATGTTCCCAATGTTGGGGAAGTCCAGAACCAGGGGTCACAGTCTAAGGATAAGGGGTAAGCCATTTAGGACCGAGATGAGGAGAAACTTCTTCACCCAGAAAGTGGTGAACCTGTGGAATTCTCTACCACAGAAAGTTGTTGAGGCCAATTCACTAAATATATTCAAAAGGGAGTTAGATGAGGTCCTTACTACTAGGGGGATCAAGGGGTATGGCGAGAAAGCAGGAAGGGGGTACTGAGGTTGCATGTTCAGCCATGAACTCATTGAATGGCGGTGCAGGCTAGAAGGGCTGAATGGCCTACTCCACCTATTTTCTATGTTTCTATGTTTCTATGACCTCACACCCAGAAATGAGTAAATATTGTGCCTGTTTCATGTCTGGGAAATGGGTGAAACACATACCAATTTCTAGCCCAATGCAACTCCCTCGCAGGCTCTCTGTCCCTTCTTAAAGATCCAGTCATTAAAAAGTTCTCTTAAAATGATCAATAAAAAGATTTTCAATTATATAGTGCCTTTCATGACCTCAGGACATTCCAAAACATCTTAGAGTCAATGACTTACTTTTGAAGTGTAGTCACTGTTGTAATGTAGGAAACGTGGCAGCCAATCTGGGCACAGCAAGCTCCCACACACAGCAATGTGCTAACCAGATAATCTGTTTCTGGTGATGTTGCTTGTGGGATAAATGTTGTCCCGGACACAACACAGAACTCCGCTGCTCATCTTCAAAACAGGGCCATGGGGTATTTTATGTTCACCTGAGAGGGCCGATAGGGCCGTGGTTTAAAACCTCATCCAAAAGATGGCACCTCCAACAGTGTAACACTCCCTCCATACTGCACTGAAGTGTCAGCCTAGATTTTGTGCTGAAGTCCCTGGAATGGGACTTGAACCCACAACCTTCACACTCAGAGGCAAGGGTACTACCATTAAGCCCAGACTGACACTTCTGGTGCTAAATCCTCTCTGAGAATTTCACTATGTGCAGAAAATATGCTTGCATGAAACATGTAATAATTGTGCTTGCAATTTTAAGCTTTTGGTATATTTAATGCCTTATGGTTAGACTAGAAGTTCCAGGTGTATCTGTGAGAAAATAAAATAAAGTTAGGAATGCATTGCTTCATTTTAATAGACATTGTGTATTCGCAAAAGGACACAGTTGCATGTTGACAAATAATAAGTAACCAGTTGCTATAAGTAATATGTTTGTTTCAAATTTATTCATTGCATCTGAAAAACTAAAAATTTACCAGTCTGTGAAGCTGCTTCCAATTGTTATGTTGTAAGATCTTGGGTAAACAGTGAAAGGGTTTTCTCTTGTGCTGAGCATAAATGTTTCTGTATTTTATCATCTCCTTTCAGTTCCACAACTCGTGCAATTTTTTTATTGGCTTCCTTTATTAGTATCATCAATATTTTCAAATATCCTGCCGGGGTTTTCTTGTTGCTGAACCTTGTTTAATTACCCGGCTGTCAATTCTCATGGCTCTCTTACAAAAAGCAAAATATCGCGGATGCTGGAAATCTGAACTAAAAACAGAAAATGCTGGAAATGCTCAGCAGGTCAGGCAGCATCGGTGGAGCGAGAAGCAGAGTTAACGTTTCAGCTCGATGACCTTTCAGCAGAGTTCTGACAAAAGGTCATCGACCTGAAACAGTGGCCCAGAAATTGTGGCCTCTCCGGGTGCGTACAATGTGCGCGTGTGCCCGAAGAGGCCCCGCAAGTTCCGGGTTTAGGTGCCCGAAGCGCATATGCCTGAACCGGTACTTGCAATCCGCCAAATGTCTTTTGACAGATCGCACGCATCCCCAAAAGAAGGACCTTCACGTGCGGAGATTTGGGATATTTGCCTGACTCTTGCCCAGCGAATGCCCTTCAAACTCTTACGCCCGCGACTTCCGATAGCGCTCCGCCTCCGTTGAGGGGCAGAAGGGCTGAATTCCACGTCGGCGGCAGAAATTCTGGACCGGGCAATAACTGTCCCAGACCCGGAAGGGTACCGCCTCCAAACGGGGCGCGGGGCAATTTCGCCCCGAAGCATTCGCAGTATGGGAATCACATGCACAAAGTCACCCGTGTGCCTCTATAAGATTGGGCAAGTAAATAATTACCAGATGAAGGAATACATTTTTTGTGACTGAGCAGTTCCCTTTATTAGGTTTTAAATGAGACACCCATGGACAAAGCCACATTTAGGGGCCGAAATTGGCGCTTTGCGCAGAGCTAGTTAGCGCTGTTGGCCGGCGCTAACACGTTAGTGCGAGGGCGTGGCAGCCATATTGACCCGCATGGAATTGCCCCTGGGCCTCCGCTGGCGAAAAGTGGTTTGCGCCACACACGCCGATGATGCCATCACCGTGCGCGCTGACCCCTTTATCGCCCGGCACCGACCCCTTTGTGTCCCGCGGAGGATAGTGCTTCCGTGAGAGCGCGGTCTGTTCAAGGGCGATGCCACTGGCACCTTCCCGGTGGGAGAAGCCGCGGTGACTGTGGCGCCCCGTCCGCCCTTAAAGGCATCTTTATTGTGTCATCCGACTTTTCAGTTAAGCCGACCGTGGCGGCCGCTGGTTTGGCCAGGCCGCCAACAGGCAGGCTGGCACCCCTTCTTGCCTGCACCACCAGCCCACCGGCCCAGTCGACACCCTCCCCGGTGACCCAGTGGGCGGCAGTGAATGTGCTGCTCCGATCACTGCGGTCCTCCCTTTAAGAGAAGGGGAGGGATGGTGTAACGTGGCGACATGACGCGGCGCGCCAGCACTGACAGGCTGACGTCATCAGCACCGCGCTGATGTGATTAGCGCGCCACTGATAGAAGGCACGGTTACTGCCCCCACCATTTTTTCCTGCAAAAGAGGGCAAATCTGCACCAGCTCCGGCGTTTTCAGCACTGCCACAATTCGCCCTGCTGATTCGAATGATGCACTGCAAACCCAGCGCAGTGCAGATTCGGCCCCTGGGAATTTACACATTTGTCCAATGAAAGGTAGAAAAAAAATCACATAGAAACATACTTTGGTGAGAAAAATGTTTTCTTTAGCTTGTATGCAATGGCTGGACTGCAATATAAAGATGAACAAGTATTGGAGGATATATTACCATAGAAACATAGAAACATAGAAAATAGGTGCAGGAGTAGGCCATTCGGCCCTTCGAGTCTGCACCACCATCCAATATGATCATGGTTGATCATGCATTCCAGTCCCCCATTCCTGCTTTTTCTCCATACCCCTTGATCCCTTTAGCCATGAGGCTAACTCCCTTCTGAATATATCTAATGAACTGGCCCCAACAACTTTCTGTGGTAGAGAATTCCACATGCCCACAATTCTCTGAGTGAAGAGGTTTCTCCTCATCTCGGTCCTAAATGGCTTACCCCCTAATCCTTAGACTGTGACCCCTAGTTCTGGACTTCCTCAACATCGGGAACATTCTTCCTGTATCTAACCTGTCCAATCCCGTCAGAATTTCATATGTTTCTATGAGATCCCCTCTCATTCTTCTAAATTTAATTGAATACAAGCCTAGTCGATGCAGTCTTTCTTCATATGTCAGTCCTGTCATCTGGGAATCAGCCTGGTGAACCTTCGCTGCACTCCCCCAATAGCAAGAATGTCCTAACTCAGATTAGGAGACCAAAACTGTACACAATATTCAAGGTGTGGCCTTACTAAGGCCCTGTGCAACTGTAGTAAGACCTCCCTGCTCCTATACTCAAATCTTCTCTATGAAGGTCAACATGCCATTTGCTTTCTTTACTGCCTGCTGTACCTGCATGCCAAACTTCAATGACTGATGTACCATGACATCCTGGTCTCATTGCACCTTCCCTTTACCAATTTGTCATCATTCAGATAATAATCAGCCCTCCTGTTTTTACCACCAAAGTGGATAACCTCACATTTATCCACATTATACCACATCTGCCATGTATTTGCCCACTCACTTAACCTGTCCAAATCACCCTGCAGCCTCTTAGCATCCTCCTCACAGCTCACACTGCCAAACACCATGTGCTTTAATTTTGCACACTAATCTCTTGTGTGGGACCTTGTCAAAAGCCTTTTAAAAGTCTAAATACACCACATCCACTGGCTCCCCTTTATCCACTCTGCTAGTTACACCCTCAAAAAATTCTAGAAGATTTGTCAAGCATGATTTCCCTTTCATAAATCCATGCTGACTTGGACCGATCCTGTCACTGCTTTCCAAATGCGCTGCTATTACAATCTTTAATAATTGATTCCAACATTTTCCCCACCACTGATGTCAGGCTGACCGGTCTATAATTCTGGAACACTTGCCTAGTTTGTACTTTGTTGATTATGATCACTATTGCTTTACTAAGATACTATTAATGATATAAAACTGTTCCAATGTTTACCTGCAAATGGTGGTCCCAACAAGGCAGACACTCCATTAGCGCAGATGATGATACCATAAGCATTGGCAAGATTGCTTAGTCCCACCAAGTCTTCAGTTACACAGGGCATGACTGGTAAACCCAATCAGTGCACCTACAATGGCCAGATTGATAAACGTGTGCATCAGTGGAATTATCAACATGCAGACGCCAAGACAAAAGTTAGCAAGAGTAATACATTCCAGGCGCTGATAAATGGGAGGTCGCAGATTATTCCCAAAATCACTTTTCAAAAAAATATGGAATACAGCTATGATTGAGGTCAGAAGCAACTTGTCATTGTCAGAGGATAAACCATACTGTTTTACAACCTCTGGTCGATGAATAAAAGGTATAACAAAACTACAGTAAGCAAATAAAGCCCAAAAAATAAACGCTACAAAAAGCTTATTTTGGAACAGTGACTCACCTCCGAAGTAGCTTGAATACCAAATGTGAAATGCTAGCCTCACAGAGTTTGTGCTCTAGCTAAGTGTTTTTGTCATGCATCCTACATGGCTACTGCTTGTACTATCACAAGGTGTGCCACCAGAGGGCACAGCAGTGGGAGACTTGCAGGTTACCTGTACAGGTGTGCCCGGCCTAGTATAAAAGGCAGGCCACCAGCTGTGATCCTCACTCTGGAGTTATCAATAAAGGACGAAGGTCACTACAGTTCAAGTACAACACATTGCCTCGTGGAGTCATTATCAGAGCATCCAAGGACACAACAGTTTTAAAGAGGGTCAATGCATACATGTTCTTAAAGATGATGCCTTTAGTGTCATTGTATTTCCATGTAGTTTCTGATGCACTGCTTACACAGCCTCTGTTTGAATTTTCTTCACACTCATCGGCGTTGTTTTTGATCTTCCTTGTTTCAGTGTTTTGGAAGTTAATGGCAAGCGCTGTGTCATCACTTTCAGCCGCCTGCTTCCTATTACACGTCTGCATACCACATAACTCTGCTACACTTCCTTTGGCGGATGAAAGTGGTTTTAATAGAGCACCACAGACACACAGCTTTAAATTTACTGCTCTACGAATCAGCATTGTATCTCTCCATCCAAACTCTGCAGAAAGAGTTTTGAGTAAAATTGTTATAAGGAACGCTCCAAACCCGGTGCCAGTTGTGCTTGTTCCCTGTGCCAATGCTCGCCGCTTTTGAAAGTACTGTCCCACCATGACTATATTAGGCAAGTAAGCCAAGCCGTTGCCAATCCCTGATCACACAATGAAGAAAAGAGATTTTAATTATACAGAAAAAGCTATCTGCACTACATAGGAAATACGGCACAGAAACAGGCCATTCGGCCCAACCAGTCCATTCTTTCAAATGGAATCTTCTGAACAAAATCAATGTTGGTAGCATAAACTAAAAAAACAATGAAAGTATATAAAATATTTATTATTATGCAAAAGCCATTTTGTTCTGAGTCCTCCCCCATCCTCCTCCAAAACCCTGTCCCCTCCCCCCACCTCCGCCACGCCGTTCCCACAATCCATTGCTTAGTCAGGATGGTGCATCCTATAGACATCATTCCTCAGACAGCACCAATGGTGCTCCTTGGATTATCGAGCAGGAGATAGACACTATTGCAATGTGAGATTGGACTATTGTTTTTAGACAGCTGATTGAGACAACTCATTTGAAACAGGTAAATTCAGGATTTGAAATGTTTTAAGAAACAGAGTAGTTTTATTCTACATCTCTTGCAAGTATTTGACATAAATCTTTCTGAATTGTGGTAATGGAAAGGACCGCGTTCAAACAAGATAATACAGAAGTAAGTCGAGTGCCGTTATAGCAAGTACACCGTCAGAATTATCAGACATGACAGAGTAAAAGAATTTTCATTCAACCATCAGCTTTCCCATAATTGAAAATGGTTAAACTAGTGTAGTGCGAATGAATATAACAATTATTATAAAAAACCATTTGACCAAATGCTTAAAATGCACTCACCAGCTACTACCCCAAATGAAATAAAGAGATATTAAACACTTGTTGCATAAGCACTCAGTGTCTAGTCCAGTGTGGTTATTAGCCCTCCAATTACTGCAGTTGTACGACACCCACATGCATCCACAAAAAAACTCACATATGGGCCGGTATTGCAGAAAAAGGACAGATCTGAATTAACTGGGCAGAAAAGATAGCATAGATTGATGGATCAATATTAGGCATTGAGATGTATAGATGTATTCCATAAGGCAAAAAGAGAGAAGCATCGAAGAATAGAGTCTCAAGGATAAATAGAGAGATTAAAACTAAATTGAAACTGTAAAGGGAGGCCATCTGATAAAATTCAAGCTAACACTACTAAAGGTAATCAGAAGGAACGTGTAATAAGGAGGTAAAATAGAAAGATCAGATGGGTTAAACGGGATTATGAAAAAAAAAGCAGATAATATAAAATGAAATTTTCAGGGGTTTTATGAGCACATAAAATAATTAAAGAGAATGTAGGATCACTTAGAAATGAAGGATGAAGTCCAATTGTGCGGGATAAAGGTATGGTGGAGATACAAAATCAATATTTTGCATTAATTTTTACAAATTATAATGTAAGTGACAACGTATATTTTTTAAAAACCGGTTCGTCTTCTTCGGCAGTCTCTCGAATTGAGGATGACTTGCTTCCACGCCAAAAAGGGATGAGTTCGATGAGTTCACAGATGTTTCAATAAAGAACCTAATATTCCAGGTCCTGAATTGCATATTGAAGGGTGGAAGATGCCTGTGCGTGGATTATTTTAATGTGTGGTGGCTGTTACCCACCAGCCACCGTACGAGCTTGACAGAGCTAGGTCTTGTTCCAGTGGCAGGGATTAACCAAGATGACTGGAGACCAGCTCCACTGCACGGACCTATCGCAGTGTGGGCAGGCCCATGCTGCCCCTGGGTCCATACCTCTTCTGGGCCCCAAACTCGCACCTCTCCTGGGTCCCGGTCACATCGTTCCATGATCTCGCACCACTCCTTCGCCCCGACCTCGCCGCTCCTGCTGTACCTGCCCACGCTCCAATCACCGACCTGGGTTATGGTGAAGGTCCAATCCAGTCACCCTCTTCACAGCCGTCGCCCTCCCGGACCTGCTCGCGCTGTACCCTGTAGTGGCATGCCACCAGGACGCTCCCAGGCCACCGCTCACTGCTCCTTTTAAGGCCGCAAATGTTCCCTCACAGGCTGGGGTTGCCACGCTGCAATTATTAGGCATGTGTTGACAGCGTGCAGAAAAGGAGTTGGTTTTGAAAAGGATTAGCAGAACTGAAGGTGGATAAGTCACTGGAACTCGATTGCAGGTATCGGGGCTGTTGCAAGAAGTCAAAGAGGAGATAGCGGAGGCTCTGGCCACAATTTTTTAATCCGTCATTAATATGCAAATTGTGCCGTGGGACGGGAGAGTATCGAATGTAACACCTTTGTTCAAGAGGGAAGAGAAAAATAAACCAGATAAGGACATTTAGACAGCTGTCTGCATTTCCGCAGTTACAGAACATAAGTGGATGTCAGCATAAGTGATCATCAGTTATCTATTGCAACAGCTGACTATATTACAATTCTATAATGACATTATCTGAGAGACATAGTGCAAATAAAACAAATAAGAACATAAGAAATAGGAGCAGGAGTAGTTCTTACGGACCCTCGAGCCTGCTCCGCCATTCAATAAGATCATGGCTGATCTGATCTTGGCCTCAACTCCACTTTCCTGCCTGTTCCCCATAACCCTTCACTTCCCTATAGTTCAAGAATCTGTCTATCTCAGCCTTGAATATACTCAATGACTCAGCCTCCACGTTCTCTGGGGTAGAGAATTCCAAAGATTATACAACTCACTGAGAAAAAATTCCTCCTCATCTCCATCTTAAATGGGCAACCCCTTATTCTGAAACTATGCCCCCTGGTTCTAGATTCTCCCACGAGGGGAAACATCCTCTTTCACCTGTTCGTTCACCTCTGACATCTGAGGTTGAATCCGGTCCAACAGATTGAATGAACATTTCCACACTTGGCTGGCTGTAAGGGTTCCAAATCAAACACGTCTGCGGTTATTTCAACCCATGTTCCAGTGGGCACGAGTCCACACCACAAAACTTACCATGAATTGACATAAATTGGTAGTCTCCCTAACCAAAAGTTAACATAAATTTGACACTCGTTCAAAGAATCCACATGCATAACTGTTGTCAAAGTGCACATGCAGTAGTTTTGCGATTGTTCTTGGCCGACATGGATGATTTGCACTTGGGTGTGTTGTTCTGAAGCTGGGATTGAGATATGTTATTGCCATTTTTAGCTGTGCCTGGCCTGTTCTACAGTGAGCTTGGAATGCTGCAAGCTGTGGTTCAAGAAGTGGAAAAATGTTCCATTCCTAAGCACTGGCACCCTGCCTTAGTGAACACAGAAACAATATGTGAAACATAATCGTTGGGAAAATCACAAGTAAATCTTGTTGACTTAATTTTAGCTCTGTTAGAACCAAGAACTAGAACTGAGGCTGTAATAAATATAGCTCCACACTGCGGACTCCTGTGGCACTACAGCCAGTGCTGTTTATAATAAAGGGAACAGATCACCTGACTGGTGACTTCTGGAAGATTCTGCCATCTTAAGGCTGTGTGTGCTGTGAGCTCCCTGAAGATATCACAATGGTGGCGAAGATGGGACTAAACGGATAAAACAAAGCTGCAATTTTTGTTGGTGGAGGATTCAGCCAGCCGACAGTGACTTTGAGAGCTTCTCTGTTTTGATTAACAGCTACAAATCCAAGGTAAATTACAAACACACTTGTTTGAACTGCCAGTCCAGATGGCCGCACCTATGGGGATAATAAGGCGTTTGGGGGAATTTCAACCAGACCATGACAGTTTCAGAGCATATGTGGAGCGGCTAGAAATGTTTTTCACCACAAATAATATCATTGAAGTCCTCGATGATGAAAACCATAACCGGGTGGTGTTGGAAAAGGGCTATTTTCTTAACTGAAGCAGGGCCCGAGGTATATGAAATCTTGAAAAATTTGCTTGTGCCTGACAAGCCAAAGGACACAACTCTTAAGCAGATTAGAACAGCACTACAGTCCCAAGCCCTTGAAAATTGCTGAAAGTTATCGTTTCGGAATACGAGATCAGTTAACCGAAGAAAATATCAGTGAGTACATTGTAGCATTAAAAAAGCTATCTATTCACTGTAATTTCGGAAGCTTTCAGGACTGAGCTTTGTTTGTGGGATGAAAAATGATGCGATCAGAAGAAAGTTATTGACAACGCCTAACTTGTCTTTTGATTTAGCTTGTCAGACAGCTATGTCAATGAACATGGCCGACCAATATTCCCGAGAATTTCATACTATTTTCAGTCGTCAGACAACCGAGGTGAATCACCTGCAGATTAAAAGTAAAAGGCGGTTGGGCCCCAAAGTCTCAGAAACTGACAATGGTAACAGAACATTGCTCAAAGTTGTCGATATGTGAAGGCAGAGTGTTTCTTCTGCAGGAAAACTGGGCATCTTGCGAAGGCATGCCGACTGAAGGGTAAACTGGCTTTCAAATCTATGAGTAGAAATCCCCAGAGACTACATAGCATGGAAGAAAAACAACAGGACGAAGAGATGTTAGAGCTAAACATCATCAGGAGCACGAGGTTAACTAACAGCGATTCGAAAAGTATCCTAATCCACATAGATGTTGCAGGAATCAAGATACCCATGGAAATCAACACTGGTGCATCCGTGAGTGTAGTACCGGAGTCAGTATACCTCGACAAATTGCGTGATTTCCCATTGGAGAAATCCAAGATAGAGCTGCGAGGCTACTCGGGAGAGAACATTCCTGTGGTACCGGTGAAATTCGAGGATCAATTTCTGAGCTTGCCTCTAATAGTAGTGGCAAGAGACAAGCCTGCCTTACTAGGAAGAAATTGGTTTGGATCACTGAAGCTGGATTTCAGTGAGATTTTTTGTGTTGAAACAAGATTTGCATCAAAGGATGATGTCATCAAGAATTATCCAAAGGTGTTCTGCAAAACAGGCAGTCCGATCCAAGGCTTCAAGGCGAGTGTCAAGGTACAGAAGGACGTTAGATTGGTTTACTGCAAGCTGTACCATATGCACTCAAGGAGAAAGTTGAGCAAGAACTCAAAAGACTAGAGACTAAGAATGTTATTTCTAAGGTAGATCGATGTAATTGGGCTACACCCATTGTTGTACCTAAGTCAAATGGTAAGGTAAGATTGTGTGGTGATTATAAAGTAACCGTAGACCAGGTTCTAGAGGGTAATGTCCCCAATACATTGCCAAATGTAGAAGATTTGTTCACAACACTGACAGGTGGTCAGATCTTCTCAAAGTTGGATCTTATGAATGCCTACTTAAAGCTTGATCTAGATGAAAAGTCCAAGTCATGCTTGACTATAAATACTCATCTAGGCCTATATCAATTTAATAGGTGACCATTTGGAGTGTCTTCCGCCCCTGCCATATTCCAAGGGGTGATGAACCAGAGTTTGCAAGGTATTGAAGGGGTAGTATGTTATTTGGATGACATACTAATTTCAGCACCAAATAGGCAAATTCATAATAACATATTGAATGAAGTCCTCAAATGGCTAGAGAAGCACAGAGTACGAGTATCTGCTCGCAAGTGTGAGTTATTTCAAAACTCAGTGGAGTACTTAGGGTACAGAGTAGACAAAGATGGTTTACATCCAACCATGGAAAAGCTGGGTGCAATCAGAAATGCACCCACTCCCAAGAATGTCACTGAACTGCGATTATTTTTGGGTCTTTTGAACAATTATGGAAAGTTCCTACCAAATTTGGCTATAGTATTACATCCACTAAATGAACAATTGAAAAAAACAGGTCCATTGGAAGTGGTCAGAAGAATGCAATACAGAAGTAAAAACAAATTGGTAGAGAGCATCATGTTAGTTCACTATAACGTACCTAAGGAGATCAAGCCAGCATGTGATGCCTCTCCAAATGGAGTTGGGGCAGTGATCTCTCATGTATTACGTAGTGGGGAGGAGAGACCTGGGTGTCTGGGAGCGGCTGCAGGACATTTTGGAGGGAGAGGGTGAACAGCCAGTTGTCGTGGAGCATATAGGTACCAACGATATAGGTAAAAAAACGGGATGAGGTCCTAAAAGCTGTATTTAGGGAGCTAGGAGTTAAATTAAAAAGGACCTCAAAGATAGTAATCTCAGGATTGCTACCAGTGCCATGTGCTAGTCAGAGTAGGAATTGCAGGATAGCTAAGATGAATACGTGGCTTGAAGAGTGGTGCAGGAGGGAGGGATTCAAATTCCTGGGACATTGGCACCGGTTCTGGGGGAGGTGGGACCAGTACAAACCAGACAGTCTGCACCGGAACCGGAACTAATGTCCTAGGGGGAGTGTTTGCTAGTGTTGTTGGGGAGGGGGTTAAACTAATATGGCAGGGGGATGGGAACCTATGCAGGGAGACAGAGGGAAGTAGAATGGGGGCAGAAGCAAAAGATAGAAAGAAGAAAAGTAAAAGTGGAGGGCAGAGAAACCCAAGGCAAAAAGCAAAAAGAGCCACATTACAGCAAAATTCTAAAGGGGCAAAGTGTGTTAAAAAGACAAGCCTGAAGGCTCTGTGCCTCAATGCGAGGAGTATTCGTAATATGGTGGACGAATTAACTGCGCAGGCAGCTATTAATGAATATGATATAATTGGCATCACGGAGACATGGCTCCAGGGTGACCAAGGCTGGGAACTCAACATCCAGGGGTATTCAACATTCAGGAAGGAAAGACAGAAAGGAAAAGGAGGTGGGGTAGCGTTGCTGGTTAAAGAGGAAATTAATGCTATAGTAAGGAGGGACATTAGCTTGGATGATGTGGAATCTGTATGGGTAGAGCTGCAGAATACCAAAGGGCAGAAAACGCTAGTGGGAGTTGTGTACAGACCACCAAACAGTAGTAGTGAGGTTGGAGACAGCATCAAACAAGAAATTAGGGATGTGTGCAATAAAGGTACAGCAGTTATCATGGGCGACTTTAATCTACATATAGGTTGGGCTAACCAAACTGGTAGCAATGCGGTGGAGGAGGATTTCCTGGAGTGTATTAGGGATGGTTTTCTGGACCAATATGTCGAGGAACCAACTAGAGGGCTGGCCATCCTAGACTGGGTGATGTGTAATGAGAAAGGACTAATTAGCAATCTTGTGAAAGAGTGACCAAAATATGGTAGAATTCTTTATTAAGATGGAGAGTGACACAGTTAATTCAGAGACTAGGGTCCTGAACTTAGGGAAAGATAACTTCGATGGTATGAGACGTGAATTGGCTAGAATAGACTGGCGAATGATACTTAAAGGGTAGACGGTGAATAGGCAATGGCAAACATTTAAAGATCACATGGATGAACTTCAACAATTGTACATCCCGGTCCGGAGTATAAATAAAACGGGGAAGGTGTATCAATTGTGGCTAACAAGGGAAATTAAGGATAGAGTTAAATCCAAGGAAGAGGCATATAAATTGGCCAGAAAAAGCAGCAAACCTGAGGACTGGGAGAAATTTAGAATTCAACAGAGGAGGACAAAGGGTTTAATTAGGAGAGGGAAATAGAGTATGAGAGGAAGCTTGCTGGGAACATAAAACTGACTGCAAAAGCTTCTATAGATATGTGAAGAGAAAAAGATTAGTGAAGACAAACATAGGTCCCTTGCAGTCAGAATCATGTGAATTTATAATGGGAAACAAAGAAATGGCAGACCAATTGAACAAATACTTTGGTTCTGTCTTCATGAAAGAAGACACAAATAACCTTCCGGAAATACTAGGGGACCGGGGGTCTAGTGAGAAGGAGGAGCTGAAGGAAATCTTTATTCGTCAGGAAATTGTGTTATGGAAATTGATGGGATTGAAGGCCGATAGATCCCCAGAGCCTGATAGTCTGCATCCCAGAGTACTTAAGGAAGTGGCCCTAGAAATAGTGGATGCATTGGTGATCATTTTCCAGCAGTCTATCGACTCTGGATCAGTTCCTATGGACTGGAGGGTTTAATGTAACACCACTTTTTAAGAAAGGGGGGAAGAGAGAAAATAGGGAATTATAGACCAGTTAGCCTGACATCAGTAGTGGAGAAAATGTTGGAATCAATTATTAAAAATGAAATAGCAGCGCATTTGGAAAGCAGTAACAGGATCGGTCCAAGTCAGCATGGATTTATGAAAGGGAAATCATGCTTGACAAATCTTCTAGAAATTTTTGAGGATATAACTAGTGTAGTGGACAAGGGAGAACCAGTGGATGTGGTGTATTTGGACTTTCAAAAGGCTTTTGACAAGGTCCCACACAAGAGATTGGTGTGCAAAATTAAAGCACATGGTATTGAGGCTAATGTACTGACATGGATAGAGAACTGGTTGGCAGACAGGAAGCAGAGAGTCGGGATAAACGGGTCCTTTTCAGAATGGCAGGCAGTGACTAGTGGGGTGCCGCAGGGCTCAGTGCTGGGACCCCCGCTATTTACAATATACATCAATGATTTAGATGAAGGAATTGAGTGTAATATCTCCAAGTTTGCAGATGACACTAAGCTGGGTGGTGGTGTGAACTGTGAAGAGGATGCTAAGAGGCTGCAGGGTGACTTGGACAGGTTAGGTGAGTGGACAAATGCATGGCAGATGCAATATAATGTGGATAAATGTGAGGCTATCCACTTTGGTGGCAAAAACACGAAGGCAGAATATTATCTGAATGGCGGCAGATTAGGAAAAGGGGAGGTACAACAAGACCTGGGTGTCATGGTACATCAGTCATTGAAAGTTGGCATGCAGGTACAGCAGGCGGTGAAGAAGGCAAATGGCATGTTGGCCTTCATAGCTAGGGGATTTGAGTATAGGAGCAGGGAGGTCTTATTGCAGTTGTACAGGGCCTTGGTGAGGCTTCACCTGGAATATTGTGTTCAGTTTTGGTCTCCTAATCTGAGGAAGGACGTTCTTGCTATTGAGGGAGTGTAGCGAAGGTTCACCAGACTGATTCCCGGGATGGCAGGACTGATGTATGAGGAGAGACTGGATCGACTGGGCCTGTATTCAATGGAGTTTAGAAGGATGAGAGGGGATCTCTTAGAAACATATAAAATTCTGACGGGACTGGACAGGTTAGATGCGGGAAGAATGTCCCTGATGTTGGGGAAGTCCAGAACCAGGGGACATAGTCTAAGGATAAGGGGTAAGCCATTTAGGACCGAGATGAGGAGAAACTTCTTCACTCAGAGAATTGTTAACCTGTGGAATTCTCTACCGTAGAGAGTTGTTGATGCCAGTTCATTGGATATATTCAAGAGGGAGTTAGATATGGCCCTTATGGCTAAAGGGATCAAAGGGTATGGAGAGAAAGCCGGAAAGGGGTACTGAGGTGACGATCAGCCATGACCTTATTGAATGGCGGTGCAGGCTCGAAGGGCCGAATGGCCTACTCCTGCACCTATTTTTTATGTTTCTATGTTTCTATCAGTCATTGAAGTTAGGCAAGCAGGTACAGCAGGCAGTAAAGAAAGCAAATGGCATGCTGGCCTTCATAGCGAGGGGTTTTGAGTATAGGAGCAGGGAGGTCTTACTACATTTGGCAGGACTGACATATGAAGAAAGACTGGAACGACTAGGTTTATATTCACTGGAATTTAGAAGAATGAGAGGGGATCTCCTCGAAACATATAACATTCTGACGGGATTGGACAGGTTAGATGCAGGAAGAATGTTCCCGATATTGGGGAAGTCCAGAACCAGGGGTCACACCCTAAGGTTGAGGGGTAAGCCATTTAGGACCGAGATGAGGAGAAACTTCTTCACTCAGAGTATTGTGAACCTGTGGAATTCTCTACCACAGAACATTGTTGAGGCCAGTCCGTTACATATATGCAATAGGGAGTTAGATGTGGCCCTTACGGCTAAAGGGATCAAGGAGTATAAAGAGAAAGCAGGAATGGGGTATTGAAGTTGCATGATCCGCCATGATCATATTGAATGGTGGTGCAGGCTTGAAGGGCCGAATGGCCTACTCCTGCACCTATTTTCTATGTTTCTATGTAATTGCTTTTGCTTCATGCAATCTCAGTGCCAGTGAGCGTAATTATGCGCAAATCGAAAGGGAAGCTTTGGCATTAATTTTTGGGGTCAAAAAGTTCCATAAATACTTGTATGGTCGTAAGTTTACCATCGTTACAGACCATAAGCCCCTGACAGCAATCCTCCATCCAAAGTCCCCAGTTCCAACATTAGCTGCAGCCCGAATGCAGAGATGGGCTTTGATTTTGTCAGCATTTACATATGATATTGAGTACAGACGATCAGCTGATCACAGTAATGCTGATACAATGTCTAGATTGCTTTCCCCATCACAAGTTACACCTGATAGGGAAGAAGTGTTCTATTTTTCATACATTGATGAACTGCCAGTCACAGCTGAAGAGATTGGTAGAGCAACCAAACATGACCCAGTTATGTCAAAGGTGTATGATTATATTGCAAATGGATGGCCAACCAGGTAATAGACAAAGATATTCATCCATTCTTCATTCATAGAAATGAATTATCAGTCGATAAAGATTGTATCATGTTGGGTGCAAAAGTGGTTATACTAAATAAATTCAGGTCCAAATTATTCGGAGACCTCCATGACCAGCACCTGGGAATGTGCTTGACCAAGAGTTTTGCACGCAATTACTTATGGTGGCCAGGTCTTGATAAAGATATAGAGTACATCATCAGTCAGTGTACGACATGTCAATCGGTAAGCAAGCAACCACAAACAGTACCATTACAGCCATGGAAATGGCCTCCCAGGGTGTGGCAAAGGCTGCATATTGATTTTGCTGAGCTAGAAGGACAACAATTGTTCATTGTGATTGATAGGCATTCGAAGTGGGTCAAGGCGTTTCCAATGTGGAAAATAACAAGTAAAACATTAGACATTTTACGAAGATTATTTTCTACATTTGGCCTCCCAGAAGAAATTGTTTCTGATAATGTACCACAATTTCGTTCAGAAAATTTACACAGTTCACGAGCAAAAATGGTGTGAAACATACCAAGATTCCACCATACCATCCTGCTTCAAATGGTGCAGCAGAGCGCACTGTACAAATTGTAAAATGTACCCTCATCAAACAGATGTTGGATCCTAATCCAAAGAAACGACAGTTGTCATTGGACCACAAATTGGCTAATTTCCTAATTACATATCATAATACTCCTCACACAACTACTGGTAGAACACCAGCAGAGTTGTTTCTGAAAAGACAGCCACAAACCAGATTCTCGTTGTTAAAACCAAACTTGGCACAGTCCGTAGAAGAGACACAATTAGGACAGAAAGAGAATCATGATAGAGGTAGAGTAAAAGAGAGAAGTGTGAAATTAAATCAGAAGGTGAAAGTGAAGAACCATCACCATAAATGGTTAAAGTGGTTACTAGGAAGAGTGGTGAGGATATGTGGTCCTCGCACATATTTGGTCAAGATGTTTGACAGGTTAGGTTTGTTCACATTGATCATATTTTATGAACAGATGTGGAAGTAGTTGAAGGTGGGAATGATTCAATTATTTCTGACGCATCAGATAGTTTTGATACACAAGTAGCATATCCTACATCCAATGTACTGGAAACAAATCCAAGAGAAAGTCAGAATTTAAGTCTGAGTCCGAGTCAGGCAGAAGTTAGAGAGAGTTCAAATGGAAATCAAGGGCATCCCTTGGAGGAAATCTTTTCTCAGGATCAGCCTCGAATGAGTTTAAATTCGACACCATGTTTGGAAGGTTCTGGTCGAGAGTGAAGGTATCCTCTTCGACACAGAAAACAAGTGGTTAAGCTTGATTTCTAAATATGGCAAAATAAATCCATATCTTTTGTTATGTATAACCATGCAAGTTATGTATGATGATTGTTTGTTATAAGTACTTCTTCATTCAGGAGGGGGAAGTGTAATAAATATAGCTCCACACTGTGGACTCATGTGGCATTGCAGCCAGTGCTGTTTATAATAAAGGGCACAGGTCACCTGACTGGTGACTTCTGGAAGATTCTGCCATCTTAAGGCTGTGTGTGTTGTGAGCTCCCTGAAGATATCACAGAGGCGTCTTGATGTCTACACATTCAGTTTTATTGCTGGTTGTGATTATCCCCTGCACTAGTGCCAATGCAAGTAGATGGATTTTCCATTGTCATTCCTCCCAAATGGATCATTGCAAGGTGACACATTATAGTCTCAAGACATTTCAAGAGATATTTTCAGGAGTAAAGCTAATGTAAAGTAATAAACATAGATTCGTAAACAATCTACATTATCTGATAGCTTAGTCTTTCATGTTATGTTTTGCCATGTCCATTTTCACAGTTCTACAATGTTCTATTTGAAATTTGAAGTGTTCAAAAATTACGCAATGGCCACTTAAGCAAACTCTCTGGTCGGGAGCTCAGAGACTGGTTTCACTCAGCCTTGAAATGATCCAAATACTTTACTCACCTATTGAGCCAAAAGTTTTCTTCTAACTGGAATATTTCATGTTTACATTTTTGGGAATTTGTTGATTCTAATGCCTTTTTATACACTAAGAAAACATTTTCCATCCATTTTGTTTTCTTTCCCGAATGAGTCCTCACCTAAGCCACCTGGTCCCAGGCCTCGACTGATATTGATCAGCAACTGGCTGCTGAGCCGTGTGCATGAGTTAACATGATGACCAATTGCTCACCCACTGACACCACACATTGCATTTTCTACCACAGGCAGTTTGGTTGAGAGTGGTATCTGATTGTGTCATGAACTATATCACTCGCATCTATTTGATGTGCAGGTACATCCCTAAAATGCTATTAATAAATCTATTTTCAACAAAAAAAATTACAGGAATAAATGACACACCTACCAACAATCAGTGATATACCCATTGCTAATGATCCGATCCATATTGTCAATCTGCGACTTTGATTAAACTCCTCAAGCCACTCAGCATAATGGGCCAAATTTTGGCCATGACTTGCATCAATTTTTTTTGGAGTAAGTTGTTTTTCTGGCGTAAGTTTAAAAAGTGCCATTTTCCTCCCAAAATTTGCTCCTGAGTAAGTCAGTAAGGTATGATTTTTTTTTAGTTCAGTTTTTTTTTCCAAAAGGGGGCGTTCCCAGACACTTACACTAGTTTTGGCCATTTATGCCACTTTGGCCAGATAACACTTACACCAAATCGACTTAGGTCATCGTATGTGGCCAGCTCTGAAAAACATTGCGGGCAATTAAGAATTCGGCGCAAGTTAGTACATTTAAAGCACCAAGACTTACAAAGCCCTAAACATAGCACAAAAATAAGCATTCAATAACAAATAAAAAATACAAGGAAGCTGAGAGGACATGCACCAAGACTTACAAAGCACTAAACAAACCACAAAAAGTAATAAGCAATCGATCAATAACAAATAAAAAATAGAAGTCCTACCTTTATGCCAGAATCAAGTTTTTTTAAAGTTCTCCCCCCACCACCCCAATCAAAACACTCCTTCTCCTCCCCCGCCCCCTCCCCCAATCAAAACTCTCAAGTACAACCATCAACAAATAAAAAATAAAACTGAAGTCCTACCTCGGCCCAGGAAGTCAGTGGGCCGGCTGGCCGGTGCGGGGGGCCACTCGGCCGAGGATAGGGTACGGCGAACATCGGGGCAACCCTTCGGCCGGGGATAGGGGCTGCGAGCATCGGGTCCTGCTCATAGCCCGCAGGACACGCTGGGAGGGCGAGGAGCATGTGCGCAGACTTCACTGCGCATGCGCGCAGCTGACGGCAGATTTTCTGCGCTGGGCTGTTGCTCCCCTCCCCCACTTCACTCTCTACACCATGCTGGGACACCGGAGACTCGGCACAGCCGGCAGGATGGGGACACTTTTTCTCGGCGCCCTTTCCAGCGCGCAAAATCGCCGCATTTAAGGTAAGTGCGCCAAAAAAAGGGGTTGGGGAAAATTGGGCCCAAAGTATCCACAGGACCATAACAAGCACATGCATGATGCCAGAACCACCATCCAAGCCCAGCCCCTGTCCATGTTTGGATTTATTCTCTGCATTTCACTTCTGCGTTTAGTACAGTCTTCTGAGTGGTGTTCAATGGTTCCACCACTGGTTGCCATCTTGACATTTGAGGCTGAAGAGAATCTACAAGAATAATAGGAAATAATTGGTCATACTTATTTTAAATGTGAACAACGATTTTTCATTACAGGTAATCTCATCCCTTCATTTTTGTATTTACCCACGTCAGATTTTATATCAAATTCAAAACGCTTGGTTCATCTTTTAACTGTTTGTTGTGGCACCATCCCACAATTCATTTTTATTTCAATATTTGTGCTTTATGTTTCCCTCTATTAATTGAGATTGAAATGATTCTTAAATTCAGATTGAAATGAAATTCAAATTCGCAAATTTATGTCGAATGTATTTATAATCTGGGATTGGGACCTCCAAACTCAACCCAGGGCTTTTCTGCACCGATGCAGTTTAACAAAACTAGGCGATCACTAGATACAGGTTATTGAATAACTGTGACTACCAACACGATCTTTTTCTATCTTCTCCAATGCACAAAGGTCCTGAGTCTTGCCTTTTCAAGTAGTTGAGTACATTGAAACCGTAAATCTAATTTCTGAATTGTCTCAAATACACAGGGGTCCAAGGTCAGAATACTAAATCAGTCTAAATATTCATTCTAATTATGTTTAAGGACAAATATCCTGTACCCAGATTTGAAACAGCTCCAGCAATGACACAAGTCTCACTTTGTATTTTTTACAGCACATATTTATAATTGCAATGATTCTGAACGATGACATTGGAATTATATATATTAGATAGATAGTAGAAATATAGCTGTTTGAAGCACTGTCAACTTTTTGAATTATTTTAACCATGTTTTCTTTTCTTTTGCTGCCTCACTACTACCATAATAGTCTGTGCTAGATAGTCTTTTGCTGCAAACCTTCTACAGTGGCAATTAATGGCGCACTGTTGCAGCTACAGGTCTGTCCTGTTTGCTCAGTGGATGGAGTACTAACTTCCATTGGTCTTTCACTGGCAATGTGAACTGTGCGTTACTCTGAAGTGGACTACCTAGAAATTCGGCTGACAAATAGTAAATTTCACCCATGGAGAATACCCAACATACTCTGAGTGGGAATCAGTAACTGTTGATGGTGTGACCAGGTCATTCAACTGTCCAGCCAGCAGCCACAAAGTGATGTTTCTGGACTCCAAACCCTGATTGGATTTACATTCAATTTCCTTATTTCCAATCTGCAACCCAAGCATTCTCACAAGATTCAAGTGAGATTACCCCTATTATAAGTAGTTCACCTTTCAGTCCAGGCTGGATTTAAAGCTAAGTCCCAGAGCTAAATGGACACTGTACTAAAGCATATGCCACCGAGTACCCCTCTCAGCGGCCAGCCCCCACCCTCCCATTGTAGCACAAAATTTAAGTTTTGTCAAAATATATGATATATTTGGCCAGAATTTGCGATGGGTATGACGGCGTACTCTGAGTACACAATCACACAGCCTTTGAAATGGACAGCAAGTTCGGGATATCTGTGTGCGCTTGTCCATGCGCTAAATCTCGAACTTGCGAACTGTCAGGTTCCAACTTAACAGATGGTCTGCACCGACAAGGAAATCCTCATTGCTGGCACAGAGTCGGGCTAATTCCCCCGCAACTGCTCAGCATTTGCGTATGAAAATTTTATGTCTGGTGCAAACGGGCAGGGTCCGTTTCCACAGCGTAAGGGGACGCCTCCTGACAAACACGAGTAATTGTAAAAGCTATAGGAGGCCGGAAATGGAAACATTTTAGGATTTCGTCCCTGAAAAATATTTATTGTCCGAAGTAAAGTTCGGAGGGAGCTTTGCTACATTGAGGTGTTTATTTATTGTTTTTGCATCAATGTGGAGCATACGCTTGAAATAAATCCGTACAGAAAGTGGAGGGAGGAAAAAAAACAAACCTCATTACCAGAGCCTTCCGGGATTTAATGTGCAAAAACATCTATGTTATAAATAAAGAGAGACCTCCTCTGTTTGCAAATTGGAGCACCGTCCCACGTGATCCCGGGTATGCTTCCGCACGCAGTGCGCCCCTGGGATGCGTGGACCACTACGCTGCCCTCTACTCCGCAACGGCTGAGAGGAACTTTCCGTTTGGGGCCTTGCCCCAAAATAGACCATTGTGAATACAGCTCGAAGGCCGGTGGTGTACTCCTCCGCTGACTGCAAAATCCGCGTCATTGTCTCACAAATATATTACGGGCTCGGTGGCAAGGTTATTTGTTTTGTCTTAAAACACTCCTGTGAAGTGCCTCGGAATGTTTTACTACATTAAAGGTGCTATATTAATACAAGTTGTTATTATTGTTGTCCTGCTGAAAGTTCAGTATTCTCAGTATTCCCTTGGTAATTTACGACATCCAGTGCTGAATTCAATGAAATGATGCTAATTTGCCATATTAACAATTGGAACTGAACCATTTGATCTTTATTAACTAGGTTGCCTTACCTTCTGCTAGCAATAAAATAATGAAAGGGAACACAAATGAAACAAGCCAGGGAGGAAAATTTTAATGCACAAGAATCTGTAAAACACAAGGAACAGATTTTGTGATCTCCGACTGCACTATCTTTGGAATTTTCTACCCCCGAGGGCTGTGGAGGCTCAGTCGATGAATATATTCAAGACAGAAATCGAAAGATTTTTAGGCACTAAGGGAATCAAGTGATATGGGGATAGGGCGCAAAAGTGCAGTTGATGTAAAAGTTCCGCCATGATCTTATTGAGTGGCGGAGCAGGCTCGAGGGGCCTTATGGCCTGCTCCTATTTGCTATGTTCTTTTGCTCTTACACTGCACATGTCAAGGCATCAAAACACCTGGGGAGAAATAACAAAGTATCCTACCTACCTAGAGATATTCAAGAATGTGAACGAGTTATTCATCTAAAAAGGCTGCCAAAGTAGAAGGTAGCACGGTTCAACCATGCAAAAAAATGCCAGCAGTGGATTTGCCCAATAAAATGCCTTACAATTGCTGAAAGAAGAGTTGTCTTTTTATTTAAAGAGCAGACCCAAATTATTGTTAATTTACAATACAACCAGAACACGTCAAGAACTCTATACACACCAATACGTGTCATTTGATTTGATTTAGCTTTATATAATTCTGGATCTTGGTGACACCAAATCCACTCGCCCTCTTCACTGCCGTTGCTCTCCTGCTCCAGCACGTGCTGCTCCCTGGAGCGATACGCCGCCACGCTGCCCCTTCTGCTCCCCGGCCTGCTCCGATGATGCTCGTAATTGGTGTAGGCCTGAGGTCCCGGAGCAGAGCCCGCAGGCCCCGTGTTTGCACCCGGCTCCAGGCCCGGTCAGTGACCAGCCAGGGGAGCGGTGGAGGAGCGGCGAGAGATCGTGGAGCGATGTGATCGGGGCCCAGGAGAGGCGTGAGTTCAGGGGCCCAGGAAAGGCGAGGGCCCAGGGGCAGCACGGGCCCAGCCCACACTGCGATATGTGTGCTCACTCGGTCCGTGCACAGAGCTGGTCTCCAGTCGTCTTGGTTAATCCTTGCCACTGCACCAAGACCTAGCTCTGTGTGGTGGTTGATGTGCAATGGCCACCACATGGTAAAAAAATCCACACACAGGCAACTTCCACCCTTCAATATGTAGTTTGGGATCTATAATATTAGGTCCTCATTGAAACACCTGTGAACTTTTTGGCGTGGAAGCAAGTCACCCTCGATTCCAGGGACTGCCTATGGTGATGATGATGATGGATATAATTCTAAATATTTCTCTGTGTTGCTTTTGCTACCACTGTTATAATGTTTATTTTATTGTTGCAATATTTATCTGTCGGCCATATGTCTGAATGGAAGATATTTTTCAAAAGTAATGGATTGCGTTAAAAGGTTCTCAGATGACAATCTGTCAATCTTTTTCTAATTCTTTCCCCTTCCAGCAACAGGACAATACCAGTTTTATTTATTCTAATAAGATCCATCCTCTAATAATTTCCTTAACTGATTCTTTGTCAATTGATGCTACTGTATTCTGTTTAAGTAGTGTACGATATTATGGCCCTGAATCTGTGGTTATAATAATGATGAAACTGTCAGTATTGGCCGTCATTACTCTGTAAAAAAGACAGTAATCTCCGGCGGCCCCACATGCTCAGTTAATTGCATAAAAAGTTACTGTCAGTGATACCCTGCTCCTCCACAGGGTGTGCTGTTGCAGTCTTTACAGATGCAATCAACAAAAAAAATCAGTGATTTGATGTGAACTTCAACTTTATATCCACTATTCTCACTGTAAAAACCATTGAAAAATTCAAGTCATGTTGAATGAGGTGTAACTGAGTTTTTAATGGCGTAATAAGTCATAATTACTGCTGAACAACCTCTCTGGCCCTGAAAAACTACTTTTTTATATAAATGTGGAGTGTCGTTCCTTCCATTCTATGATAAAAATTCCATAGATTTTTAAAATAATAAAATAATTATAATTTTTTTAAAGTTTGTTTATGATATTTCAGATTCTATCGTAATCCCATGTGTATGTCCCAATCTTTATTTTTCTCTCTGTAAAATGATTAAAAAGTGAAATATAATCAGTGTTTTTTACTTCCTTGTTTGCTGTCTGTGAGAATTCTTCAATCTGATTGACTGCTCAGCCTGCTCGATGACCTCACTGTTTCTGTATGCCACATATCCATTTTGGATGGCGCCAGATTGAAACTGACATCATAATAGGAAAAATCGACGGCTCAAACCTTTGTGGGCGGCTTTGAGGTCAGTTGTGAGCACCATCCCTTCGTCGCTGACCACATATTCCGGGCCGCAGTGTGTGACACAAAGCAGCATTATCTACAGTGAAACCATACTGCATTCAGTTGTAATTATAAGGAAAGATTACCCAACATAACATAAGCAGCTTATTAAATTTGAACTAAAATGAAATGGTAAAATTACTACTGTGATGCTTTATAGTGTGTGGTTGTAGCATTTGAATACATTGGACCGTAATTTGCGGCCCCTATGGGTGCGTACAAGGTGCACATGCGCCCATAGGGGCCGCGCAAGTTGCGGGTTTAGGCATGCGCTGTGCCAGCGCTAAAGCCCGGAACTTGCAATCTGATCCTCCGCATCCTGGGAAAAGGACATCTGCGGGCAGAGAGTTGGGTTATTTACCCAACATCTGTCTAGCGAATGCTGGTGAAATTCTTAACGCTTGGTAAAAGCTAACCGCCTGTGCCCCTAAGATACGTGGCCGCAAATTTCTATGGATCCCGAGGCAAAAGGTAAGTTCGTAGATTTTCTGCTAGTTGGAGGCCTCTGCCTGTGGGAAGCCTTCGATGGAAAATTCAGCCCCGATGGATTTGCTGGAGCGGAGCATCTCACATTGTGCCCTGTTAGTTAGACTTATTCCTCCACCCTTTATTGCATATGTAAGCACTCTGTTAATGAGTCCACGAGGCAGGGGTGTGGCACTTGAACTGTACAGACTGAAAGGACTCCTAGAGTGAGGACACCAAGAGGTGAGCTCCCTTTTATACTTGGTTACCTGCAGTGTACAGGTGACCCTTAGGTCTCCAGCCCCAACACCCTCTGGTGTACAAGTATGGTGTATACAGGGTGAAGGTACATTCAGGTCTAATGTTACAGTACATCATTGACATGCATACATAACAACACTCCCCCCTGAACCTTTCCCAAGTCCTTACTGCCATGACATGGGGAGGTGATCAATAGTGGGCTGTGGGAGGTTGTGGTGAGGGTTGTGTGGGTGCCAGGTGTGACCCCTGTGCTTAAGGCTGCCCTCATCCATTACTCCCGCCCCCCCCCCCTCACACACAGACCATGTGGGTGTCACTGTTGGAGGACTCCTCAGTGGTGGAGCCAGTGCAATGGGTAAGGTACATACACTGTAGAATAGGTAGGTGGTGGTGTTTGGTGGTGGGCAGGGCCACGGGGCTGTGTGGGCTCCTTGTCCTCCATTGGTGGTGGAAGTCTGACCATCCCAGGGTCCGCCGGGAAAGCTGGAGGGTACTGGCCTCTCACTCCCAGTGCTGGTCCTGGAGGCTAGGGGGGCATAGGGCCGATCTTGGGCAGGTTGCCAGTGGTGGCGGATGTGCTGCCCATTGACCGCTGTCCCTGCAGTGGGTCTGCTCCCACTGGGTGTGTGTGAGCCTTTCCTGGGGCATCACATTTGTCCCAAAAGCCCAGGCTACGTGTTCAGGTAGCCTGCTGGACCTGGTCTCCCACAGGGGGTTTTCTCTGGCATTGATATTATACCTGTAGAACCTGGAGTCCTTTAACAGTCTACATTTTACATGCATGACACATTGGCTCTGATCGCAACTAGCCGACTCTACACTGTTATCTCTCTTCACATTATCATATTTTGCACTTACAACACTTTCATGTGTATCGGTGTCTCCATACAGGGTTACATTTATCATATTAGCATTTCTAGTATTATTTAACAGTACAAACTTGTTACTTACATCACTTTTAAGAGCATTCATTACATTTTTTCCATGAGTTTTTCCGGCATCACCATTTAACATTACATTTGCATACCTGCATTCGCTTACTGCACTTTTAACTTTAATGTCCTTGGCATCGCTGTGCTAGAGTGGAACTGTCCCTTTAATTGCCTTGGGTTGCCGGTCTCCTTTAAGAGGGCCTCGCAATCTTTAACCCAATCCGGTTCGCTGCTCGGTGCCACATGCTGCTCGTCCAACGCTGCCCCTCGTCGCGGCCATTTTGATTCCAGGGTTCTTCGCCTCGTGGTGCGGTCGCCATCTTCTCCCTCTCCTCGAGGTAGGCTGTGGTGATCCTTTTCTCCCCAGGTTCGGCCACAGACGCCGGGAATCCACCTTTTTCACCGATCTTCTTCCCTCGGAGTCCTTGCCACGGCCCGGAAAGTGAGGTCTGGACGTTCGGGTTGGATGATCTCGCCACGGTGTTGTGCGGTCTGTGACGTCGCCACGCAGTCGAGCTGGACGGTAGGATCTCTCGGTGCTGCGATGGATCCAAGTTTGGGGCCGCGTAGGATGTCGATCGCCGGGGCCCAGAGGCCGTCGTCACTCTGTCCGATTTGAACCTGCTTCATCCAACTTCTTCCCAGCAGCGTTGGGCCATCGCCGGCAACGATCCACAAGGGGAGCTTGTACATCGCACCGCCATGTACCTCTACGCTGCCAATGACTGGAATGGTGCCTTTTGTGTAAGTGAACAGCTTTGCCTGGATTGGGGACAGTTTTGGCCGTTCGGCGGGATTGTTCCAGAGTTTTTCAAAGGCCATCTGACTCATTGACGACTGGCTCGGCCCCGTGTCGATCTCCATCGAAACTGGAACCCCGTTGGTTTCCACTTCCATTTTCCACGGGGAACTCTCGGTGGAGCAGGTATATATTCCGTATTCTTCTTCCAGGGGCTGAGCTGCTTCGCCTTCATCAGTGTCGGAGGCCGGGTGATCGGCCAAATCTTCAGCGACTCGGTGAGTAAAACTTTTTCTACACATTCGCTGAAGGTGCAGCCTTTGCAGGTGGGCCCTGTGGTTTCCTCCACAGCGGCAGCACGGGGCTAGTCGGTTGGCCCCGTGTGGCAGACTCAGGGTTGTGGGACTCGGGGCAGCATTCTTTCTGAAAGTCGCCATTCTGTTCACTGCACTCGTCAGTTTAGAGTCCTGGGTGTGGGTCATCATTTGTTTGGAGTCGCAGACCGAAATCATGAACGCCTGGCTCACTTTGATTGCCTTCTGCAAGGTGACATAGAAACATAGAAACATAGAAAATAGGTGCAGGAGCAGGCCATTCAGCCCTTCTAGCCTGCACCGCCATTCAATGAGTTCATGGCTGAACATGAAACTTCAGTACCCCCTTCCTGCTTTCACGCCATACCCCTTGATCCCCCTAGTAGTAAGGACTTCATCTAACTCCCTTTTGAATATATTTAGTGAATTGGCCTCAACTACTTCCTGTGGTAGAGAATTCCACAGGTTCACCACTCTCTGGGTGAAGAAGTTTCTCCTTATCTCGGTCCTAAATGGCTTACCCCTTATCCTTAGACTGTGACCCCTGGTTCTGGACTTCCCCAACATTGGGAACATTCTTCCTGCATCCAACCTGTCCAAACCCGTCAGAATTTTAAACGTTTCTATGAGGTCCCCTCTCACTCTTCTGAACTCCAGTGAATACAAGCCCAGTTGATCCAGTCTTTCTTGATAGGTCAGTCCCACCATCCCGGGAATCAGTCTGGTGAATCTTCGCTGCACTCCCTCAATAGCAAGAATGTCCTTCCTCAAGTTAGGAGACCAAAACTGTACACAATACTCCAGGTGTGGCCTCACCAAGGCCCTGTACAACTGTAGCAACACCTCCCTGCCCCTGTACTCAAATCCCCTCGCTATGAAGGCCAACATGCCATTTGCTTTCTTAACTGCCTGCTGTACCTGCATGCCAACCTTCAATGACTGATGTACCATTACACCCAGGTCTCGTTGCACCTTCCCTTTTCCTAATCTGTCACCATTCAGATAATAGTCTGTCTCTCTGTTTTTACCACCAAAGTGGATAACCTCACATTTATCCACATTATACTTCATCTGCCACGCATTTGCCCACTCACCTAACCTATCCAAGTCACTCTGTAGCCTCATAGCATCCTCCTCGCAGCTCACACTGCCACCCAACTTAGTGTCATCCGCAAATTTGGAGATACTACATTTAATCCCCTCGTCTAAATCATTAATGTACAATGTAAACAGCTGGGGCCCCAGCACAGAACCCTGCGGAACCCCACTAGTCACTGCCTGCCATTCCGAAAAGTACCCATTTACTCCTACTCTTTGCTTCCTGTCTGACAACCAGTTCTCAATCCACGTCAGCACACTACCCCCAATCCCATGTGCTTTAACTTTGCACATTAATCTCCTGTGTGGGACCTTGTCGAAAGCTTTCTGAAAGTCCAAATATACCACATCAACTGGTACTCCTTTGTCCACTTTATTGGAAACATCCTCAAAAAATTCCAGAAGATTTGTCAAGCATGATCTCCCTTTCACAAATCCATGCTGACTTGGACCTATCATGTCACCATTTTCCAAATGCGCTGCTATGACATCCTTAATAATTGATTCCATCATTTTACCCACTACTGAGGTCAGGCTGACCGGTCTATACTTCCCTGCTTTCTCTCTCCCTCCTTTTTTAAAAAGTGGGGTTACATTGGCTACCCTCCACTCGATAGGAACTGATCCAGAGTCAATGGAATGTTGGAAAATGACTGTCAATGCATCCGCTATTTCCAAGGCCACCTCCTTAAGTACTCTGGGATGCAGTCCATCAGGCTCTGGGGATTTATCGGCCTTCAATCCCATCAATTTCCCCAACACAATTTCCCGACTAATAAAGATTTCCCTCAGTTCCTCCTCCTTACTAGACCCTCTGACCACTTTTATATCCGGAAGGTTGTTTGTGTCCTCCTTAGTGAATACTGAACCAAAGTACTTGTTCAATTGGTCTGCCATTTCTTTGTTCCCCGTTATGACTTTCCCTGATTCTGACTGCAGGGGACCTACGTTTGTCTTTACTAACCTTTTTCTCTTTACATACCTATAGAAACTTTTGCAATCCGCCTTAATGTTCCCTGCAAGCTTCTTCTCGTACTCCATTTTCCCTGCCCTAATCAAACCCTTTGTCCTTCTCTGCTGAGTTCTAAATTTCTCCCAGTCCCCAGGTTCGCTGCTATTTCTGGCCAATGTGTATGCCATTTCCTTGGCTTTAATACTATCCCTGATTTCCCTAGATAGCCACGGTTGAGCCACCTTCCCTTTTTTATTTTTATGCCAGACAGGAATGTACAATTGTTGTAATTCATCCATGCGGTCTCTAAATGTCTGCCATTGCCCATCCACAGTCAACCCCTTAAGTATCATTAGCCAATCTATCTTAGCCAATTCATGCCTCATACCTTCAAAGTTACCCTTCTTTAAGTTCTGGACCATGGTCTCTGAATTAACTGTTTCATTCTCCATCCTAATGCAGAATTCCACCATATTATGGTCACTCTTCCCCAAGGGGCCTCGCACAATGAGATTGCTAATTAATCCTCTCTCATTACACAACACCCAGTCTAAGATGGCCTCCCCCCTAGTTGGTTCCTCGACATATTGGTCTAGAAAACCATCCCTTATGCACTCCAGGAAATCCTCCTCCACCGTATTGCTTCCAGTTTGGCTAGCCCAATCTATGTGCATATTAAAGTCACCCATTATAACTGCTGCACCTTTATTGCATGCACTCCTAATTTCCTGTTTGATGCCCTCCCCAACATCACTACTACTGTTTGGAGGTCTGTACACAACTCCCACTAACGATTTTTGCCCTTTAGTGTTCTGCAGCTCTACCCATATAGATTCCACATCATCCAAGCTAATGTCTTTCCTAACTATTGCATTAATCTCCTCTTTAACCAGCAATGCTACCCCACCTCCTTTTCCTTTTATTCTATCCTTCCTGAATGTTGAATACCCCTGGATGTTGAGTTCCCAGCCCTGATCATCCTGGAGCCACGTCTCTGTAATCCCAATCACATCATATTTGTTAACATCTATTTGCACAGTTAATTCATCCACCTTATTGCGGATACTCCTTGCATTAAGACACAAAGCCTTCAGGCTTGCTTTTTTAACACCCTTTGTCCTTCTAGAATTTTGCTGTACAGTGGCCCTTTTTGTTCTTTGCCTTGGGTTTCTCTGCCCTCCACTTTTCCTCATCTCCTTTCTGTCTTTTCCTTTTGCCTCATTTTTGTCTCCCTCTGTCTCCCTGCATAGGTTCCCATCCCCCTGCAATATTAGTTTAACTCCTCCCCAACAGCACTAGCAAACACTCCCCCTAGGACATTGGTTCCGGTCCTGCCCAGGTGCAGACCGTCCGGTTTGTACTGGTCCCACCTCCCCCAGAACCGGTTCCAATGCCCCAAGAATTTGAATCCCTCCCTGCTGCACCACTGCTCAAGCCATGTATTCATCTGCGCTATCCTGCGATTCCTACTCTGACTAGCACGTGGCACTGGTAGCAATCCCGAGATTACTACTTTTGAGGTCCTACTTTTTAATTTAGCTCCTAGCTCCTTAAATTCTTTTCGTAGGACCTCATCCCTTTTTTTACCTATGTCGTTGGTACCAATGTGCACCACGACAACTGGCTGTTCTCCCTCCCATTTCAGAATGTCCTGCACCCGCTCCGAGACATCCTTGACCCTTGCACCAGGGAGGCAACATACCATCCTGGAGTCTCGGTTGCGTCCGCAGAAACGCCTATCTATTCCCCTCACCATCGAATCCCCTATCACTATCGCGCTCCCACTCTTTTTCCTGCCCTCCTTTGCAGCAGAGCCACCTACGGTGCCGTGAACTTGGCTGCTGCTGCCCTCCCCTGATGAGTCATCCTCCCCAACAGTACTCAAAGCAGTGTATCTGTTTTGCAGGGGGATGACCACAGGGGACCCCTGCACTATCTTTCTTGCACTGCTCTTCCTGCTGGTCTTCCATTTCCTATCTGGCTGTGGACCCTTCTCCTGCGGTAAGACCAACTCACTACATGTGATACTCACGTCATTCTCAGCATCGTGGATGCTCCAGAGTGAATTCACCCTCAGCTCCAATTCCGCAACGTGGACCGTCAAGAGCTCGAGGCGGATACACTTCCCACACACTTAGCGCCCAGGGACACCGGAAGTGTCCCCGAGTTCCCACATGGTACAGGAGGAGCATATCACATGGCCGAGCTCTCCTGCCATGCCTTAACCTTAGATACACTTAAATTGGTAATAACAATGTTACAGTTCACTTACTGATATAAAAAAGAAAAGAAAAGCTACTCACCAATCACCAGCCAATCACTTACCCCATTGGCTGTGACGTCACTTTTTGATTACTTTCTACTTCTATTTTGCTTTCTCTCCCGCTGTAGCTGCCTTTTGATTGGCCGCTCCCCTCTCACCAACTGCCGCTGGCTCTCGATCTCCCGCTGGGCCTTTTATAGGCTGCTCCCGCGTCTCACCAACTGCCGCTGGCTCTCGATCTCCCGCTGGGCCTTTTATAGGCCGCTCCCCTCTCACCAACTGCCGCTGGCTCTCGATCTCCCGCTGGGCCTTTTATAGGTCGCTCCCCTCTCACCAACTGCTGCTGGCTCTCGATCTCCTGCTGGGCCTTTGATAGGTCGCTCCCCTCTCACCAACTGCCGCTGGCTCTCGATCTCCCGCTGGGACTTTTATAGGCCGCTCCCCTCTCACCAACTGACCGTGGTGTCCGCAGAGAGCAGTTTATGGAGGAGGCCCTCGTGGCCGATTCCAATAACGAAGATGTCCCTTAGTGCTTCGGTGAGGTGGTCGCCAAGATCACACGGTGCAGCCAACCTTCTTAGACCTGCAGCATACTTAGCAATTTCTTGGCCGTCGGGCCGCCGGTGAGTGTAAAACCGGTGCCTGGCTGTGAGGATGCTCTCTTTGGGTTTCAGATGCTCTTGTATTAAAGTTACAAGCTCCGCATAGCTCTTGGTTGTCGTCTTCGCTGGGGCTAGCAGGTCCCTGACGAGGCCATGGACAGTGGGCCCACAACTGCTGAGCAGGATGGCTCTGCGCTTGTTCACCAGAGAGATCGGAGAGTCCCCAGCCAGGTCGTTGGCGATGAAGAAGTGTTCTAACCTTTCCACAAAGGTGTCCCAATCTTCCCCATCAGTTAATTGTTGGAAGTTGCTTAGATTAGACATGTTGTGTATGGAAATCCATAACCTCGTCGCCAGTTGTTGTATATGCAAGCACTCTGTTAATGACTCCACGAGGCAGGGCTATGGCACTTGAACTGTACAGACTGCAGTCCTTTATTGCAGCTCCTAGAGTGAGGACACCAAGAGGTGAGCTCCCTTTTATACTGGGTTACCTGCAGTATACAGGTGACCCTTAGAACTCCAGCACCCTCTGGTGTACAGGTATGGTATATACAGCGTGAAGGTACATTCAGGTCTAGTGTTACAGTACATCATTGACATGCATACATAACACCCTTCAACTTAAAAATGTTTTGCCCACAAAGTTGCTGGAAGTGTGAAATAACGGTGTGGCAAGGGCAACAGGGCATCTGAGATTTAACAACTGAGAAATAACCAGAGACAGGACTGAGAAGGAGGTGGAACTTGAGTGTCTGGATTCAATGTCAAATCAGGTACAGAAAGAGAAATAATGAAAGGGAAAGAAAGATTGGTTTAAAAGAGAGAGAAAATAACGTGACAGAAAGGAAAAGTAAGAAAAAACATTTTAAGTGAAAAATTTGACATTTTTAAAATAAGAACATAAGAACTAGGAACAGGAGTAGGCCATACGGCCCCTCGAGCCTGCTCTGCCATTTAATACGATCATGGCTGATCTGATCATGGACTCAGCTCCACCTCCCCGCCTGCTCCCCTTTATCTAATAACAATTCACCACATGCAGCAATCAGACTCCGCACTTTTAATTGTTCACTTTCTGGGCCACAGAGGTTGATTAGCAGGGCCATTAACAATTATTATATCATTAAAAGGGCACTTACACTGTTGATTACTAGATTTAACTATTTTTGTCGAGTTTAATGGTCAACTAATGTGCAAATGCAGCAACTCCATGATAATCATGGGGAGGTTAAGCATAAGATGCCGTTTTTGAGAAGCTAACGGCAGAGCGACGCAAATCAGCCAGCAACCTGTGGCGATTCACAATTCAGGAGCTATCTCTTGTTGCTGGCCGATTTGCGCATTAATAGCGGCATGCGTCGTTCAGACAGCGTTATTTTTTCAGCAAATTCTGGGCCAATGTCTTTGTTTAATTTGCAGTATAGAAATGTTAGCTTTATATCCAATTGTATATTATTGTATTCAGCAATTATGTGCATTACAAATGTTGTTGACTAGGTGCCATTAGTCAAAACAGCGGAAGCATCACAGACTAGTTAAAGCTAGCGGAAGATTAGTGCAGTGAGGCGATGGGAAAGCAGAGATCAATAAAGAAAAGAGAGGTGAAATTCCTCTGGTCATGTCGAAAGGGAGGATGGAGCTTTTCTCCGCAAGTAATATCCTGCTGGGTCCATTCCGTGGAATTTGTGCTGGCTATTTTCACTACAGGATTTCTTGGGCTTTATTTTTTAGTTGCTGTTATTTTCACCGAGGCCTGCCAATAATTATAGATGACTGCTGAAGTGGAAAATCAGAAGGAAAGGGCTAGCAGAAGATTGGAGACCGGGATGTACTCATTGATAAAAAGGCCCATGTCATTGTTCTGTTTCAGTACTGGACATAAAGGTGCAAGCTTAGATGTAGAAGTTATGTGTGAAACAACTAAAATCATCTTGAAACAGGTTAGGATTTGCATCCTGATCTGAACTGAATTCATCTAGCTTCTGGATTAACTTGGCACTCTCCTCTAAAGGACTTTCTGTGGTTTTATGTTCCTGCCGGATGCCTGCACTGTGTCAAAGAAAATCTTTAGGGACTCAGATGAGACTCTTTTATCAGGAGTTGTTTCAAAACCATCACCAGGCATCAAACGCTTTTACTTTCCACTTACCATAACGTAGGGAAATCTTTGCTGGTGTACTTAAAATAAAAATGATCATTCATATTTATTCTGTTTTTTTCTTTATTGTCTCTTCTGTATGTTCACCTCTGACCAATTGAACAATCGGGTGACTTAATCCCTGGCTTTTGTCAATCGTATGCTTGAGCTGCCTCCAAGATGCTGAATTAAGATGGCCTGGGATCAGGGACTCTCTGTTTTCAAGCCATTGGGGTGGAAATTCAGTTGGAGACTAATTAGGGCACTAATGGCCGCGGGGTGCTAACTTTTGTGCCGGGAAATGGTTTGCGTCCTCAGCCACAAAATTCATCAGCTGGGCCGAGTGTGAAGCGGAGCGCTAAGGGAGGCGATCCACACCTCTTTTAGGGCACTAGGCCGGCTGAGAAACTGAAAATCCAGAGCTGAAGAGCACCATAAGAGAGGCTTCTCTGTGGAAAAAAATGTCAAAAAAAACACCAAAAACATTCCCAATACCTTGCTCACCCCACAAAAACATAAATTGCAAAAAAAAAAAAGCAAAAGCACTTACCTCAGGTATTCATTCCTTCCCTCACCGCGGCTGGAACAGCTCGGACCGCCCGCTTTCCCAGGTGGTCCCACTAGGGCGCGCTATGAAGCGCTCCGGGTCCCCCAGAAAACAAATTTCAGAACTGTGTCGCAACTGGGGGCATTGCACACTGGCTGGCCTCTCCCGAGCGGTACTGCTCCCCGCCATATTTACAAAACTCAAAGCATATCTTTGAAGAGAGTGTGTGCATGCCTCAATTGCTTTGAAACAGCTTTGGTCAATCAAAGGCCATTTAAAAAATACTCCAAGGGAAAATTTCAACTGAAGCAAAGTGTCTGTTACTAAAAGAGAACTTGTTGCAGCCAGGTAGACGTTTAGGTGCAGCCTTGCTTTAACATGACCCTGGCTTTCAGTCCACACTTCTAATTTGTGGTTCCTATTGGTAATGTAACTGTAGTTACTTTATTCAGGAACTGTTAACTGATAACTTTTAACAGAAGCGTTTTTATCTTAACTACCTCACAATACTAAAAAGAGAATCGTTAACATCACCAAAAAGGAGTTAGATGAGGTCCTTACTGCTAGGGGGATCAAGGGGTATGGCGAGAAAGCAGGAATGGGGTACTGAAGTTGAATGTTCAGCCATGAACTCATTGAATGGCGGTGCAGGCTAGAAGGGCCGAATGGCCTACTCCTGCACCTATTTTCTATGTTTCTATGTTTCTACCACATGGAAAAAACCCAAATGTGCTGCCTGCTATTTTTAGCATGAAATCATGTGGAAGAACGTGATGATATTTTGACGGAATGTCGTATTTCGATGTAAATTATATCATGCATTATGATTTTAGCAAAGAAATGACAAAAGCATTGCCAAACCTGAATGGCAATGCCTCATTAACCAATTGTTGTGAAGCTGAAATATGTGTCGATTTGTGCTCCCTATTTGCAGAGTGCAAATATGTACAAAGGAACACATTACTCGTTGTTTCGAGTAGCATGCCATGTACAATATACATAGATGACCTGGAAGAGGGGACAGAGTGTAGTGTAACAAAATTTGCAGATGACACAAAGATTAATGGGAAAGCGGGTTGTGTAGAGGACACAGAAAGGCTGCAAAGAGATTTAGATAGGTTAAGCGAATGGGCTAAGGTTTGGCAGATGGAATACAATGTTGGAAAGTGTGAGGTCATCCACCTTGGGGAAAAAAACAGTAAAAGGGAATATTATTTGAACGGGGAGAAATTACAACATGCTGCGGTGCAGAGGGACCTGGGGGTCCTTGTTCATGAATCCCAAAAAGTTAGTTTGCAAGTGCAGCAGGTAATCAGGAAGGCGAATGGAATGTTGGCCTTCATTGCGAGAGGGATGGAGTACAAAAGCAGGGAGGTCCTTCTGCAACTGTATAGGGTATTGGTGAGGCCGCACCTGGACGACTGCGTGCAGTTTTGGTCACCTTACTTAAGGAAGGATATACTAGCTTTGGAGGGGGTACAGAGACGATTCACGAGGCTGATTCCGGAGATGAGGGGGTTACCTTATGATGATAGATTGAGTAGACTGGGTCTTTACTCATTGGAGTTCAGAAGAATGACGGGTGATCTTATAGAAACATTTAAAATAATGAAAGGGATAGACAAGATAGAGGCAGAGAGGTTGTTTCCACTGGTCGGGGAGACTAGAACTAGGGGGCACAGCCTCAAAATACGGGGGAGCCAATTTAAAACCGAGTTGAGAAGGAATTTCTTCTCCCAGAGGGTTGTGAATCTGTGAAATTCTCTGCCCAAGGAAGCAGTTGAGGCTAGCTCATTGAATGTATTCAAGTCACAGATAGATAGATTTTTAACCAAAAAGGGAATTAAGGGTTATGGGGAGCGGGTGGGTAAGTGGAGCTGAGTCCACGGCCAGATCAGCCATGATCTTGTTGAATGGCGGAGCAGGCTCGAGGGGCTAGAAGGCCTACTCCTGTTCCTAATTCTTATGTTCTTATGTTCATATTTTGCAAAAAATCTCGAATTCCAAGTAGTAGTAATAATCCCATGTTAACCCCAATCATATTTAACTCACTCCAATTAACCCCTCTGGCTCAGCATTTAAATCAAAAAGATAATTTTTCCCTCAGAGCACGTTAGGAATTGATTTTCTGTCAATTTCTGAATGGGACTATTGTAAAATAGAATTAAAAGAAAGGCATAGATGTTTGACATTTCTCAATTATTATTTCTAAAATAACAATTCTTCAATTGTAATTAGAAATAATCTAAAAACTTTTAGGGGCCGAAATTGCAACTCGCCCCAATTGGGGGCGGTAACCTTCTGGGGGCGGGACATTTATCACCTGGCCCAGATGTCCCGCCCCCGACGCGGAATTGGGTCATGTGCCGCTCAAAGGAAGTGGAGCGTTGTCCCCGGGCGCTCTGCTTCCTTTGAGGGGCGCTTCCGGGGCGGCAGCGAGGTGTTGAGGGGTCGGCGCACCTGTTGTGCTCCGGCTCAGGGTATTAACCACGGAGTGCAGCACTGCCAGGACAGCACCCCCCCCCGAACCTCCAGGGCAATTTCCTGGGAGGCAGTAGCGCCCCCACTCCCCTGGGCGAAAACACCATGGCGTCCCGTTAACGCCCCCCCCCCCCCGCCACCGAGGCACTAACGCAGCTATAACAAGGGGCAATTTGGAATTTGTCACTGAATTGTTTCCCACAGACCCCAACATTTCAAATTCCAACAAATATCTTGTCTCTGATTGATGCCCATCTGCATTTTCTGCTGATACCGTTGTGCATTTGTGCTGAAGCTCCACCTCACACTCAACAAGCTCACCGCTGGAGTGAACTCAAATACAGAACCAGTGGGAATCTGCTCAACCTTTGTCGTTTCCAGGTCAGATCCAAGACCGTCCCATCCTCTGTCGTCGAGCTACAGTACGCGGACGATGCCTGCATCTGCGCACACTCAGAGGCCAAACTCCAAGCCATCGTCAACATCTTCACTGAGGTGCATGAAAGCATGGGCCTTACACTGAACATCCGTAAGACAAAGGTCCTCCACCAACCTGACCCCGCCACACAGCATTGCCCCCCAGTCATCAAGATCCACGGCATGGCCCTGGACAACGTGGACCACTTTCCATACCTCGGGAGCCTATTATCAGCAAGGGCAAACATCAATGACAAGGTTCAACACCGCCTCTAGTGCGCCAATGCAACCTTCGGCCGCCTGAGGAAGAGAATGTTCGAAGATCAGACTCTCAAATCTGGCACCAAGCTCATGGTCTACAGGGCTGTAGCGATACCTGCCCTCCTGTATGGCTCAAAGACGTGGACCATATACAGTAGACACCTCAAATCGCTGGATAAATATCACCAACGATGTCTCTGCAAGATCCTGCAAATCCCCTGGGAGGACAGACACACCAACATTAGTGTCCTCGATCAGGCCAACATCCCCAGCATCGAAGCACTGACCACACTCGACCAGCTCCGTTGGGCGGGCCACATTGTTCGCATGCCTGACACAAGACTCCCAAAGCAAGCGCTCTACTCGGAACTCCTACATGGCAAGCGAGCCCCAGGTCAGCAGAGGAAACATTTCAAGGACACCCTCAAAGCCTCCTTGATAAAATGCAACATCCCCACCGACACCTGGGAGTCCCTGGCCAAAGACCGCCCTAAGTGGAGGAAGAGCATCTGGGAGAGCACTGAGCGCCTTGAGTCTCATCGCCGAGAGCATGCAGAAAGCAAGCGCAGGCAGTGGAAGGAGCGTGCGGCAAACCAGATTCCCCACCCACCCTTTCCTTCAACGACTGTCCCACCTGTGACAGAGACTGTAATTCTCGTATTGGACTGTTCAGTCATCTAAGAACTCACTTTTAGTGTGGAAGCAAGTCTTCCTCGATTTCGAGGGATTGACTACGATGATGACAGTCCCCAACATTTCAAATTCCAACAAATATCTTGTCTCTGATTGATGCCTATCTGCATTTTCTGCACTTGTGCCTAAGCTCAACAACATTTGCATATTTGTGCTTGAATGCACTTTCAAATGATGGGCTGCAATTTTGATTCACTTACTGCTCTGATGTGACACTGTTGCCTCGGTTATCACTTAGTTCTCAGGGCTGGTCACTGGTTCTGAAGATGCTCTCTTTGGATTCCTTGACTTGAGGAAGCCCTTTTGCCGATGGACAATTGCCTTCCTGTCCCTGCTGTTGGACACTGTGTCTTTGTTGTGTTGTTGGACCCGATGTTTTGTCATCTAATTCTGATCCTGCCTCCAGCGTGGAGATGTTTGCTGCTTTATTCTATTATCAGCTGGTTCCTGTTTACAAAATCTGCAATCACATCACACACACACTCTCGTGGTTGGATGGATTCAGTCAAGAAGCCAGGATACCCAAGGCAAATGCCAAGCCCATCTCTGATAATAAAATGTAGCAATGTACTACATTACATAAATAAAAATATTTCCCTTGTTCGTGTTAACTGCTGGTAAACCTAATCCCTTGCTTTAAAATGTGTTTTTCAAATGAGTAAACATTAGATCTATCTATTTGAAATATTAGAATTTTGAATATTTGAATATGATCATGATGCAGGACCTACACCATGTGCACTGTTAACAGGAGACACTAAAAACATCCCAATAATGGATAATCAAGGGGCTATAGGGAGAGAGGAATTTAAAACAAGCACTATCACTAAAGAAAATGTATTTGGCAAACTAATGGGACTAAAAGTGGACAGGTCCCCTGAACCTGATGGCCTGCACCTTAGGGTCTGAAAAGAGATGACTGCAGAGATGTAACCGCAAATGTAACGCCGCTAATTAAGAAAGGAGGCAGACAGAAAGCACAAAACAATCGGCCAGTTAGCCTAACATCTGACATTGGGAAAATGCTGGAGTCCATCAGTCCCTTAGGTGATCCCTCATATCGAGGATGACTTGCTTCCACACCGAAAAGGGATGAGTTCACAGGTGTTTCAATGAAGGACCTAATATTCCAGATCCCGAACTACATGTTGAAGGGTGGAAGATGCCTGTGCGTGGATTTTTTTAACGTGGGGTGGTCGTTGCACACCAGCCACCACACGGGCTTGACAGAGCTAGGTCTTGGTCCAGTGGCAAAGGTTAACCAGGACGACAGGAGACCAGCTCTGCTGCACAGACCTAGTGCACACAACATATCGCAGTGTGGGCTGGTCTGTGCTGCCCCTGGGCCCTCGCCTCTCCTGGACCCAGAACTCACACCTCTCCTGGGCCCAGAACTCACACCTCTCCTGGGCCCAGAACTCTCGCCTCTCCGGCCCAGAACTCACACCTCTCCTGGGCCCAGAACTCACACCTCTCCTGGGCCCAGAACTCGCACCCCCCCCTGGGCCCAGAACCCATACCTCTCCTGGGCCCAGAACTCACACCTCTCCTGGGCCCAGAACTCACACCCCCCCTGGGCCCAGAACTCATACCTCTCCTGGGCCCAGAACTCACACCTCTCCTGGGCCCAGAACTCATACCTCTCCTGGCCCCAGAACTCACACCTCTCCTGGGCCCAGAACTCACACCCCCCCTGGGCCCAGAACTCATACCTCTCCTGGGCCCAGAACTCTCGCCTCTCCGGCCCAGAACTCACACCTCTCCTGGGCCCAGAACTCACACCTCTCCTGGGCCCAGAACTCATACCTCTCCTGGCCCCAGAACTCACACCTCTCCTGGGCCCAGAACTCACACCTCTCCTGGGCCCAGAACTCACACCTCTCCTGGGCCCAGAACCCATACCTCTCCTGGGCCCCAATCACGTCGCTCTGCAATCTCTTGCCACTCCCTCACCCCAACCTCGTCGCACCTGCCCACGTTCCAATCACCGATCTGGATTATGGTGACATCCAATCCAGTTGCACTCTTCACTGCTGTTGCCCTCCTACGCTAGCTGGCGCTGCTCCCTGGAGTGGTATACTCTTTTTAAGGCCACGACCTGCCACAGATGTACCACAATGTGTTGATGCCAGCGGTACTGTACCCCAGTGAGTTGGTGCCAGTGGTACTGTACCCCAGTGAGTTGGTGCCAAGGGAACTGTGATCAAGTGAGTTGGTGCCAGGGGAACTGTGACCCCAGTAAGTTGGTGCCAGGGGAACTGTGACCCCAGTAAGTTGGTGCCAGGGGAACTGTATCCCAGTCCCTATCTCTTAGGCGGTTCCTTGTATTGAGGGTGACTTGCTTTCATGTCAAAAAGGGATGAGTTCACATGTGTTTCACTGGATTGGATGTCACCATAATCCAGGTCGGTGATTGGAGCATGGGCAGGTGTGGCGAGGTCGGGGCAAGGACGGGGTGAGGGATTGCAGAGCGACGTGATTGGGGCCCAGGAGAGGCGTAAGTTCGGGGCCCAGAAGAGCTGAGGGCCCAGGGTCAGCACGGGCCAGCCCACACTGCAATATGTGCACGCACTAGGTCCATGCAGCAGAACTGGTCTCCAGTCATCTTGGTTAATCTGTGCCACTGGATCAAGACCTAGCTCTGTCAAGCCCATGTGGTGGCTGGTGTGCAATGGCCACCCCATGTTAAAAAAATCCACACACAGGCATCTTCCACCCTTCAACATGTAGTTCGGGATCTGGAATATTAGGTCCTTCATTGATATGCTTGTGAGTCCATCATTAAGGAAGTAGTAGCAGGACATTTAGTAAATCATAATGCAGTCAAACAGAGTCAGCAAGGTTTCATGAAAGGGAAATCATGTCTGAAAAATTTGCTGGAGTTTTTTTGAGGATGTAACTTGCAGGGTGGATAAAGGGATACCAGTACATGTGGTGTATTTGGATTTCCAGAAAGCATTCAATAAGGTGCCACATAAAAGATAACTGCACAAGATAAGAGCTCACGGGGTTGGGGTAATATTAGTGCGGATAGGGGATTGGCTAACTAACAGCAAGCAGACAGGGTCAATGCAGAGAGGATGTTTCCCCTCATGGGGAATCTAGAACTAGGGGGCATAGTTTCAGAATAAGGGGTTGCCCATTTAAAATGGAAATGAGGAGGAATTTCTCCTCTCAGAGGGTCGTGAATCTTTGGATTTCTCTACCTTAGAGAGCTGTGGAGGCTGGGTCATTGAATGTATTTAAGGTGGAGATAGACAGATTTTTGAAAGATAAGGGAGTCAAGGGTTATGGGGAGCAGGCGGGGAAGTGTTGAGACCAGGATTAGATCAGCCATGATCTTATTGGATGGCGGAGCATGCTCGAGGGGCCAAATGGCCTACTCCTGCTCTTATTTCTTACGTTCTTATGTAACACCAAGCCGAGGTCATGAATATATATCAAAAAGAGCAGTGGTTCCAACACTGACCCTGGGGAACACCACTGCACACATCCCTCCAGTCAGAAAAACAATCACTCATCACGACACTCTGCTTGCTGACCCTCAGTCAATTATGCATTCATGCAGCCATTGTCCCTTTAAGCCCATGGGCTTCAATTTTGGCAACACGTCTATTATGTGGTACTTTATGCTGACATGGATTGGGAACTGGTTGGCAGACAGGAAGCAAAGAGTAGGAGTAAATGGGGACTTTTCAGAATGGCAGGCAGTGACTAGTGGGGTACCGCAAGGTTCTGTGCTGGGGCCCCAGCTGTTTACACTGTACATTAATGATTTGGATGAGGGGATTAAATGTAGTATCTCCAAATTTGCGGATGACACTAAGTTGGGTGGCAGTGTGAGCTGCGAGAAGGATGCTATGAGGCTGCAGAATGACTTGGATAGGTTAGGTGAGTGGGAAAATGCATGGCAGATGAAGTATAATGTGGATAAATGTGAGGTTATCCACTTTGGTGGTAAAAACAGAGAGACAGACTATTATCTGAATGGTGACAGATTAGGAAAAGGGGAGGTGCAATGAGACCTGGGTGTCATGGTACATCAGTAATTGAAGGTTGGCATGCAGGTACAGCAGGCGGTTAAGAAAGCAAATGGCATGCTGGCCTTCATAGCGAGGGGATTTGAGTACAGGGGCAGGGAGGTGTTGCTACATTTGTACAGGGCCTTGGTGAGGCCACACCTGGAGTATTGTGTATAGTTTTGGTCTCCTAACTTGAGGAAGGACATTCTTGTTATTGAGGGAGTGCAGCGAATGTTCACCAGACTGATTCCCGGGAAGGCGGGACTGACATATCAAGAAAGACTGGATCAACTTGGCTTGTATTCACTGGAGTTCAGAAGAATAAGAGGGGACCTCATAGAAACGTTTAAAATTCTGATGGGTTTAGACAGGTTGGATGCAGGAAGAATGTTCCCAATGTTGGGGAAGTCCAGAACCAGGGGTCACAGTCTAAGGATAAGGGGTAAGCCATTTAGGACCGAGATGAGGAGAAACTTCTTCACCCAGAGAGTGGTGAACCTGTGGAATTCACTACCATAGAAAGTTGTTGAGGCCAATTCACTAAATATATTCAAAAAGGAGTTAGATGTAGTCCTTACTACTAGGGGGATCAAAGGGTATGGCGAGAAAGCAGGAATGGGGTACTGAAGTTGCATGTTCAGCCATGAACTCATTGAATGGCGGTGCAGGCTCGAAGGGCCGAATGGCCTACTCTTGCACCTATTTTCTATGTTTCTATGTTTCTATGTTTATGAAACACCTTTTGAAAGTCCAGATAGACAACATTAACTGCACTACCATCATCAACCCTCTCCATTACTTCAACAAAGATCTCAATCAATTTAGTCAAACAAGTTTTCCTTTAACAAATCTACGCTGGCTTTCATTTATTAACCCATTATTTTCTAACTGTCAATTAATTTTGTCTCAGATTATTGTCTCAAAGTTTCCCCCAACACCGACACTAGGCTGACTGGCCTGTGGTTGCAGGGTTTATCCCTCACCCCTTTTCTTTGGTGAGGTATCTCGGCCTTTAACCGCCTGTATCGGAATATATCAGGTGTGATCTTGTGCTTTTCTATCCATGCATTTGCCACCTCCAGACTCAACTATTTCAGTGCTCTCCTGGCCAGCCTCCCAACCTCCACCCTCTAAATTTCAGCTCATCCAAAACTCAGCTGCTGTTATATTATCCTGCACCAAGTTCTGCTCACGCATTATTCCTATCCTTATTGACCTATGCATTCAATTTTAATCCTCATGTTTAAAACATAGAAACATAGAAAATAGATGCAGGAGTAGGCCATTCGGCCAGTCAATAAGATCATGGCTGATCATTCCCTCAGTACCCCTTTCCTGCTTTCTCTCCATACCCCTTGATCCCCTTAGCCGTAAGGGCCACATCTTACTCCCTCTTGAATATATCCAATGAACTAGCATCAACAATTCACTGCAGCAGGGAATTCCACAGATTAATAACTCTCTGAGTGAAGAAGTTTCTCCTCATCTCAGTCCTAAATGGCCTACCCCTTATCCTAAGACTATGGTTCTGGACTTCCCCAACATCGGGAACATTCATTCCGCATCTAACCTGTCCCATCCCGTCAGAATCTTATATGTTTCTATGAGATCCCCTCTCATCCTTCTAAACTCCAGTGAATAAAGGCACAGTTGATCCAGTCTCTCCTCATATGACAGTCCAGCCATCCCGGGAATCAGTCTGGTGAACCTTTGCTGCACTCCCTCAATAGCAAGAATGTCCTTCCTCAGATTAGGAGACCAAAACTGAACACAATATTCCAGGTGAGCCCTCACCAAGGCCCTGTACAACTGCAGTAAGACCTCCCTGCTCCTATACTCAAATCCCCTACCGATGAAGGTCAACAAACCATTTGCCTTCTTCACCGCCTGCTGTACCTGCATGCCAACCTTCAATGACTGATGAACCATGACACCCAGGTCTCGTTGCACCTCCCCTTTTCCTAATCTGCCGCCATTCAGATAATAGTCTGCCTTCGTGTTTTTGCCACCAAAATGGATAACCTCACATTTACCCACATTATACTGCATCTGCCATGCATTTGCCCACTCACCTAACCTGTCCAAGTCACCCTGCAGCCTCTTTGCGTCCTCCTCACAGCTCACACCGCCACCCAATTTAGTGTCATCTGCAAACTTGGAGATATTACACTCAATTCATTCATCTAAATCATTGATGTATATTGTAAAGAGCAGGGGTCCCAGCACTGAGCCCTGCGGCACTCCACTAGTCACTGCCTGCCATTCTGAAAAGGACCCGTTTATCCCGACACTCTGTTTCCTGTCTGCCAACCAGTTCTCTATCCATGTCAGTACATTACCCCCAATACGACGCGCTTTGACTTTGCACACCAATCTCTTGTGCAGGACCTTGTCAAAAGCCTTTTGAAAGTCAAAATACACCACATCCACTGGTTCTCCCTTGTCCATTCTGCTAGTTATATCCTCAAAAAATTCCAGAAGATTCGTCAAGCATGATTTATCTTTCAGAAATCCATGCTGACTTGGACCGATCCTGTCACTGCTTTCCAAATGCGCTGCTATTTCATTCTTAATGATTGATTCCAACATTTACCCCACTACTGATGTCAGGCTAGCCGGTCTATAATTACCCGTTTTCTCTCTCCCTCCTTTTTTGAAAAGTGGTGTTACATTAGCTACCCTCCAGTCCATAGGAACTGATCCAGAGTTGATAGACTGTTGGAAAATGATCACCAATGCATCCACTATTTCTCGGGCCCCTTCCTTAAGTAATCTGGAATGCAGGCTATCAGGCCCCGGGGATTTATCAGCCTTCAATCCCATCAATTTCTCTAACACAATTTCCTGTCTAATAAGGATATCCTTCAGTTCCTCCTTCTAACTAGACCCACTGTTCCCTAGTACATTCGGAAGGTTATTCGTGTCTTCCTTCGTGAAGACAGAACCGAAGTATTTGTTCAATTGGTCTGCCATTTCTTTGTTCCCCATTATAAATTCACCGGAATCCGACTGCAAGGGACCTACATTTGTCTTCACTAATCTTTTCACATATTTATAGAAGCTTTTGCAGCCAGTTTTTATGTTCCCTGCAAGCTTCCTCTCGTACTCTATTTTCCCCCTCTTAATTAAACTCTGAATCCTTCTCTGTTGAATTCTAAATTTCTCCCAGTCCTCAGGTTTGTTACTTTTTCTAGCCAATTTATATGCCTCTTCCTTGGTTTTAACACTATCCTTAATTTCTCTTGTTAGCCACGGTTGAGCCACCTTCCCCGTTTTATTTTTACTCCAGACAGGGATGTACAATTGCTGAAATTCATCCATGTGATCTTTAAATGTTTGCCATTGCTTATCCACCGTCAACCCTTTTAGTATCGTTTGCCAATCTATTCTATCCAATTCATGTCTCATACCGTCGAAGTTACCTTTCCTTAAGTTCAGGACCCTAGCTTCCGAATTAACTTTGTGACTCTCCATCTTAATAAGGAATTCTACCATATTATGGTCACTTTTCCCCAAGGGGCCTCGCACAACAAGATTGCTAATTAGTCCCTTCTCATTACACAATACCCAGTCTAGGATGGCCAGCTCCCTGGTTGGTTCCTCGACATATTGGTCTAGAAAACCATCCCTAATATACTCCAGGAAATTCTCCTCCACTGTATTGCTACCAGTTAGGTTAGCCCAATCAATACGTAGATTAAAGTCACCCATGATAACTGCTGTACCTTTATTGCACACATCCCTTATTTCTTGTTTGATGCTGTCCCCAACCTCACTACAACTGTTTGGAGGTCTGTACACAACTCCCACTAGCGTTTTCTGCCCTCTGGTATTCAGCAGCTCCACCCATACCGATTCCACATCATCCAGGCTAATGCCTTCCTTACAATTGCATTAATTTCCTCTTTAACCAGCAACGCCACCCCACCTCCTTTTCCTCTCTGCCTATCCTTTCTAAATGTTGAATACCCCTGGATGTTGAGTTCCCAGCCTTGGTCACCCTGGAACCATGTCTCCCTGATGCCAACTGCATCATACCCGTTAACTGCTGTCTGCGCAGTTAATTCGTCCACCTTATTCTGAATACTCCTCGCATTGAGGCACAGAGCCTTCAGGCTTGTCTTTTTAACACACTTTGCCCCTTTAGAATTTTGCTGTAATGTGGCCGTTTTTGTTTTTTGCCTTGGGTTTCTCTGCCCTCCATTTTTACTATTCTCCTTTCTATCTTTTGCTTCTGCCTCCATTTTATTTCCCTCTGTCTCCCTGCATAGGTTCCCATCACCCTGCCATGTTAGTTTAATTCCTCCCCAACAGCACTAGCAAACACTCCCCCTGGGGCATTGGTTCCAGACTTGCCCAGGTGCAGACCATCCGGTATGTACTGGTCCCACCTTTCCCAGAACCGGTTCCAATGTCCCAGGAATTTCAATCCCTTCCTTTTGCACCACTCCTCAAGCCACATAGTCATCTGAGCTATCCTGCGATTCCTACTCTAACTAGCACGTGGCACTGGTAGCAATCCTGAGATTACTACTTTTGAGGTCCTACTTTTTAATTTAGCTCCTCGCTCTCTAAATTCGTCTCGTAGGACCTCATCCCGTTTTTTACCTATATCATTGGTACCTATGTGGACCACGACAACTGGCTGTTCACCCTCCCTTTTCAGAATGTCCTGCACCCGCTCCGAGACATCCTTGATCCTTGCACCAGGGAGGCAACATACCATCCTGGAGTCTCGGTTGTGGCCGCAGAAACACCTATCTATTCCCCTTACAATTGAATCCCTATCACTATCGCGCTCCCACTCTTTTTCCTGCCCTCCTGTGCAGCAGAGCCACCCACGGTGCCATGAACTTGGCTGCTGCTGCCCTCCTCTGATGAGTCATCCCCTTCAACAGTACCCAAAGCGGTGTATCTGTTTTGCAGGGGGATGACAGCAGGGGACCCCTGCACTACCTTCCTTGCACTGCTCTTCCTGTTGGTCTTCCATTCCCTATCTGGCTGTGTACCCTTTACCTGCGGTAAGACCAACTCACTCAATGTGCTATTCACATCATTCTCAGCATCGTGCATGCTCCAGAGTGAATCCAGCCGCAGCTCCAGCTCCGCAACACGGTTCGCCAGGAGCTGGAGGTGGATACACTTCCCGCACACGTAGTCGTCAGGGACACCGGAAGCGTCCCTAACTTCCCACATAGTACAGGAGGAGCATAACATGTGTCCGAGCTCTCCTGCCATGTCTTAACCCTTAGATTAACTTAAATTGACAACAACAATGCTAAAAGATTACTTACTGATCGGGAAAAGAAAAAGAAAACTACTTACCAATCACCAGCCAATCACTTACCCCCTTGGCTGTGACGTCACCTTTCGATTTCTTTCTACTTCTTTTTGCCTCCCTGCTGCAGCTGCACCGGCTGGGCCTCCTCGACACTCGAACTCCCGAGCCTCCCGACTCCTGGGCCTTGTGTAGGCCGCCTCGATCTCCCCGCTCTGCCTCCTCGACACTCGAACTCCCGAGCCTCCCGACTCCTGGGCCTTGTGTAGGCCGCCTCGATCTCCCCGCTCTGTCTCCTCGACACTCAAACTCCCGAGCCTCCCGACTCCTGGGCCTTTTGTAGGCCGCCTCAATCTCCCCGCTCTGTCTCCTCGACGATACTCGAACTCCCGAGCCTCCCGACTCCTGGGCCTTGTGTAGGCCGCCTCGATCTCCCCGCTCTGTCTCCTCGACACTCGAACTCCCGAGCCTCCCGACTCCTGGGCCTTCTGCAGGCCGCCTCGATCTCCCCGCTCTGTCTCCTCGACACTCGAACTCCCGAGCCTCCCGACTCCTGGGCCTTCTGCAGGCCACCTCAATCTCCCCGCTCTGTCTCCTCGACGATACTCGAACTCCCGAGCCTCTCTACTCCTGGGCCTTCTGCAGGCCGCCTCGATCTCCCCGCTCTGTCTCCTCAACACTCGAACTCCCGAGCCTCCCGACTCCTGGGCCTTGTGTAGGCCACCTCTATCTCCCCGCTCTGTCTCCTCGACACTCGAACTCCCGAGCCTCCCGACTCCTGGGCCTTCTGCAGGCCACCTCGATCTCCCCGCTCTGCCTCCTCGACGATACTCGAACTCCCGAGCCTCCCGACTCCTGGGCCTTCTGTAAGCCGCCTCAATCTCCCCGCTCTGTCTCCTCGACACTCGAACTCCCGAGCCTCCTGACTCCTGGGCCTTCTGCAGGCCGCCTCGATCTCCCTGCTCTGTCTCCTCGACACTCGAACTCCCGAGCTTCCCGACTCCTGGGCCTTCTGCAGGCCGCCTCGATCTCCCTGCTCTGTCTCCTCGACACTCGAACTCCCGAGCTTCCCGACTCCTGGGCCTTCTGTAGGCCGCCTCAATCTCCCCGCTCTGTCTCCTCGACACTCGAACTCCCGAGCCTCCTGACTCCTGGGCCTTCTGCAGGCCGCCTCGATCTCCCTGCTCTGTCTCCTCGACACTCGAACTCCCGAGCTTCCCGACTCCTGGGCCTTGTGTAGGCCGCTTTGATCTCGCCACTCTGTCTCCTCGACACTCGAACACCCGAGCCTCCCGACTCCTGGGCCTTCTGCAGGCCGCCTCGATCTCCCCGCTCTGTCTCCTCGACGATACTCGAACTCCCGAGCTTCCCGACTCCTGGGCCTTGTGTAGGCCGCCTCGATCTCCCCGCTCTGTCTCCTCGACACTCGAACTCCCGAGCCTCCTGACTCCTGGGCCTTGTGTAGGCCGCCTCGATCTCCCCGCTCTGTCTCCTCGACACTCGAACTCCTGAGCTTCCCGACTCCTGGGCCTTTTGTAGGCCGCTTTGATCTCCCCGCTCTGTCTCCTCGACACTCGAACTCCCGAGCTTCCCAACTCCTGGGTCTTTTGTAGGCCGCTTTGATCTCGCCGCTCCACCTCCTCGACACTCGAACTCCCGAGCTTCCTGACTCCTGGGCCTTCTGTAGACTGCCTCGATCTCCCCGCTCTGCCTCCTCGACAACACTTGAACTCCCGAGCCTCCCGACTCCTGGGCCTCCATGATCTTGCCCCTCTCTATCTCTGTAACTTTATCCAATGCCAGAACCCATCACTCCCAAGGTCTTTGATCTTCTCACTCTTGCAGTGATAATCTTAGGTAAAACTTGGTGGTAAATAAGGAATTGACTGAAGGAGAGGAAGCAACAGATACTAGTTAGGAGAGTAATTTGAGGCTACAGAAATGTACTGAATGGGGTGATCCAGTGACCAGCGATCAAGCCTTTACTCTTTGTACTCTACATAAATGACATGGTTTCAGAAATGCACTGCAAGTTGTTTAGATTTGCCATTGATACTAAATTAGGAGAGTGGCCATCAAATCTGATGAAACAACGAAGTAACTACAGCACTTACACAAAACTCTCAAGTGACAGATGAAATTCCTCTCCAAAGTCCTTAGACGTGTTGCACCTGACCAAATCACTGCTCATCTGCCCCCTAACTACCCGTTTGATTATCTCCAATCAGGTTTCCGCCCCTCAATGCTGTTGATCTACATTTACTGTATGAAATCGTAAATGGAGTAACTACTTGCACTAAGTCTCCCTTCTGCGCATGCGCAGAAGAGAGTTAGGGCAAGGTCTCCGACTCCGCCCCCCCCCCCCAGCGTAATTTACACTAACCCTTTTCTGCACATTCGCCCATCCATCCTCCGATCCGTCGACCATGTTGCCTCCGCTGTGCCGAGCCTCCGAACAGCCCCGCATTATCACGTTGCCTCCACTGCAGCTCCGAGGCCCAGGCAGCGCCAAACCTCCAATCCATCTGGCCCCAAGAGGGCCCGTGGACGGCCGAGAGGGGAGTGGTAGAGAGAACTAACTTCAGCGGTACCCTGCTCCTGACAAAATGCCTAGAAAATGAACTTGTCATCACTAACACCTTGTTCCGCCAGAGGGACAAGTACAAGGCATCGTGGCAACAACTTCACTCCAAATACTGGTATCTGCTCGACTATGTCATCGTTCGAGCCAGGGATCGCAAGGATGTGCACATCACTAGTGCCATGACAGGAGCTGATGACTGCTGGACAGAACAGCCTAATCCGTTCCATCATCAACATCAACATAGCCCCAAAGCGGGGACGGCAGCAGAAGCAGTGCCGCAAAAAAATCAACGGCGGGACACTCAAAGACCCAGCTAAGATAGCCCTATACAGCCAGCGCCTCACTAGTAACCTGGCGACACTTGATGACCCCGAGACGCAGAATGCCCACAGTGCTTAGTCTGCCCTCCAGGCCTCCATAACCAGCGCCTGCAAAGAGACGCTCGGTCACTCAACCAGGAAACACCAAGACTGGTTTGATGAGAATGACCAGGAGATGCAAGAGTTAATAAATCGTAAGCGCAGGGCATTTCTGAACTGAAGACAACAACCCAACTCGGGAGCAGCAAAGCAGCTTTAGAGACGACTTATGGCCGAGGACCAACAAAAAACTCGGGACCTAACGAATAGATGGTGGGTGGAGAAAGCACAGGAGATTCAGCAGCTGGCCGACAGCCATGATGGACGAGGATTCTTCACTGTAGTCAAGGCCACCTACGGCCCAAACACCCAAGCCCCAACCCCATTGTTGGCCAAGAATGGGAGAATGGGGAGACTCTCATCAAGGACCCGCTGGAAAGAGCACTTCAAAGATCTCCTTAACCGAGACTCTGTCTTTGACTCGAGTGTCCTCGACTCCATCCTGCGGCATGCTACCCGCCACCATCTCAGCAAAGCCCCAGCCCTGCACGAGGTAGAAAAGGCCATCCGTCAGCTCAAGTACAACAAGGCAACGGGAGCGGATGGAATCCCCGCTGAGGCACTAAAGTATGGTGGAGGCACTATTGGCACGAATACATGACCTCATCTCTCTCATCTGGAAGGAGGAGAGCATGCCGGGAGATCTCAGAGATGCAGTAATCGTGACCATCTTTTAAAAAGGTGACAAGTCCGACTGCGGCAACTACAGAGGAATCTCCCTGTTATCAGCCACTGGGAAAGTCATTGATAGAATCTTCCTCAACTGTCTTCTCCCTGTGGCTGAGGAGCTCCTCCAGGAGTCACAGTGAGGATTTCGTCCACTACGGGGTACAACGGACATGATCTTTACAGCGCGACAACTGCAAGAGAAATGCAGGGAACAGCACCAGCCCTTGTACCTGTCCTTCTTTGACCTTACAAAGGCCTTTGACACTGTCAACCGCGAGCGTCTATGGAGCGTCCTCCTCCGTTTCGGCTGCCCCCAAAAGTTTGACCAATAGATCCACCACAGATCCAATCCACATCTGGACCGGGGTCAAGCAGGGCTGCGTCATCGCGCCAACCCTCTTCTCGATCTTCCTCGCCGTAATGTTCCACCTCACAGTCAACAAGCTCCCCGCTGGAGTGGAACTAAATTACAGAACCAGTGGGAACCTGTCCAACCGTCGTCGTCTCCAGGCCAGGTCCAAGACAGTTCCAACCTCTGTCATCGAACTACAATACGTGGACGACGATTGCGTCTGCGCACATTCAGAGACTGAACTCCAAGACATAGTCAACATCTTCACCGAGGCATACGAAAGTATGGGCTTTACACTAAACATCCGTAAGACAAAGGTCCTCCACCAACCTGACCCCACCACACAGCACTGCCCCCCAGTCATCAAGATCCACGCGCAGCCCTGGACATCGTGGACCACTTTCTATATCTCGGGAGCCTATTATCAGCAAGGGCAGATATCGACGACGAGATTCAACACTGCCTCCAGTGCGCCAGCGCAGCCTTTGGCCGCCTGAGGAAGAGAGTGTTCAAAGATCAGGCCCTCAAATCTACCACCAAGCTCATGGTCTACAGGGCTACAGCGATACCCGCCCTCCTGTATGGCTCAGAGACATGGACCATATACAGTCGCTGGAGAAATACCATCAACGATGTCTCCACAAGATCCTGCAAATCCCCTGGAAAGACAGACACACCAAAGTTAGTGTCCTTGATCATAGAAACATAGAAACATAGAAATATAGAAAATAGGTGCAGGAGTAGGCCATTCGGTCCTTCGAGCCTGCACCGCCATTCAATGAGTTCATGGCTGAACATGCAACCTCAGTACCCCATTCCTGCTTTCTCGCCATACCCCTTGATCCCCCGAGTAGTAAGGACTACATTTAACTCCTTTTTGAATATATTTAGTGAATTGGCCTCAACAACTTTCTGTGGTAGAGAATTCCACAGGTTCACCACTCTCTGGGTGAAGAAGTTTCTCCTCATCTCGGTCCTAAATGGCTTACCCCTTATCCTTAGACTGTGACCCCTGGTTCTGGACTTCCCCAACATTGGGAACATTCTTCCTGCATCTAACCTGTCTAACCCCGTCAGAATTTTAAACGTTTCTATGAGGTCCCCTCTCATTCTTCTGAACTCCAGTGAATACAAGCCAAGTTGATCCAGTCTTTCTTGATATGTCAGTCCCGCCATCCCGGGAATCAGTCTGGTGAACCTTTGCTGCACTCCCTCAATGCAAGAACATCCTTCCTCAAGTTAGGAGACCAAAACTGTACACAATACTCCAGGTGTAGCCTCACCAAGGCCGTGTACAACTGTAGCAACACCTCCCTGCCCCTGTACTCAAATCCCCTCGCTATGAAGGCCAACATGCCATTTGCTTTCTTAACCGCCTGCTGTACCTGCATGCCAACCTTCAATGACTGATGTTCCATGACACCCAGGTCTCATTGCACCTCCCCTTTTCCTAATCTGTCACCATTCAGATAATAGTCTGTCTCTCTGTTTTTACCACCAAAGTGGATAACCTCACATTTATCCACATTATACTTCATCTGCCATTCATTTGCCCACTCACCTAACCTATCCAAGTCACTCTGCAGCCTCATAGCACAGAACTATGGGCCAACATCCCCAGCATTGAAGCAGTGACCACACTCGATCAGCTCCGTTGGGCAGACCACATTGTTCGCATGCCTGCCACAAGACTCACAAAGCAAGCGCTCTACTCGGAACTCCTACACGGCAAGCGAGCCCCAGGTGGGCAGAGGAAACGTTTCAAGGACACCCTCAAAGCCTCCTTGATAAAATGCAACATCCCCACCGACACCTGGGAGTCCCTGGCCAAAGACCGCCCTAAGTGGATGGAGAGCATCCGGGAGGGCGCTGAGCGCCTTGAGTCTCGTTGCCGAGAGCATGCAGAATACAAGTGCAGGCAGTGGAAGGAGCATGCGGCAAATCAGTCTCCCCACCCACCCTTTCCTTCATCCACTGTCTGTCCCACCTGTGACAGAGACTGTAATTCCTGCATTGGACTGTACAGTCACCTAAGAACTCACTTTTAGAGTGGAAGCAAGTCTTCCTCGATTTCGAGGGACTGTCTGTGATGATGATGGAAGATAGAGAGAGACTGTGGGGGTGGAGAGAGAGACTGGGGGAGGGGACAGAGAGAGAGACAGGAGAGAGAGAGAGAGAGAGGTTGGGGGGGGGGGGAAGAGAGAGAGAGTGCGGGGGGGAGAAAGAGAGACTGGGGGAGGAGAGAGAGTGGGGGGAGAGAGAGAGAGATGGGGGTGTGAAAGAGAGAGAGAGCCTGGGGGAGGGTGGGTCGGAGGGAGAGAGAGAGAGGGAGAGAAATAGAGAGAGGCGGAGGAGAGAGAAAGAGAGAGTCTGGGGGGGAGAGAGAGATAGACTGGGGGGTAGGGAGAGAGACTGGGGGTGGGGGAGGGAGAGAGAGAGACTGCGGGGGGAGTGGGGAGAGAGAGAGATTGCGGGGGGGGGAGAGAAAGCGAGAGAGACGGGGGAGAGAGAGAGAGAGACTGGAGGGGGGAGAGAGCGCTTGGTGGGGGCGGGGGGAGGAAGAGAGAGAGACTGGGGCGGGGGGAGAGAGACTGGGGGCAGTGAGTGAGACAGGGGAGAAAAAGAGACTAGGGGGGTGCGGAGAAAGAGAGAGAGAGAGTGAGACGGGAGAGAGAGAGAGAGAGACTGGGGGGGAAGAGAGAGAGAGACTGGTGGGGGGGGGGGGGTGGAGCGAGAGAGAGAGAGAGTGGGGGAGAGAGAGAGAGAGAGAGAGAGAGCTGGGGGCGGTGGGGGGTGGGGGTCTAGAGAGAGAGACACAGGTGGAGTAATCGGAGGGGAGAGAGGAAACTCATGGAAGATGGTTCACATTTTTTCAACCCCCCTACAAGGGATATTGTTGGAGTGGATGGAATCCAGATGTCACGAAAGTGTCACTATTCACTTCATACCCAATAAACTTGTTAACAATCCGTACACAATGCCTGCCCCATCTATGTTGGGGTGGGTAATGTCATGCACTTGTGGTGGGGTAAGGTGCTTTGGCTGGGGGAGGGATGTGTCCTTTCTGACTTCTGAAGTCAAAATGTCCCAAAGTGCTTTACAATGGGCAAAGTTAGGCTGGCAGGTTCCATTCACACATTCCAGAGAAACTTCAGGGTGTGACTTATCCTCCGAGGGGACCAATCAGCAAAAGGTCATGTGACAATGGAGAGCCAATCAGAGAAACGGCTGCAATTCAGTTAGTACAAATAGACGCATCCAATATTGAAGGGCACGTACTTGCAGTCACGCGAATCACTGGGCCTTGGAGAGTATCAGCGATGTCCATGTGTCCTATCTGGTTAATCTTTTTGTGCCTTGTTTGTTCAGCTGTTACTGACTTTTTTGTTAAAATATCGGACTGAGAAAAAGGACAATGGTGGTTGACCAGTATGAAAATAGACAATGCATGGAGACTGATGGCATAGAAAATGGACGCAATTCACAAGGATCCGAGTGGTTGAGGTCACTGCTGGGCATTTGAGTCACTGTTTCATTCAGTAAATGGGCTGCTCTTGCAGCTCGATGGAAGAATCCTGTACTTATAATTATAGATACTTTTAAAATAGAGCATTTACCATTCATAGTAAAAAGAAAAGAAACACTTGTATTTATATAGCGCCTTTCACGACCACCGGACATCTCAAAGCGCTGCACAGCCAATGAAGTACTTTTTGGAGTGTAGTCAACGTTGTAATGTAGAAAACACGGCAGCCAATTTGCGCACAGCAAGCTCCCACAAACAGCAATGTGATAATGACCAGATAATCTGTTTTTTATTATGTGGATAAATATTGCTCTTCTTCGAAATATTGCCATGGGATCTTTTACGTCCACCTGAGAGGGCAGACGTAAAAGATCCATGTATACGGGCACTGAATGCAGCCATGCTGATGTCTACAGCCTGGACTCCATTCCTTCCTGTCTGAAGGAGGAAATAATAGAGGAAACATTGGCCAAACATCAGTCAGTTATCCCTTGAACTGTCTGTGCCAGCCTAAGATTAATGCCGGAATAGAAATAGCTAAAGGAACTTGTCTAATAACATTTAATCACTTTATTTATAAAGAAGAACTGCCTCTGAAGAATCTCGGTTTAACATCTCATCCGAACGACGACACCTCTGACAGTGCACTGGAGTGTCAGCCTAGATTTTTGTGCTCAAGTCTCTGGAGTAGGACTTGAAAAGGTTTTTACCTTGAGATTAGCCTCTTCATTAAAATCTACTGATGTACCTGTTTATCATTTGGTCTGGACTTCATCAGCTGTGAAGCACTTTGGGACATCCTGAGTTTGTGAAGGGCGCTATACAAATGCAAATCTTTCTTTTACACAGCACATTTTACGAGATTCTTCAGAAGCAGTTCTTCTTTATAAATAAAGTGATTAAATGTTATTAGCCAAGTTACTTTAGCTATTTCTGTTGCGGCATTAATCTTAGGCTGGCACAGACAGCTGCAGGGATAGCTGATTGATGTTTGGCCAATGTTTCCTCTATTATTTCCTCCTTCAGACAGGAAGGAATGGAGTCCAGGCTGTAGGCATCAGCATGGCTGCATTCAGTGCCCGTATACACTGTAATACCACAAAGCATTTGAGCCAGCAGTTTGATGCAGAATTAGCCAAACACAATCAATAAGGGTAGACAAACTGGAGACCCGACAGACCAATGACTAAATGATTGACTACTGAAGCCTTTGAGGCACCTTAAGTCTTGTCAGTACTGAGAACAGTACACTGCCTTTGTGTTAACAGAACCCTGTGTCTGACGGCAGGATTTGGTGTGTATTACACTTACAGGTACTGAGCTTCCTGATGGTTCAGCTGAATAAGACAATGGAGGTGAAGTTCATCTTCGACAACAGCACAAAGTGGGTGGTAACAACTCGGCAGCCCGACTTACATCCTGTCCGATTTCTTTTTCCATTGACTTCTCCCTCAATGAGTGTCTGAGTCATACAGACGAGAAGGTTTCAGGTTCCGTATGCTGTGAGGTCGCAACTTGCTTACTCTTTTGCACAGGCTCCATGTGGGATTGAAAGCTGCCAGAAGGACTGAGAATCTTCTCATTAGGAACATAAGAACAGGAGTCGGCCATTCAGCCCCTTGAGCTCGCTCCGCCATTTAATTAGTTCATGGCTGATTTCGACCTGCCTTAGCTCCATCTTCCTTGATACCCTTACCTAACAAAAATCTACAAATCCCAGTCTTAAAAACTTCAGTTGTCCCATCGAGCGCAGACATTCGGGAGAGATTTTTGGTTCTATTACCCTATTATTTTGTTGACATGACAGTACCACTGTTAGATCAGGATTTCGGAATGAGGTCCTTGTATATTCACACGGGATTAAGGCTTTGTGGAATGCAGCAGTGGCTCCATAAGCAGCAATAATTGTAACATATAAAGGAAGTGCAAAAGAACCAGAGGTGACATGAGGGGGAAAGAAATTACACAGCGAGTAGTTCAGATCTGGAATACGTGGCCTGAAAAGATGGTGGAAGTAGATTCAATAATAACTTTCAAAAGGGAATTGGATAAATACTTGCAGGAGAAACATTTGCGGAACTATGGGGAAGAACGGGGGAGTGGGACTAATTGGATAGCTCTTTCAAAGAGCTAGAACAGGCACAAAAGGCTTAATGGTCTCTTTTTGTGTTGTATCAGTGGCTCAGTTGGTAGCACCCTCGCCTCTGAGTCAGAAGGTTGTGGGTTCAAGTCCCATGCTAGATTGAGCAGACTGTGTCTTTACTCATTGGAGTTCAGAAGGATGAGAGGTGATCTTATAGAAACATTTAAAATAATGAAAGAGATAGAGGCAGAGAGGTTGTTTCCACTGGTCGGGGAGACTAGAACTAGGGGGCACAGCCTCAAAATACAGGGGAGCCAATTTAAAACCGAGCTGAGAAGGAATTTCTTCTCCCAGAGGGTTGTGAATCTGTGGAATTCTCTGCCCAAAGAAACAGTTGAGGCTAGCTCATTGAATGTATTCAAGTCACAGATAGATAGATTTTTAACCAATAAGGGAATTAAGGGTTACGGGGAGCGGGCGGGTAAGTGGAGCTGAGTCCACGGCCAGATCAGCCATGATCTTGTTGAACGTCGGAGCAGGCTCGAGGGGCTAGATAGCCTACTCCTGTTCCTAATTCTTATATTCTATGTTCTTATGTTCTTGAACACAAAATTCTAGGCGGTCACTTGAGTGCAGTGCTGAGGGAGCATTGCATTGTTGGAGGTGCCGTCTTTCGAAAGAGACAGAAAAGATCCCATGGCACTATTTCGATGAAGAGCAGGGGAGTTATCCCCGGTGTCCTGGCCAATATTTATTCTTCAATCAACATAACAAAAACAGATGATCTGGTCATTATCACATTGCTGTTTGTGGGAGTTTGCTGTGCGCAAATTGGCTGCCGCGTTTCCTACATTACAACGTTGACTACACTCCAAAAAGTACTTAATTGACTGTGCAGCGCTTTGAGACATCTGGTGGTCGTGAGAAGTACTATATAAATGCAAGTCAATCATTCTAGTCTGCAAATCATTGAGTACATTTTTAATTCTGGCTCGGAAAAGCCAACTCTTCCGTGAGATTTCTCGTGGATTATAGTGCTTTGTGATGTTGTGTGTGTTTCTGATCTTAGAAATCCAGCAGCAAAAACTTTGATGCTGGAGTTGAGTCACTTGAACAGAACACACGTATATTCGGGAGAGCCTGATAGTGATCGTTGGCCAGCAATCAGATCTGGCAGCTGTTTCACCCCATGGGCTGCAGCTCACAGCACTGGCTTTTGATTGGCAATTGGTTTAACCAGTACATTTACAATGCCGTGGATTCTTTGTGCTTCACTGGTTTTCTAAAATGAGATTGACCTTATCTGCAGTTGCATTAATTCTAATAAAACAGAACTGCGTATTAGGAGTAAGATTATGCAAAATGTGCCATAAAGTAATTCTGTTGTCTATCATCACAAATGAAAGAAGACCTTGAAGACCTATTACTTTGAATCAATAATGTTATGATAAGTGATGTGATGAATTTCAGTACAATTTATGTTTCTGCATTGTGCATTTATAGACAAATAAAAACATTTGTAATTTTGTCTTGCACGGTGCATTTTTTTCTAGTTTAATAAGAACAACAGTTGTATCCTTGATTTATCTTTGACCAAAGTCTGCTCGCTCTGCATTCTATCTGTATTGAATGTAAACAACTTGCATTTATATAGTGCTTTTAATGTAGAAACATGTTCCAAGGCACTTCACAGTGGCTCAATCAAACAACAAAAGATATTTTGTATCAGTCTTTACGGTAGAGGACACTAACAATATTCTGACAGTGGATAGTCAAGGGGCTATAGGGGGGGGAGGAACTTAACACAATCACAATCACTAAGGAGGTGGTACTCAGTAAGATAATGGGACTAAAGGCAGATAAATCCCCTGGACCTGATGGCTTGCATCCTAGGGTCTTAAGAGAAGTAGCGGCAGGGATTGTGGATGCATTGGTTGTAATTTACCAAAATTCCCTGAATTCTGGGGAGGTCCCAGCAGATTGAAAACTGCAAATGTAACACCCCTATTTAAAACAGGAGGCAGACAAAAAACAGGAAACTATAGACCAGTTAGCCTAACATCTGTGGTTGGGAAAATGTTGCAATCCATTATTAAAGAAGCAGTAGCAGGACATTTGGAAAAGCAAAATTCGGTCAGGCAGACTCAGCATGGATTTATGAAGGGGAAGCCATGTTTGCCAAATTTGCTGGAGTTCTTTGAAGATGTAACGAACAGGGTGGATAAAGGGGAACCAGTGGATGTGGTGTATTTGGACTTCCGGAAGGCATTTGACAAGGTGCCACATAAAAGGTTACTGCACAAGATAAAAGTTCACGGGGTTGGGGGTAATATATTAGCATGGATAGAGGATTGGCTAACTAACAGAAAACAGAGTCGGGATAAATGGTTCATTCTCTGGTTGGCAACCAGTAACGAGTGGGGTGCCACAGGGATCATGCTGGGACCCCAACTATTTACAATCTATATTAACGACTTAGAAGAAGGGACTGAGTGTAACATAGCCAAGTTTGCTGATGATACAAAGATGAGAGGAAAAGCAATGTGTGAGGAAGACACAAAATCTGCAAAAGGACATAGACAAGCTAAGTGAGTGGGCAAAAATTTGGTAGATGGAGTATAATGTTGGAAAATGTAAGGTGATGCACTTTGGCAGAAAAAAATCAAAGAGCAAGTTATTATTTAAATGGAGAAAGATTGCAAAGTGCAGTAGTACAGCAGGACCTGGGGGTATTTGTGCATGAAACACAAAAGGATAGTATGCAGGTACAGCAAGTGATCAGGAAGGCCAATGGTATCTTGGCTTTATTGCAGAGGGGATGGAGTATAAAAGCAGGGAAGTCTTACTACAGCTATATAAAGGTATTGTAAGGTCACACCTGGAATACTGCGTGCAGTTTTGGTTTCCATATTTACGAAAGGATATACTTGCTTTGGAGGCAGTTCAGAGAAGGTTCACAAGGTTGATTCCGGGGATGAAGGGGTTGACTTATGAGGAAAGGTTGAGTAGGTTGGGCTTCTACTCATTGGAATTCAGAAGAATGAGAGGTGATTTTATAAGATTATGAGGGGGCTTGACAAGGTGGATGCAGAGAGGATGTTTCCACTGATGGGAGAGACTAGAACTAGGGGGCACGATCTTAGAGTAAGGGGCCGCCCATTTAAAACAGAGATGAGGAGAAATTTTTTCACTCAGAGGGTTGTAAATCTGTGGAATTCGCTACCTCAGAGAGCTGTGGAAGCTGGGACATTGAATAAATTTAAGACAGAAATAGACAGTTTCTTAAACGATAATCGGATAAGGGGTTATGGAGAGTAAGAACTTAAGAACATAAGAATTGGGAACAGGAGTAGGCCATCTAGCCCCTCGAGCCTGCTCCGCCATTCAACAAGATCATGGCTGATCTGGTCGTGGACTCAGCTCCACTTACCCGCCCTCTCCCCGTAACCCTTAATTCCCTTATTGGTTAAAAATCTATCTATCTGTGACTTGAATACATTCAATGAGCTAGCCTCAACTGCTTCCTTGGGCAGAGAATTCCACAGATTCACAACCCTCTGGGAGAAGAAATTCCTTCTCAACTCGGTTTTAAATTGGCTCCTCCGTATTTTGAAGCTGTGCCCCCTAGTTCTAGTCTCCCCGACCAGTGGAAACAACCTCTCTGCCTCTATCTTGTCTATCCCTTTCATGATTTTAAATGTTTCTATAAGATCACCCCTCATCCTTCTGAACTCCAAGGAGTAAAGACCCAGTCTACTCAATCTATCATCATAAGGTAACCCCCTCATCTCCGGAATCAGCCTAGTGAATCGTCTCTGTACCCCCTCCAAAGCCAGTATATCCTTCCTTAAGTAAGGTGACCAAAACTGCACGCAGTACTCCAGGTGCGGCCTCATCAATACCCTGTACAGTTGCAGCAGGACCTCCTTGCTTTTGTACTCCATCCCTCTCACAATGAAGGCCAACATTCCATTCGCCATCCTGATTACCTGCTGCACCTGCAAACTAACCTTTTGGGATTCATGCACAAGGACCCCAGGTCCCTCTGCACCACAGCATGTTGTAATTTCTCCCCATTCAAATAATATTCCCTTTTACTGTTTTTTTTCCCAAGGTGGATGACCTCACACTTTCCGACATTGTATTCCATCTGCCAAACCTTAGCCCATTCGCTTAACCTATCCAAATCTCCTTGCAGCCTCTCTGAGTCCTCTACACAACCCGCTTTCCCACTAATCTTAGTGTCATCTGCAAATTTTGTTGCACTACACTCTGTCCCCTCTTCTAGGTCATCTATGTATATTGTAAACAGTTGTGGTCCCAGCACTGATCCCTGTGGCACACCACTAACCACTGAATTCCAACCGGAAAAGGACCCATTTATCCCGACTCTCTGCTTTCTGTTCGCCAGCCAATTCTCGATCCATGTTAATACATTTACTCTGACTCCGTGTACCTTTATCTTCTGCAGTAACCTTTTGTGTGGCACCTTATCGAATGCCTTTTGGAAATCTAAATACACCACATCCTTCGGTACACCTCTATCCACCATGCTCGTTATATCCTCAAAGAATTCCAGTAAATTAGTTAAACATGATTTCCCCTTCATGAATCCATGCTGCGTCTGCTTGATTGCACTATTCCTATCTAGATGGCCCGCTATTTCTTCCTTAATGATAGTTTCAAGCATTTTCCCCACTACAGATGTTAAACTAACTGGCCTATAGTTACCTGCCTTTTGCCTGCCCCCTTTTTTAAACAGAGGAGTTACATTAGCTGCTTTCCAATCCGCTGGTACCTCCCCAGAGTCCAGAGAATTTTGGTAGATTATAACGAATGCATCTGCTATAACTTCCGCCATCTCTTTTAATACTCTGGTATACATTTCATCAGGACCAGGGGACTTGTCTACCTTGAGTCCCATTAGCCTGTCCAGCACTACCCCCCTAGTGATAGTGATTGTCTCAAGGTCCTCCCTTCCCACATTCCTGTGGCCTGCAAATTTTGTCATGGTTTTTGTGTCTTCCACTGTGAAGACGGAAGCAAAATAATTGTTTAAGGTCTCAGCCATTTCCACATTTCCCATTATTAAATCCCCCTTCTCATCTTCTAAGGGACCAACATTTACTTTAGTCACTCTTTTCCGTTTGATATATCTGTAAAAGCTTTTACTATCTGTTTTTATGTTTTGCGCAAGTTTACCCTCATAATCTATCTTCCCTTTCTTTATTGCTTTTTTAGTCATTCTTTGCTGTTGCTTAAAATTTTCCAATCCTCGAGTTTCCCACTAACCTTGGCCACCTTATATGCATTGGTCTTTGATTTGATACTTTCCTTTATTTTCTTGGTTATCCACGGCTGGTTATCCCTTCTCTTGCCGCTCTTCTTTTTCACTGGAATATATTTTTGTTGCGCACTATGAAAGAGCTCCTTAAAAGTCCTCCACTGTTCCTCAATTGTGCCACCGTTTAGTCCTTGTTTCCAGTCTACTTTAGCCAACTCTGCCCTCATCCCACTGTAGTCCCCTTTGTTTAAGCATAGTACGCTCGTTTCTGACTCAACTTCCTCACCCTCAATCTGTATTACAAATTCAACCATATTGTGATCACTTATTCCGAGAGGATCTTTTACTAGGAGATCGTTTATTTTTCCTGTCTCATTACACAGGACCAGATCTAAGATGGCTTGCTCCCTTGTAGGTTCTGTTACATACTGTTCTAAGAAACAATCCCGTATGCATTCTATGAATTCCTTCTCCAGGCTACCCCGTGCGATTTGATTTGACCAATCGATATGTAGATTAAAATCCCCCATGACTACTGCCGTTCCTTTTTCACATGCCACCATTATTCCCTTGATTATTGCCCGCCCCACCATGAAGTTATTATTTGGGGGCCTATAAACTACGCCGACCAGTGACTTTTTCCCCTTACTATCTCTAATCTCCACCCACAATGATTCAACATTTTGTTCATTGGAGCCAATATCATCCCTTACAACTGCCCTGATATCATCTTTTATTAACAGAGCTACCCCTTCTTGCCTATCTTTCTGAATCGTCAGATACCCCTGTATGTTTAATTCCCAGTCTTGGCCACCCTGCAACCATGTTTCTGTAATGGCCACCAAATCATACCCATTTTTAATGATTTGTGCCGTCAACTCATTTACTTTATTTCGAATGCTGCGTGCATTTAGCATCCTAGTTTTTAAACCATGATTTTTAGTTTTTACCCCTCCTGCAGCCCTTTTATATTCAGTGGCCCTTTTTGTTTCTTGCCTTTGGTTTCTCTGCCCTCCACTTTTACTCATCTCTTTTCTGTCTTTTGTTTTTGTCTCCTTTTTGTTTCCCTCTGTCTCCCTGTATTGGTTCCCATCCCCCTGCCATATTAGTTTAACTCCTCCCCAACAGCACTAGCAAACACTCCCCCTAGGACATTGGTTTCGGTCCTGCCCAAGTGCAGACCGTCCAGTTTGTACTGGTCCCACCTCCCCCAGAACCTGTTCCAATGCCCCATGAATTTGAATCCCTCCCTGCTGCACCACTGCTCAAGCCACGTATTCATCTGTGCTATCCTGCGATTCCTACTCTGACTAGCACGTGGCACTGGTAGCAATCCCGAGATTACTACTTTTGAGGTCCTTCTTTTTAATTTAGCTCCTAGCTCCTTAAATTCGTCTCGTAAGACCTCATCCCTTTTTTTACCTATGTCGTTGGTACCAATGTGCACCACGACAACTGGCTGTTCTCCCTCCCTTTTTAGAATGTCCTGCACTCGCTCGGAGACATCCTTGACCCTTGCACCAGGGAGGCAACATACCATCCTGGAGTCTCGGTTGCGGCCGCAGAAACGCTATCTATTCCCCTTATGATTGAATCCCCTATCACTATCGCTCTCCCACTCTTTTTCATGCCCTTCTGTACATCAGAGCCAGCCACGGTGCCATGAACTTGGCTGCTGCTGCTCTCCCCTGATGAGTCATCCCCCCCAACAGTATCCAAAGCAGTGTATCTGTTTTGCAGGGGGATGACCAGATGGGACCCCTGCACTGCCTTCTTTGTACTACTCTTCCTGCTGGTCTTCCATTCCCTAGCTGGCTGTGGATCCTTCTCATGCGGTAAGACCAACTTACTACATGTGCCACTTATGTCATTCTCAGCATCGTGGATGCTCCAGAGTGAATCCACCCTCAACTCCAATTCCACAACGCGGTCCGTCAGGAGATGGAGGCAGATACACTTCTCACACACGTAGTCGTCAAGGACACCGGAAGTGTCCCTGAGTTCCCACATGGTACAGGAGGAGCATAACACGTGACCGAGCTCTCCTGCCATGCCTTAACCCTTAGATACCCTTAAATTGGTAACAACAATGTTACAGTTTACTTACTGATATAAAAAATAAAAAGTAGGTAGGGAAGTGGAGCTGAGTCCATGATCAGATCAGCCATGATCTTATTGAATGGTGGAGCAGGCTCGAGAGGCCACATGGCCTACTCCTGTTCCTATTTCTTATGTTCTTGTGTTCTAAGCCAATAGTAGGAGGGGTGACAAAAATCTTGGTCAAACAGGTGAGCTTTAAGGATGGTCTTAAAGGAGGATAGGCAGAGGGAGGAAATTAAGAGTGTAGGGCCGAGGCAGCTCAGGCATGGCCTGCCAATGGTGGAGCAAATGGGGTTTGCACAAGAAGGCAGACAGAAGATTGTAGATTCGGCGGAAGGACCGGGTGGGGGGCTGTAGGGGCGTTCAAAGGCTGGAAGAGGTTACAGAGATGGAGAGAGGCAAGGCTACAAAGGAATTTAAATGCAGGTTGGGAATTAAAATTTGAGCTGTTGTTTAACGGGAAGCCAATACTGATCAGTGAGGAAGGGTGATGGACAAGCAGGACCCCTGGTGCACCAGAGTTTTGGATCAGCTCAAGCTTATGAAGGATTGACTATAGGAGTTTGACGAGGAAAGTATTGGAATTGTCAAATCTGGACGTGACAAAGGCATGGATGATGGTTTCAGCAGCAGATAAGCTGAGGTAAGAGTGAAGGCGGATGAGGTTACAGAGGTGGAAATAGACGGTCTTGGAGGGGATAGTGGGTCAGTTGCTCAGTTCTGGCTCAAATTCGATATAAAGGTTGCAATCAGTTTGGTTAAGGCTGGGTGGGGGGCTGGGGGGGCGGGGTCACAAGGATTCTGAGTGTGTAGTGAGGGCCGAAGATAATGGCTTCAGTCTTCCCAATGTTTATCTGGAGGAAATTGTATCTCAACCGATTTTAATTCCCAGCTGGAAGTCATGCAGGTGAGACTGAGTCGACAACAAAACCATCTGACACTGCTCAGTGTGAGGCTCAGGAGATTTTAACTTGAAGGCTCCATTTGCCAAGGCCCTGTCAATCTATCTCTTGAACCCAGCAGGTAGTTGGGTAACCGGCGGTCAATATTGATGGCTGCTGGGTGGGAGTGGGATTTTGGTTGACAGGAGGCCACCACCTGGGACCCCAAAGGAATGGTCCACAGCACTCAGGAAAGTAGTTGGAAGGTTTCATCCTTTATTATGAGGGTACTAATTAGCGATGAGGTAACGAACAACTGCGCGAAAATGCAAAGAACAGTCGGTATCCTGGAGAAGTTCTCAGAAGGGAGGCCTCCGTGGAGAGACTCGACCAATACTTCGTGGCCAACGAGCAGGAAGGGGACGAGAACGCTGCCAAACGAAGGGCGATCCTCCAAACTGTCTGTGGGGCAACAACCTATGGCCTCATGAAGAATCTCCTAGCTCTGGCAAAACCAACAGAGAAATCATATGAAGAATTGTGTACACTGGTCCGGGAGCACCTAAATCCTAAGGCAAGTGTTTTGATGGCGAGATGTTGGTTCTACACGTGTCAACGATCGGAGGGCCAGGAAGTGGCGAGCTACGTCGCCGATCTAGGGCGCCTCGCAGGACATTGTGAGTTTGAGGGATTCCTAGAGCAAATGCTTAGAGACTTTCTTGTACTGAACATTGGCCATGAGACAATCCTTCGCAAACTATTGACTGTAGAAACTCCGAATTTAAGTAAAGCCATAACGATAGCCCAGGCATTTATGTCCACCAGGGACAACACCAAGTAGATCTCGCAGAGTAAAGACGTTTCGGCCAGTACTGTGCATAAAGTAACGTCGGTTTTGAGCAGAAATATACAGGGCAGAACGTACACGCCGGCTGCTGCTGCCTGACCTCAGATGACCCAGAGTCCGCCATCAATCGTTAATGTGAGGCAGTTAACACCTTGTTGACGTTGTGGAGGTGATCGTTGGCCCCATCAATGCCACTTCAAGTACTATGCGTGTAACGGTTGCAGATCAATAGGACACCTCCAGCGAATGTGGTGAGCTGCAAACACTGCAAACCCTGCAGACCACCACATTGCAGAGTAAGATCAATCCACTGTGGATCAGCCTGAATTGGAGACTCGTACCGAGGAGGCAGAAGTGTACAGGGTTCACACATTCGCTCCGAAATGTCCACCAATAATGTTGAAAGTTTAATTGAACGGTATTCCAGAATATATGGAACTGGACTCGGGGGCAAGTCAGTCCATAATGAGTAAAAAGGCCTTCGACAGGCTGTGGGGCAAAAAGGCACACAGGCCCAAGCTCAGCCCCATTCACACCAAACTAAGGACTTACACCAAGAAACTAATCCCTGTAACTGGCAGTGCAGAAGTCAAAGTCTCCTATGACGGAGCAGTACACGAACTCCCACTGTGGATTGTGCCAGGGGATGGCCCCTCGTTGTTTGGCAGAAGCTGGCTGGGAAAAATCCGCTGGAACTGGGACGACATCCGAGCGCTTTTGTCCGTTGACGATGTCTCATGTGCCCAGGTTCTGAGCAAGTTCCCGTCATTGTTCGAGCCAGGCATTGGAAGCTTCTCGGGGGCGAAAGTGCAGATCCATTTGGTTCCCGGTAGGCTACCCATCCATCACAAGGCAAGGACTGTACCATACATGATGCGTGAAAAAGTGGAAATTGAGCTGGACAGGCAGCAGCGAGAAGGCATCATCGCGCCGGTGGAATTCAACGACTGGGCTAGTCCGATTGTCACAGTACTTAAAGAGGACGGCACGGTTAGAATTTGTGGGGACTATAAAGTAACGATTAACCGTTTTTCTCTGCAGGACCAGCACCCGCTACCTAAGGCAGACGACCTATTTGCGACTCTGGTTGGAGGAAAGACGTTCACTAAGCTGGATCTGACCTCGGCCTACACGATGCAGGAGCTGGAGGAGTCTTCGAAAGGCCTCACCTGCATCAACACGCACAAATGTCTGTTCATCTATAACCAGTGCCCGTTCGGGATTCGGTCGGCCGCGGCAATCTTCCAACGGAACATGGAGCGCCTGCTAAAGTCGGTTCCTCGCACGTGGTTTTCTAGGACGACATACTGGTTACAGGTCGGAACACCATTGAGCACTTGAAGACTCTGGAAGAGGTTCTTAGTCGGTTGGATCACGTGGGGCTCAGGTTGAAATGCTCGAAGTGTTTTTTCCTGGCGCAGGAGGTCGAGTTCTTGGGAAGAAGGAACGCGGCAGACGGCATCAGGCCAAGACGGAGGCCATTAAATACGCGCCGAGACCACAGAACGTGATGGACCTGTGGTTGTTCCTGGGACTCCTTAACTATTTCAGTAATTTCTTACCTGGATTAAGCACTCTGCTAGAACCTCTACATGCGCTACTGCGCAAGGGAGACGGCTGGGTATGGGGGAATTCACAAGAGGCTATCCTTAAGAAAGCCAGAAATCTGTTGTGTTCAAACAAACAGTTTGTCCTGTATAACTCTTGTAAACGATTGGTGCTAGCTTGCGATGCGTCGTCATACGGGGTCGGGTCTGTGTTACAACAGGCTAACGAATCGGGGATTTTGCAACTGGTCGCTTATGCGTCCAGTAGTTTGTCCAAGGCTGAAAGGGCCTAGAGCATGATTGAAAAAGAGGCTCTGGCATGGGTTTACGGTGTGAAAAAAATGCACCAGTACTTATTTGGCCTCAAGTTTGAGCTTGAAACTGACCACAAGCCGCTCATATCGCTGTTCTCTGAGAGCAAAGGGATTAATACCCATGTCTCTGCCCGCATCCAAAGATGGGTGCTCACGCTGTCGGCATGCAACTATGTAATCCGCCACAGACCAGGCACCGAGAACTGTGCTGATGCTCTCAGTCGACTACCATTGCCCACCACTGGGGTGGAAATGGCACAGCCAGTGGACTTGTTCATGGTCATGGAAGCATTCGAGAACGGAAAGTCCCCGTTATGGCCCGCCAGATCAGGACCTGGACCAGCCAGGATCCTTTACTGTCCTTGGTAAAAAAAACTGTCCTCCATGAGAGCTGGTCCGGTGTCCCAGCAGAGATGCAGGAGGCAATTAAGCCGTTCCACAGACGCAAAGACGAGTTGTCCCTGCAGGCAGGCTATCTGTTGTGGGGCAATCGCGTGGTCTTGCCCAAGAAAGGCAGAGATACATTCATTTATGAACTGCACAGTACCCACCCAGGCATTGTAATGATGAAAGCCACAGCCAGATCCCATGTGTGGTGGCCTGACATTGACTCAGATTTAGAGTCATGCGTACGCCAATGCAACACTTGCTCTCAGTTGATTAATGCACCCAAAGAGGCACCGCTAAGTTTGTGGTCGTGGCCCTCCAATCCGTGGTCGAGGATCCACGTGGACTATGCGAGCCCATTTCTAGACAAAATGTTTTTGGTTGTCGTGGACGCTTACTCAAAATGGATTGAATGTGCGATAATGTTTGCCACGCACGGCCTGCCTGATGTCATAGTCAGCGACAATGGGCCGTGCTTCAACAGTGCTGAATTCAAGGAATTCATAACCCGCAATGGGATCAAACACGTCACATCTGCCCCGTTCAAGCTCACATCCAACAGCCAGGCAGAACGGGCAGTTCAGACCATCAAGCAAAGCTTGAAACGTGTGTCGGAAGGCTTTCTGCAGACCCGGCTGTCCTGAATGCTGCTCAGCTACTGCACCAGACCCCACTCACTCACCGGGGTTCCCCCAGCTGAGCTGCTCATGAAAAGGGTGCTAAAAACAAGGCTCTTTCTTGTCCACTCTGATCTCCATGATCACGTGACGGACAAGCGGCATCAACAAAGTGTGTACCATGACCGCGCAAATTTGTCACGCGATATTGAGATCAATGATCCTGTGTTTGTACTCAATTATGGACAGGGTCCCAACTGGCTCGCTAGCACGGTCACAGCCAAAGAGGGGAGTAGGGTGTTTCAGGTCAAATTGGCCAATGTATAAAAGCACAGAAAACACTTGGACCAAATCAAATTGCAGTTCACCAACAGCTATGAACAACCCGAAGAAGACACCACCAACTTTGACCCTCCAACACACACACAAGTGGCAACCGACATCATGGTTGACCACAAAGCCAAACTCACCAACCCCAGCAGCCCAGCAAGGCCGGCTGCCCAACAGCCCAGTGAAGAACTAACCAACTCACCCACACCCGCATTTGTACCGAGACGATCGACAAGGGAGCAAAAAGCCCCAGATCGTCTCACCTTGTAAATAAGTGTACTGTTGACTTCACGGGGGAGTGATGTTATGTATTTAACCCATTGTAATCTGCATAACACCTGACCGCCAGAGGGCCCATCTGTTGGAGTCCCAAGGGATCCCAGCATCGCTTGGGAGCACGGTATATAAGCAGGCCACCCACGAGGTACCTGCACTCCAGAGTCTTATTAAAGGAGCGAAGGTCACACTTGCTCATGGTATACAGTACTCAGTTTCATCCTTTATTATGAGTGTACTAGAAACCACAATGACCTCCCTGTGCAGGCTTCGAGAAAACTGCAGTTGGGCCCCGATTACATCACCTAAGCCTGATCTGCATATTTAAAGTGGGTCCCTGCTTCCTGTCGGTGGGTGTCCCTCTCGCCTGCTGAGAAGAGCATGTTAAATTGCAGGATCGGTGTGGGTAAGCTGTACTGACCATCTTAGTTGCCTGCTCGTCTGGTTTCCGTTGGGCGTGCAGAGTTAAAATCGGCCCTTCAGTGTTGAGTAAGCAGTCTGACAACACAGAGATTGAGCTGGATGTAATCAATGTAGAGCAAGCTGACCCCCGTGTCTTCGGATGATATCGCCAAGCAGCAGAAGAGAAGAGAAGAAGGGGCTAAGGAAAGCGCCTCGAGGGACTCCAGAGGTAAAGATGCAGGGTCGGCAAGAGAAGTCATTGCTCAAAATGCTCCAATTCCGATTGAATAAGTTCGAGTGGAATGAGCAAGGGCAGTCCCCGGAGTTGGACAATGGAAGGGAGATGTTGGAAAAGAATGATATGGTTGATCATGTCAAAGGCTGCTTAGAGTCCAAGGCCGAAGAGGAGAAATAATGTACCACGGAAAATGAGGTTTGTATTAATGCCATTTTGGTGTTATGTGAAGGGCAGAAACCTGCTTACCCCTGAGCATCCCTGGGCACGGGAGGGAAAATATAACATAGGCTCCTGCTCTTGATTGCTATCTACAGGGCCCTGATAGAAAGGATTGCGCTTGACGTTGATGCCCTTTATGGATGAAAAGTTTGTCAGTACATGAGGCAAGTATAGGGTTACTGGTGCCAACTGAGTCAGCAGAGGAAGGGAGAAAAATGGTTTTGATTTCCCATAAAAAGTCAAACGTATATCGAAAAAAGATTGCAACACATGTGTGTGCAATAATCTACGTAATAAGAGGCACAAATTAGAACCTGCAAGCATGATAAATGTTTCTGGCTTTCTATCAATTTAGGCATTGATTTTTTTTTGTCAGCTCTCCCAGCTTTGTAAAGGAATGTGTGCAGATGGGAGGCTGAAGTTACTCTAATCTATGGATGAGATCACTTCCCAGTGTGTGAGTAAAGCCACACTTTATTGTTTCCAGTTCCGACATGTCCGTGTAGTTGCTGCCAGAACTCCACAGATAAGGTGATCTTACGCACCAGCCGCTTTCTTTGCAGCTTTTAAATGCAGTGCATAATCTATGCACAAAAGCAAAATACTGCGGAGGTTGGAATTCTGAAATAAAACTACTCAGCAGGTCAGGCGGTACCTGTGGAGAGAGAGAAACTGAGTTAACGTTTGAGGTCAGTGACCTTTCATCAGAACTGAAAAAAGTTAAAGATTGAACATGTTTTAAGCAAGTACAGAGGCAGGGAAAGGGAGGGGAGAGGAGGAAAGAACAAAAGGGAAGGTCTGTGATAGGGTGCAAGGCAGGAGAGATTAAATGACAAAAGGGTTGATCGGGCAAAGCAATAGGAGATGGCATTGGTACAAGTAAAGAAACAAAAGTTGGGTTTAGAAGAGGTGTAACTGGGAATAGCAGAATGATCAACAGCTGCTGTCCTAAAAAAAATAGGGCAGAGGATATTATCTGAACTTGTTGAACTCAATGTTGAGTCCAGAAGGCTGTAAAGTGCCCAATTGTAAGATGAGGTGCTGGTCCTCAAGCTTACGTTGAGCTTCGTTGTTACAGTGTAAGAGGCCAAGGATAATAAGGTCAGAGTGGGAGTGGAGCGGAGAGCTAAAGTGACAGGTGACCAGAAGCTCAGGGTCACACTTACGAACTGAATGGAAGTGTTCCACAAAGCGGTCAACCAATCTGTTTAGTCTCACTAATGTTTATTATTGTTGCAAATCTCCCCACATTACTTCCAAATGCATTCTTTAATGTCTTTCCCACTATTCAACAGTCTATACTGTACTTCTGATATAACATCTCTGATTATTTCTTAATTCAACCCAGGCAAACTACATCTTAGTACCATGGACTGGTTGGGCCGAATGATCAGTTTCTGTGCTGTATATCCTGTGTAATCATCAATAAAAACTTTCCTTTCTCTGGATCATACCCTTAATTAATAAAGCCATCCTTCCACCGTTTTTTTCTTTCACTATCGCTCCTAAACATGTTATTGGTGGGAATATTTAATTCCCACATCTCACCCCAGCTGAAGCCAAATTTTCTTCAAGGATATCATGTCTCCCTGTTTCTATTTAGTTCCTCACATTCGCTGACTTTATTTCTCCCATTTGCAACCCTGACCCATTCCCTTCTATTTTTTCTGATGCCTTCATTCACTGTGCCTCTCCTTAACCGCTCACCTACCTGCCTTAAGGTTTGTCTCTTTATGCACCCCAGCCCCTGTTGAACTTCGCGTCTTCATTAAACCACATACCACCGTTTAGCTAAGGGGCAGGTGAAGCTGTTTTATTAAAAGTTTCTAGGAGACACACACCTGCCTCAAAGTGTGAATTGTCTTACGCTTTCGCTTCCCTCCCTGTCAGGAAGCACTGACCTATTTGTACCGTCCAATGTCATGATTAAGATTGGGATCTTGTGAACTGGGAAATCATGGATACAAGCCTGCATCCTACTGGCCTGTGATGCGTGTGTATTGGAGTGTCAACACACTGAGCTACCCCAGAGAATTCAAAATGTAACATTCACATACCGTGACAGATAATAGATGCAGATGGGGTTGGCTCTATCTTGCTACATAGAATGTGTCCCACTTCTTTGGCCAGTAGTCATCCCCCCGCACAACGGATCTGTTCTCTGAGGTTATGCACTTTGGCAGCAAAAATAAAAGAGCAAGTTATTATTTAAATGGCAAAAAATTGCAAAGTGCCGCAGTACAGTGGAACCTGGGGGTACTTGTGCATGAAACACAAAAGGATAGTATGCAGGTACAGCAAGTGATCAGGAAGGCCAATGGAATCTTGGCCTTTATTGCAAAAGGGATGGAGTACAAAAGCAGGGAAGTCTTGCTACAGTTATACAGGGTATTAGTGAGGCCACACCTGGAATAGTGCGTACAGTTTTGGTTTCCATATTTACGAAAGGATGTACTTGCTTTGGAGGCAGTTCAGAGAAGGATCACAAGGTTGATTCCGGAGATGAGGGGGTTGACTTATGAGGAAAGGTTGAGTAGGTTGGGCCTCTACTCATTGGAGTTCAGAAGAATGAGAAATGATCTTATCGAAACCTATAAGATTATGAGAGGGCTTGACAAGGTGGATGCAGAGAGGATGTTTCCACTGATGGGGGAGACTAGAACTAGAGGGCATGATCTTAGAATAAGGGGCCGCCCATTTAAAACTGAGATGAGAAGGATTTTTTTTTCTCAGAGGATTGTAAATCTGTGGAATTCACTGTCTCAGAGAGCTGTGGAAACTGGGACATTGAAAAAATTTAAAGACAGAGGTAGACAGTTAAGGGAATAAGGGATTATGGGGAGCGGGCAGAGAAGTGGACCTGAGCCCATAATCGGATCAGGCATGATCGTATTAAATGGCGGAGCAGGCTCGAGGGGCTGTATGGCCTGCTCCTGCTCCTACTTCTTATGTTCTTATGTTCTCCTGTCTTTAGAACTCTCCTTCCACCTGGCCTCTTAACCTCTCTAGATCTTTTCATTGGGAACTTCCAGCATGACATTGGCCGTCTCAATTTCTCTGCTCAACTCACTCACTCTAACCTACCTCCTCCTGAACTTGCTGCACTCCATTCTCTCAGGTCCAACCCCAACATTGTCATTAAACCTGCCAACAAGGGTAGCACTTAATATGCTCATAATAAAGTACTGTGTACAATGAGCAAGTGTGACCTTAGCTCCTTTAATAAGACTCTGGAGTGCAGGTACCTCGTGGGTGGCCTGCTTATATACCGTGCTCCAAGGGATGCTGAGATCCCTTGGGACTCCAACAGGTAGGACCTTTGGTAGTAGTGTAATAAAGGTTACAAGGGGTTAAATACATAACATCACTCCCCCATGAAGTCAATAGTACACTTATTTATAAGCTGAGACGAACAGGGGTTTTTCGGTCCCTTGTCGATCGTCTCGGTACAAATGCGGGTGTGGGTGAGTTGGTTAGTTCTTCGCTGGGCTGTTGGGCAGCCGGCCTTGCTGGGCTGCTGGGGATGGTGAGTTTGGCTTTGTGGTCAACCATGATGTCGGTTGCCACTTGTGTGTGTGTGTTGGAGGGTCAAAGTTGGTGGTGTTTTCTTCGGGTTGTTTGTAGCTATTGGTGAACCGCAATTTGATTTGGTCCAAGTGTTTTCTGTACGTTTGTCCATTGGCCAACTTGACCTGAAACACCCTACTCCCCTCTTTGGCTGTGACCGTGCCAGCGAGCCAGTTCGGACCATGTCCATAATTGAGTACAAACACAGGATCATTGATCTCAATATCGTGTGACAAATTTGCGCAGTCATGGTACACACTTTGTTGATGCCGCCTGCCCTCCACGTGATCATGGAGATCAGGGTGGACAAGAGAGATCCTTGTTTTTAGCGACCTTTTCATGAGCAGCTCGGCTGGGGGAACCCCGGTGAGTGAGTGGGGTCTGGTGCAGTAGCTGAGCAGCATTCAGGACAACCGGATCGGCAGTGAGCCTTGTGACGCTCGTTTCAAGCTTTGCTTGATGGTCTGAACTGCCCATTCTGCCTGGCCATTGGATGCGGGCTTGAACGGGGCAGATGTGATATGTTTGATCCCATTGCGGGTTATGAATTCCTTGAATTCAGCACTGGTGAAGCACGGCCCATTGTCGCTGACTATGACATCAGGCAGGCCGTGCGTGGCAAACATGGCTCGTAGGCTTTCAATAGTGGCCGTGAATGTGCTTACAGCACATTATCGCACATTCAATCCATTTTGATTAAGCGTCCACGACAACCAAAAACATTTTGCCTAGAAATGGGCCAGCATAGTCCACATGGATCCTCGACCACGGTTTGGAGGGCCACGACCACAAACTTAGCGGTGCCTCTCTGGGTGCATTGCTCAGCTGAGAGCAAGTTTGGCATTGGCGCACGCGTGACTCTAAATCTGAGTCAATGCCGGGCCACCACACATGGGATCTGGCTATAGCTTTCATCATTACAATGCCTGGGTGGGTGCTGTGCAGTTCAGGAATGAACGTATCTCTGCCTTTCTTGGGCAAGACCATGCGATTGCCCCACAACAAACAGTCCGCCTGCAGGGACATTTCATCTTTGCGCCTGTGGAACGGCTTAATCGCCTCCTGCATCTCCGCTGGGACGTTGGACCAACTCCCATGGAGGACAGAGTTTTTTTACCAAAGACAATAAAGGATCCTGGCTGGTCCAGGTCCTGATCTGGCGGGCCGTAACGGGGGACTTTTCGTTTTCGAATGCATCCATTACCATCACAGCAAGTCCACTAGCTGTGCCATTTCCACCCCAACTGAGACCATCTGCGTAGTTCTCTGTGCCCGGTCTGTGGCGGATTACATAGTTGTATGCCAACAGCGTGAGCGCCCATATTTTGATGCGGGCAGAGGCGTTGGTGTATTTTTTTTACCCCGCAAACCCACGCCAGAGCCTCTTTTTCAATCATGCTGTAGGCCCTTTCGGCCTTGGACAAACTCCTGGACGCAGAAGCGACCGGTTGCAAAAGCCCCGATTCGTTAGCCTGTTGTAACACACACCTGACCCTGTATGACGACGCATCGCAAGCTAGCACTAAACTTTTACATGGGTTATACAGGACAAGCAGTTTGTTTGAACACAACAGATTTCTGGCTTTCTTAAAGGCAGCCTCTTGTGATTTCCCCCATACCCAGTCGTCTCCCTTGCGCAGTAACGCATGTAGAGGTTCCAGCAGGGTGCTTAACCCGGGTAGGAAATTACCGAAATAGTTAAGGAGTCCCAGGAACGACCGCAGCTCCGTCACGTTCTGTGGTCTCGGCGCGTTCTTGAAGGCCTCCATCTTGGCGTCGGTGGGTCCGAAGCCGTCTGCTGCGATTCTTCTTCCCAAGAACTCGACCTCTGGCACCAGGAAAACGCACTTCGAGCATTTCAACCTGAGCCCCACGTGATCCAACCAACTAAGAACCTCTTCCAGATTCTTCAAGTGCTCAATGGTGTCCCGACCTGTAACCAGTATGTCGTCCTGGAAAACCACGGTGCGAGGAACCGACTTTAGCAGTCTCTCCATGTTCCGTTGGAAGATTGCCGCGGCCGACCAAATCCCGAACGGGCACCGGTTATAGATGAACAGACCTTTGTGCGTGTTGCTGCAGGTGTCTTGTGGATGGGTAACGTGCTTGGAACCAAATGGATCTGCACTTTCACCCCCGAGAAGCTTCCAATGCCTGGCTCGAACAACGATGGGAACTTGCTCAGAACCTGGGCACATGAGGCGTCGTCGATGGACGAAAGTGCTCGGATGTCGTCCAAGTTCCAGCGGATTTTTCCCAGCCAGCTTCTGCCAAACAACGTGGGGCCATCCCCTGGCACAATCCACAGCGGGAGTTCGTGTACTGCTCCGTCATAGGAGACTTTGACTTCAGAACTGCCAATTACAGGGACTAGTTCCTTGGTGTAAGTCCTTAGTTTGGTGTGAATGGGGCTGAGCTTGGGCCTGTGTGCCTTTTTGCCCCACAGTCTGTCGAAGGCCTTTTTACTCATTATGGACTGATTCGCACCCGTGTCCAATTCCATAGATACTGGAATTCCATTTAGTTCAACTTTCAACATTATTGGTGGACATTTTGTAGTGAATGTTTATACGCCGTACACATCTGCCTCCTCGGTACGAGTCTCCAATTCAGCCTGATCCACAGTGGATCGATTTTCCTCTGCAACGTGGTGGTTTGCAGGGTTTGCAGTGTTTGCAGCTCGCCTGCACATTCGCTGGAGGCGTCCCATAGTGCTTGAAGCGGCATTGATGGGGCCGATGATCACCTCCACAGTGCCAACAGGATGTTAACTGCCTCGCGTTAACAGACGATGGCGGACTCTGGGTCATCGGGCAGCAGCAGCTGGTGTTCTGCCATGTATATTTCTGCTCGAAAACAATGTTACTTTATGCACAGTACTGGCCGAAACCTCTTTACTCTGCGAAATCTGTTTGGTGTTGTTGCTGGTGGACATAAATGCCTGGGCTATCTTTATGGCTTTACTTAGATTCGGAGTTTCTACAGTCAACAGTTTGCAAAAGATTGCCTCATGGCCAATGCCCAGTACAAAAAAGTCTCTTAAGCATTTTTTCTCGGAATCCCTCAAATTCGCAATGTCCTGCGAGGCGCCTTAGTTCGGCGACATATCTCGCCATTTCCTGGCCCTCCAACCATTGACACGTGTAGAACCGATATCTCACCATCAAAACGCTTTTCTTAGGCTTTAGGTGCTCCCGGACCAGCGTACACAATTCTTCATAGGATTTCTCTGTTGGTTTTGCCAGAGTTAGGAGATTCTTCATGAGGCCATAGGTTGTTGCCCCACAGATGGTTAGGAGGATCGCCCTTCGTTTGGCAGTGTTCTCGACTCCTTCCAGCTCATTGGCCACGAAATATTGGTTGAGTCTCTCCATGAAGACCTCCCAATCGTCCCCGTCTGAGAACTTCGCCAGGATACCAACTGTTCTTTGCATTTTCGCGCGGTTGTTCATTACCTCGTCCCCAATTAGTCTGCTCATAATAAGGGATGAAACTGAGTACTGTGCACAATGAGAAAGTGTGACCTTAGCTCCTTTAATAAGACTCCAGAATGCAGGTACCTCGTGGGTGGCCTGCTTATATACCGTGCTCCCAAGGGATGCTGGGATCCCTTGGGACTCCAACAGGTAGGCCCTCTGGTGGTCAGGTGTGATACAGGTTACAAGGGGTTAAATACATAACAGTGCTGTTGTTGTTTGGCGAACCGACCTCTACCTTGAGGAGGCTGAACACCAACTCTCTGACACCTCCTACACAAGGTACAGGTTCAACACGTTCTGAGTAAGAGTAAAAGGGATGCATTAACGGCTGGGTGAATAAATAGAGTGATTAGAAAAAAAAGTATTTTTTAAAAGAGGCATATTAATACAGAAGAAAATTGTGAATAATATAAAAAAAAACATAGAAGGGCAGCAAATGGGAAAATAGGAAGGCTAAGAGGCAGTATGAAAGAAGATTGCTAAACAACATAAAGGGCGTAAAGGCTTTTAGAAGCACATAAATAAAAGGATAGTCAAAACAGAGATGGAGCCACGAGCAACAAAGGTACTTGAGAATGAGGGAATGTCAGAGATAGTTAGCCACTATTTTGCCTCAGTGTTTAGAAGAAGGTGAACGTGGGACTGTAGGAGTATCGGAGGTGGATGTGGAAGAGCCATTGCTGGAGATAAGTATAATATTCAAAAGGGCACTGTATTAATAAAAGTTAATGGGACTAAAAATAGAAAAGTCACCAGGACCAGAGAGTATGCAAGATCTGGGGCAGAGAGCTCATGTCTCCCTTAGAGACACAGGGAAATCTGCCCAAAATAATCCCCTCTGTAAGCGGGCTGTAGTAATTGTTAATTTTAAATGTGTAGGGGAGGACGTAAACCCCCTCATTTTACCCAGAAGGAAAAGAGCTGTGGGATCTGTCTGTGCTGCAATGTGAATTGAAACCGAGACGGTTTGACCTTGGCAGAGCAGTGATTGGACGGGGGAGGGCACCGGAGGGCCAATGGTGGGACAGAGTCAGCCCGAAGAATGGGGCTTTCAAGCCAATGGGAGAGCACTTGCTCGAAAACTGTGGGACTGACTCATCGCCGTTATCAGGCTATTGTCTTCCCCATGTTTACACTATGGAGGGAAATTATGCAGACCTTCAGAAAACTAGGGAACCCAAAACAACCCAAGGGCCTACACAATGGCTACAGGAGGCCAACGCAATCAACACCTACTCAAACCTTGAGTAGGTTAACATCAGTGGGAAAAAAACCCGCAATAATCTAAAACTGCTGCATTTTTCAAAATCACAAAGCCCACCAATGGGAAGGATCAATTTCAGCACGAGAGGTAGACTGGATTATCTGGCTATAAAAAGGGGTTTCTGACCCAGTGTGTGGTTCTCTGCTCTCGTGATCCAACAACCAGCAAGCCTCTCGACACTGAAGGAAAACCAGTGTCCGAAGACACCGAAGATAGAAGAAACAAACCACCAGACTGCAAAAGGCACAGTAGTGAGTATAACCTCTGGTCCCCTGAACTCCCAACTCAGTTAGGCCAGGAAAGGTGGGAGGTTGGGCATTGTACTGCTAAACTTGTGTAAACATTTTCGTTGTGTCCGTTTAGCGGGATTTAGGGGGATTGTTTTGTTGGTGTATTGCTGTTTGTTGAGATACACCTTGTCAAATAAATTGGAAGCCTAAGTTCCTCTTGGAATCACCTTGTCTCAGTTCTATTGTATTACATCTCCTGATCGTGAGTCTTATGTCAGAACAGTGTAAGGGAAGCTAGGAGCGCCTCGAAAACGCTCAACTCTGTGTCACAGGCTAGGGAAGAAGGGGTTAGGAGTGTTTGACACTCACAGGTGCCTCACAGGCTAGGCATAAGCTGTGGGGACGCACGAGTCTCAAAACCCCCCTTCATAAGCTGTGCACACAGTCTCTCCAGGGGTGCTCTTGCAGCACTCAGGGTACCTCACAGGCCAGGCATAAGCTGTGAGGGCAGAAGCCCAGAGAGAGACACCCAAGGCACAACAACACTCCCTGAGAACCCCTTACAAATGTGTCGCCTTCAGCCACTTCCCTGGTCTGGACTCACTGGTTGGGCACACTGAAGCCACTCAAGATGTCACATCTCTTCTCATTGAGTGTACCAGCCTCCAAAGTTACACTGAAACCATGTGAGGCCAGGGCACAGGAACTTCGAACTCAAGGAGTGCCAGGCCTCACCCCATCAGTGGCCATGTAGGACTGGCTGGAGGTTCTGCCCCTCAAGAGCATCCTGAAAACTAAGACCCCCTGGCTGGGGCCTGGTATATCTGGGTCCCAGTGGAGATTGCAGCCATTCCAGTGGAGTTCTGCCGAATTTACAGCGGGAATCCACCAAAAATAGCGAAGGAATTTCAACCTTCATCTCACACTGTTTAAAAATAAATAAATATTACACAAAATAACAGACACTAGACTGAGTTGCAGACCAGTACCTCAGCCTTCCCCGGTCAGTCAGCTTGTTGATTCATTCACTTTGATGAGTCACACGGTCCTGAAAGTCTCAGTCTTGATCCCGCCCATGCCGAGTGAGCAAGACTGCTTGAGTTATGGAAGGGAGAATTGGCCAGAGTTTCTGCCCCTGATTGATCGCTGCTCAGAAACCATTGCTAGTTGTGCGTATGCACTAGTGTCAGGTGAAGAGGGATTGAGCTCAGTTGTAATCACTCCCACACACCTGCTGCTCCCATGGCCAGATGTTAATACTCACTGTTCCATTATTTAAAGGGGCTGCTCCTCAATTTCTGGCTGTACTTCAGTCCCACACTCCTGATCTTTGGGCACCCTGTGCGGAGGGGAGCGGGTAGGTCCGAGGGCCTCCTCGTAGGACTGCTCCTGGGCACGGCCAAGGGTGCCATCAGCCGGTCCAGGCAGCGGGCGGTCGAGGGGGTCGTTCAACCTGACTGCCTGCCTCTCTTCCGCGCCTACATCCGGGCCAGGGTGTCCCTGGAGATGGAGCACGCGGTGTCCACCGGTACGCTCGCGGCCTTCCGCGAGAGGTGGGCACCGGAGGGACTGGAGTGTATCATCACCCCCGGCAACCAAATTTTAATTTGATTTTATACGTTTCAAAGTTTAATTTGTTTTAAATGCCGGTTTTAGTGTCCCCCTCCCCTTTTATAGGGGGCACTTGTAAATTATGGTTTTAGAGCCCCAAAAAAAACACCAAAAAAATCTACAAATATATAAAAAAAACAAAATAAAATCAAAAAAAAAACCAAAAAAGGGCCTTGTGAAATGTTTGGAGTGTCCCCCAGATTGGGGGCCACTTGATCTAATGTTTATTTGTCTCCTCTAAAAGAGTTGTTAATACTGACTCGAGAGGTGGGTGCCGGAGGGACTGGAGTGCATCATCACACCCGGCAACAAAATTTTAATTTGATTTTATGTTTTAAAGTTTAATTTGTTTTAATTGCCTGGTTTTAGTGTCCCCCTCCCCTTTTATAGGGGGCACTTGTAAATTATATGATTTTAATGCCCAAAAAAAAAAATCACAAAAAAAACCCACAAAAAAAAAGAGGGCAGTTAAAAGTGTCTAGAGTGTCCCCCAGACCGGGGGGCACGCGATCTAATGTTTATTTTGTCCCCCCCCCCCCAAAAGAGTTGTTAATACTCACTGTCAAGGCTTACACATGATTAATAGTCAATTGGGCAAGGCATCAAAGGCCAAACATTGTAAAAAGCAGGATCTCAAAGGTAGTAATCTCCGGATTACTCCCAGTGCTATGTGAGTACAGAAATAGGAGGATAGAGCAGATGAATGTGTGGCTGGAGAGATGGTGCAGGAGGGAGGGCTTTAGATTCCTGAGGGGCATTGGGATTGTTTATGGGGGAGGTGAGACCTGTACAAGCCAAATGGGTTACACCTCTACAGGGTCGGGACCAATATCCTCGCAGGGGGGGGCAGTTGCTTTGCTATTAGGGTGTGTTTAAACTAGCTTGGCAGGGGGATGGGAACCGAAGGGTAGATTCAGAAGGGAGAAAAGCAAAGATGGAATTAGAAGGCAGAAAATTAGTAAGTGAGTTTGAAAGGCAGAGGAAACAAAGGCTAGAAAATAGACATCAAGGGAGTTTGGCAGTGCTAAATGTATATACTTCAATGCAAGGAGTCTAGTGAATAATGCAGATGAACTGAGGGCACAGATAAAAATGTGGGAGTATGATATTATAGCTATTACTGAGACATGGCTGAAAGAAGGGCAGGAATGGCAGCTCAACATTTCTGGTTACAGGGTTTTCAGACGGGATAGAGAGGGGGATAAAAAAGGAGGGGGGGGTCGCAGTATTAATTAAATAAACAATTACAGCTGTGAGGAGGGATGATATGTTAGAGGGATCATCAAATGAGGCCACGTGGGTTGAACTGAAGAATAAACAAGAGGCAACACACAGCTGGGAGCATACTATAGACCCCCAAACAGTCAGAGGGAGATAGAAGAGCAAATATGGAAGCAGATATCTAAGCAGTGCAAAGACAATAGGGCAGTAATAGTAGGGGATTTCAACTACCCTGATATTAACTGGGATAGAATTAGCGTGAAAGGTATAGAGGGAGCAGAATTCTTAAAATGAAGTCAAGAAAACTTTTTCAGCCAGTACGTAGCAAGCCCAACAAGGGAAGGGACCGTTCTGGACGTCATTTTAGCGAATGAAGAATGGGAGAGCATTTTGGTGCTAGTGATTATAATTCAGTTAGATTTCGGGTAGTTATGGTAAAGGACAAAGATAGACCCGGAATAAAAGTTCTCAACTGGGGAAAAGCCAATTTTACTCAGCTGAGATGTGAATTAGCAAAAGTGGACTGGAAACAGCTACTTGAAGGTAAATTGGTGTCAGAGCAGTGGGAGGCCTTCAAGGAGGAGATAGTGAGGGTTCAGAGCAAGTATGTTCCCTTAAAGAAAAAGGGCGGAACTAACAAATCTACAGCCCACTGGATGTCAAGGGGCATACGGGTTAGGATAAAGAAAAAAAGGAAAGCTTATGACAAATACCGAGGACTCAATACTGCAGAAACCCTAGAGGAGTATAGAAAGTGCAGGGGTGAAATTAAGAAGGAAATTTGGAAAGCAAAGAGAGGGCATGAAAAAATATTGGCAAGCAAAATCAAGGAAAACCCAAAGATTTTTTATAAATACATTAAGAGCAAGAGGATAACTAAAGAAAGAGTAGGGCCTATTAGAGACCATAAAGGTAACCTGCGTGTGAGGCAGAAGGCGTGGGTATGGTTCTTAATGAAAATTTTGCGAGAGAGATGATGCAGACATGACAATCAGGAAAGAGGAGTGTGAAATATTAGATGAAATAAATAGTGAGAGAGGAAGTATTAAGAGGGTTAGTAACTTTGAAAATAGATAAATCCCCAGGCCCGGATGAAATGTATCCCAGGCTGTTAATAGAATCAAGAAAGGAAAAGCTGAGGCTCAGACCATCATTTTCCAATCCTCTCTGGCTACAGGTGTGGTGCCAGAGGACTGGAGGACTGCTAATGTTGTACCGTTGTTTAAAAAGGGAGAAAGGGATCGACCAAATAATTAGAGGCCAGTCAGCCTAACCTTGGTGGTGGGAAAATTATTGGAGAAAATTCTGAGGGACAGGATAAATCTTCATTTAGAAAGACATGGATTAATCAAGGACAGTCAGCATGGATTTGTTAAGGGAAGGTCGTGTCTGACTAACTTGATTGAATTTTTTGAGGAGGTAACAAGGAGGGTCGATGAGGGCAGTGCACTTGACGTGGTGTATATGGATTTTAGTAAGGCTTTTGATAAGGTCCCACAGGCAGGTCACGGAAGTAAAAGCCCATGGGATCCAGGGCAAAGTGGCAAGTTTTGATCCAAAATTGGCTCAGAGGTAGAAAGCAAAGGCTAATGGTTGATGGGTGTTTTTGTGACTGGAAGGCTGTTTCCAGTGGGGTTCCACAGGGCTCAGTACTAGGTCCCTTGCTTTTTGTGGTATATATCAATGATTTGGACTTGATTGTAGGGGGTATGATTAAGAAGTTTTCAGATGATACAAAAATTGGCTGTGTGGTTGATAATGAAGAAGAAAGCTGTAGACTGCAGGAAGGTATCAATGGACTGGTCAGGTGGGCAGAACAGGGGCAAATGGAATTCAATCCAAATACGTGTGAGGTAATGCAATTGGGGAGGGATAACAAGGCAAGGGAATACACAGTAAATTATAGTAAACTGAGAAGTCTAGAGGAATAGAGGGACCTTGGAGTGCATGTCCACAGATCCCTGATGGTAGCAGGATAGATAGATAAGGTGGTTAAGAAGGCATTCGGGATACTTGCCTTTATTAGTCGAGACATGGACTATAAGAGCAGGGAAGTTATGCTGGAACTGTATAAAAACACTAGTTAGACCACAGCTAGAGTACTGCGTGCAATTCTGGTCACCACATTACAGGAAAGATGTGATTGCACTAGAGAGGGTACGGAGGAGATTTACGAGCATGTTGCCTGGACTGGAGAATTTTGGCTATGAGGGAAGATTGGAGATGCTGGGGTTGTTTTCTTTGGAACAGAGGAGGTTGAGGGGAGACCTGATTGAGGTGTAAAGATCCTCTTGAGTTTTGGTAGGGAAAATTGGCCAGAGTAAAAAGTAAATCCCCACAGGAGAGAAGGGGAGAGAAGGGGAGGAGAGTCGGGAGGGCGGTGAGGTCGGTGAGTCGGGAGTTCGGTGAGTCGGGAGGTCGGCGAGTCGGGAGGTCGGTGAGTCGGGAGGTCGGCGAGTCGGGAGGTCGGAAGGTCGGGAGGTCGGTGAGTCGGGAGGTCGGTGAGTCGGGATGTCGGTGGGTCGGCAGGTCAGTGAGTCGGGAGGTCGGTGAGTCGGGAGTTCGGTGAGTCGGGAGGGCGGTGAGTCGGGAGGGCGGTGAGCCGGGAGTTCGGTGAGTCGGGAGTTCGGTGAGTCGGGAGGTCAGTGAGTCGGGAGGGCGGTGAGTTGGGAGTTCGGTGAGTCGGGAGGGCGGTGAGTCGGGAGGGCGGTGAGCCGGGAGTTCGGTGAGTCGGGAGGTCGACGAGTCGGGAGGTCAGTGAGTCGGGAGGGCGGTGAGTTGGGAGTTCGGTGAGTCGGGAGGTCGGTGAGTTGGGAGTTCGGTGAGTCGGGAGGTCGGTGAGTTGGGAGTTCGGTGAGTCGGGAGGTCGGTGAGTCGGGAGTTCGGTGAGTCGGGAGGTCGGTGAGTTGGGAGTTCGGTGAGCCGGGAGGGCGGTGAGTTGGGAGTTCGGTGAGTCGGGAGGTCGGTGAGTCGGGAGGGCGGTGAGTTGGGAGTTCGGTGAGTCGGGAGGGCGGTGAGCCGGGAGTTCGGTGAGTCGGGAGTTCGGTGAGTCGGGAGGGCGGTGAGTCGGGAGGGCGGTGAGTCGGGAGTTCGGTGAGTCGGGAGGGCGGTGAGTTGGGAGTTCGGTGAGCCGGGAGGGCGGTGAGTTGGGAGTTCGGTGAGTCGGGAGGTCGGTGAGTCGGGAGGGCGGTGAGTTGGGAGTTCGGTGAGTCGGGAGGTCGGTGAGTTGGGAGTTCGGTGAGTCGGGAGGTCGGTGAGTCGGGAGTTCGGTGAGTCGGGAGGTCGGTGAGTTGGGAGTTCGGTGAGCCGGGAGGGCGGTGAGTTGGGAGTTCGGTGAGTCGGGAGGTCGGTGAGTCGGGAGGGCGGTGAGTTGGGAGTTCGGTGAGTCGGGAGGGCGGTGAGCCGGGAGTTCGGTGAGTCGGGAGGTCGGTGAGTTGGGAGTTCGGTGAGTCGGGAGGTCGGTGAGTCGGGAGTTCGGTGAGTCGGGAGGTCGGTGAGTTGGGAGTTCGGTGAGCCGGGAGGGCGGTGAGTTGGGAGTTCGGTGAGTCGGGAGGTCGGTGAGTCGGGAGGGCGGTGAGTTGGGAGTTCGGTGAGTCGGGAGGGCGGTGAGTCGGGAGTTCGGTGAGTCGGGAGGGCGGTGAGTCGGGAGGGCGGTGAGTCGGGAGTTCGGTGAGTCGGGAGGGCGGTGAGTTGGGAGTTCGGTGAGCCGGGAGGGCGGTGAGTTGGGAGTTCGGTGAGTCGGGAGGTCGGTGAGTCGGGAGGGCGGTGAGTTGGGAGTTCGGTGAGTCGGGAGGTCGGTGAGTTGGGAGTTCGGTGAGTCGGGAGGTCGGTGAGTCGGGAGTTCGGTGAGTCGGGAGGTCGGTGAGTTGGGAGTTCGGTGAGCCGGGAGGGCGGTGAGTTGGGAGTTCGGTGAGTCGGGAGGTCGGTGAGTCGGGAGGGCGGTGAGTTGGGAGTTCGGTGAGTCGGGAGGGCGGTGAGTCGGGAGTTCGGTGAGTCGGGAGGGCGGTGAGTCGGGAGGTCGGTGAGCCGGGAGTTCGGTGAGTCGGGAGGTCGGTGAGTTGGGAGTTCGGTGAGTCGGGAGGTCGGTGAGTCGGGAGTTCGGTGAGTCGGGAGGTCGGTGAGTTGGGAGTTCGGTGAGCCGGGAGGGCGGTGAGTCGGGAGTTCGGTGAGTCGGGAGGTCGGTGAGTCGGGAGGGCGGTGAGTCGGGAGGTCGGTGAGTCGGGAGTTCGGTGAGTCGGGAGGTCGGTGAGTCGGGAGGGCGGTGAGTCGGGAGGTCGGTGAGTCGGGAGTTCGGTGAGTCGGGAGTTCGGTGAGTCGGGAGGGCGGTGAGTCGGGAGTTCGGTGAGTCGGGAGGGCGGTGAGTCGGGAGGTCGGTGAGCCGGGAGTTCGGTGAGTCGGGAGGTCGGTGAGTTGGGAGTTCGGTGAGTCGGGAGGTCGGTGAGTCGGGAGTTCGGTGAGTCGGGAGGTCGGTGAGTTGGGAGTTCGGTGAGCCGGGAGGGCGGTGAGTTGGGAGTTTGGTGTGTCGGGAGGTCGGTGAGTCGGGAGGGCGGTGAGTTGGGAGTTCGGTGAGTCGGGAGGGCGGTGAGTCGGGAGGTCGGTGAGTCGGGAGGGCGGTGAGTCGGGAGGGCGGTGAGTCGGGAGGGCGGTGAGTCGGGAGTTCGGTGAGTCGGGAGGGCGGTGAGTCGGGAGGGCGGTGAGTCGGGAGTTCGGTGAGTCGGGAGGGCGGTGAGTCGGGAGGTTGGGAGGTCGGTGAGTCGGGAGGGCGGTGAGTCGGGAGGTCGGTGAGTCGGGAGGTCGGCGAGTCGGGAGGTCGGCGAGTCGGGAGGTCGGTGAGTCGGGAGGTCGGTGAGTCGGGAGGTCGGTGAGTCGGGCGGTCGGCGAGTCGGGAGGTCGGTGAGTCGGGAGTTCGTTGAGTCGGGAGGTCGGTGAGTCGGGAGGTCGGTGAGTCGGGAGGTCGGTGAGTCCCTGAGGTCAGCAAGTCAGGGGGTCGGTAAGTCGGTAAGGCCCTGAGGTCAGCAAGTCAGGGGGTCGGTAAGTCGGTAAGGCCCTGAGGTCAGCAAGTCAGGGGGTCGGTAAGTCGGTAAGTCCCTGAGGTCAGCAAGTCAGGGGGTCGGTAAGTCGGTAAGGCCCTGAGGTCAGCAAGTCAGGGGGTCGGTAAGTCGGTAAGGCCCTGAGGTCAGCAAGTCAGGGGGTCGGTAAGTCGGTAAGGCCCTGAGGTCAGCGAGTAGGTGAGTCGGGAGGTTGGGAGGGCGGTGAGTCGGGAGGTCGGTGAGTCGGGAGGTCGGTGAGTCGGGAGGTCGGTGAGTCGGGAGGTCGGTGAGTCAGGAGATCGGTAAGTCGGGAGTTCGGTGAGTCGGTAAGTCCCTGAGGTCAGCAAGTCAGGGGGTCGGTAAGTCGGTAAGGCCCTGAGGTCAGCAAGTCAGGGGGTCGGTAAGTCGGTAAGGCCCTGAGGTCAGCAAGTCAGGGGGTCGGTAAGTCGGTAAGGCCCTGAGGTCAGCGAGTAGGTGAGTTGGGAGGTTGGCGAATAGGTAGACCCTGTGAGATTGGCGAGTCGGGAGTTCGGAGACCGGGAATTCGGAGGCCTCAGAGGTCGGTGAGGTGAGTTGGTAAGTAGCTCTCTTTTCTCTATTTCTTTTAGGTTGGGAGTTCAGAGGACGAGAGGTCGGGAGGCCACAGAGGTCGGTGAGGTGAATGAATTGGTAAGTATCTCTCTTTTCTCTATTTCTTTTTAAGTAGATTTTAAACTAGATAAAGGCTAACTAGCGGGATGGCAGTGCAGCTCAGCCCCGTGGAGTGCACATCCTGCGACATGTGCGAAGTCCTGGATGCCTCGCACAGTCAAGACAACCATGTGTGTAGGAGGTGTTTCCAGCTTCAACTGCTCGAGCTCTGTGTTTCGGAGCTGGAGCAGTGGGTGGAATGAATAAGGTGCATCCGCGAGGCTGAGAGCTATGTGGATAGCAAGTTTCAGGAGGTGGTCACCCCACAGCTTAAAGGCGTGCAGGTAGAGGGAAACTGGGTGACCACCAGACGTAGTAAGTGTGCTAGGCAGGTAGCGCAGGAGTTCCCGCGCGAGTCCATCTCGCTTTCAAACCAATATTCACTTCTGAGTATCGGTAAGGACAATGATGCCTCTGGGGAGTGCAGCCTGAGCCAATTCCAAGGCACCAAGATCATCATCATCAGCAGCAGTCCCTCGGAATCGAGGAAGACTTGCTTCCACTCCTAAAATGAGTTCTTTGGTGGCTGAACAGTCCAACACGAGAGCCACAGACCCTGTCACAGGTGGGACAGACATTCGTCGAGGGAAGGGGTGGGTGGGACTGGTTTGCCGCGCACTCCTTCCGCTGCCTGCGCCCGACCTCTTCACGCTCGCGGCGTTGAGATTCGAGGAACTCAACGCCCTCCCGGATGTACTTTCTCCACCTGGGGCGGTCTTCGGCCAGGGACTCCCAGGTGTCAGTGGTGATGTCGCACTTCACCAGGGAGGCTTTGAGGGTGTCCTTGTAACGTTTCCGCTACCCACCTCTGGCTTGTTTGCCGTGAAGGAGCTCCGCATAGAGCAGTTCCTTAGGGAGTCTCGTGTCTGGCATGCGAACTAAGTGGCCTGCCCAGCGAAGCTCTGATCGAGTGTGGTCAGTGCTTCAATGCTGGAGATGTTGGCCTGGGTGAGGACACTGGTGTTGGTGCTTCTGTCCTCCCAGGGGATTTGCAGGATCTTGCGGAGACATCGTTGGTGATATATCTCTGTGGAAATTTACTTTTAAAGTTACATTTTCTGTTAAATGTACCCTTTTGTAATAAAAACAAAATGGAATCTCAATTCTCCCAGAAGTCCCTACAGCAGACAGCCTGCCTCTGTATAAACATGTTAACCTTGATTGATAGCTAACTAATTTAGAAGCTTGGAAACCATCTGTGTGAGCGAGGGAACCTTGAGCGTACTCTCCCTAACAGAAAGAGCGTCCATTTGTTTTAGGATTATACTCCCTCGCAGTAACTGTCACAATGATAAATCTTAGAAGTTCCAGATAAAGCTTGTATAGATATGTAGATAATTAAATGAATGTAAAGTTAATTAAGTGATTGAAGAACTCCTTATCTGTATTTGCTGACCGCAAGGGCAGAAATGATACACATGATGGAACCATAATTTCTTTGTTTGTTCTTCTGTATAAAGATAGTGTGTTTTTGTATTACTGTAGAAGTCTTTGCAGAGCCTTTGACTCAGCAAGGCTTTTCCTTGCAGCAAGTAAATTAAAGGGGCATCGACCGAGCTGTTTATGTCAGAGTTTCATTTTTTTAAATTAAATTGAGAGTCGAGATTTCGACATCTCCAGCGACTTGATGTGTCTTCTGTAAGTTGTCCATGCACCACGGGTGGCTCAGCTGCACCAGGGGGAAGGGATGAAGAACAAAGGAGTCCCAGTGATAGGGGATTCTATAGTTAGGGGAACAGACAGGCGTTTCTGCGGCCGTAGACATGACTCCCGAATGGTTTTGTGCCTCCCTGGAGCCAGGGTCAAGGATGTCATGGAGCGGACACAAGGCACCCCAGGAGGGAGGGTAAACAGCGAGAGCTCATGGTTCATATCGGGACCAACGACATAGATAAAATAAGGGATGAGGTCCTACAGGAAGAATTCAGGAAGCTAGGAAGAAAATGAAAGGGTAGAACCTCAAAGGTGGTAATCTCCGGGTTACTACCGGTGCCACGTGCTAATGAGTATAAGACTAGAAGGATAGAGAGGATGAACATGTGGCTGGAAAGTTGGTGTAGGAGGGAGGGCTTTAAATTCCTGAGGCATTGGGACTGCTTCTGGGGGAGATGGGACCTGTACAAACCGGACAGGTTGCACCTCAACAGTGCCGGGACCAATATCGTCACGTTTTGCTAGTGCTGTTGGGGAGAGTTTAAATGAGCTTGGCAGGGGGATAGGAGCCTGAGAATGAATTCAAAAGGGAAGGTGAAATTGGATAGCAAGAATCTAGAAAACGAATCTGTAAGACAGAGGAAACAGGGCTTAGTATGTAGCAAGCAAGGAGGTCTTCCTGTGCTGAATGGTATATACTTTAATGCCAGGAGTATAGCGAATAAGACGGATGAGCTAAGAGCACAGATAGACACTTGGGAGTATGACATTATAGCCATTACAGAAACATGGCTGAAAGAGGGGCAGGTTTGGCAGATCAATATTCCTGGCTACAGGATTTTTAGACAAGATAGAGAGGGGGATATAAAAAGGGTGGGGGGGGCGGGTACTGATTAAAGAAAATATTAGAGTGGTGAGGAGCGATGATGTGTGAGAAGGATCATCAAATGAGGCCACGTGGGTCGAATTGAAAAATAAAAAAAGGGGTGATCACACTGCTGGGCGTGTATTATAGACCCCCAAACAGTGGGAGGGAGATAGAGGAGCAAATATGTCGGCAAATTGTTGTGAAGTCCAAAAACCGTAGGGTAGTAATAGTAGGTGATTTTAACTATCCAAATATTGATTGGGACAAATTTAGTGTGAAGGGTATAGAGGGTACGGAATTCTTGAAATGCATTCAAGAGAACTTTTTTAGTCAGTATGTAGCAAGCCCAACACGAGAGGGGGCGGTCTTGGATTTAGTTTTGGGGAATGAAGCTGGGCAGGTTGAAGGGGTATTAGTGCCAGTGACCATAATTCAGTCAGATTCAAGTTGGTTATGGATAAGGGCAAGAATAGGCCTGGAATAAAAGTTCCGAATTGGGGAAAAGCTAACTTTGCTAAGTTAAGGAGTGAGTTGGCCATGGTGGACTGGAAACAGCCACCATGATTTGTGGGTAAATCAGTGCCGGAACAGTGGGAGGCATTTAAGGAGGAGATCCGGAGGGCTCAGACCAAACATGTACCCTTAAAGAAAAAGGCTGGGAAAAATAATTCTAGAGCCCCCTGGATGTCTAGGGACTTACAGGGGAGGATTAAGAAAAAAAGGGACGCTTATGTCATATATCAACGACTAAATACTATAGAATCTTTAGAGGAATATATAAAGTTAAGAGGCAAAATTAAAAAGGATGTTAGGAATGCTAAGAGGGAGCACGAGAAATCCTTGGCCAGTAAAATTAAGGAAAGCCCTAAGATGTTCTATAAATATATTAAGAGTAAGAGGGTAACTAAAGAAAGGGTAGGGCCTATTAGAGACCATGAGGGTAATCTTTGTGTGGAGGCGGAAGATGTTGGGAAGGTTTTTAACCATTTAACGAATACTTTGCATCTGTTTTCACAAAGGAAAGGGGCAATGGAGATACTGCTATCGCGGAAACGATGGGCCGAAATGGCCTCCTTCTGCACTGTAAATTTCTATGTTTGTATGTTTCTATGACCTTGCAAAGTATGAAATAAAAAGGGGCCCCTGCAATGGGTGCAGTCTGCTCTGAATGACACCATTTCAAAACTTTAAAAAAAAAGCAATACTCAATACAATTGTTCTTTCAATTCCTAGCAGCAGTATCTCGACAGAAAGCCAACCTATGTAATACTGATTCATCTCAGGAACCCACAGTGACCCTTTCCTGTTATTTAGGAACATAGCGTTGGACAGTTCTGTTCCTATATATAAATCTTGTCATTCTGTTTTACTTGCTGTATGCCACTTATCAGAGTCAGGTCACGTGCCTTAAAACAAGCTTTACGCTGCAAGTGCACAGCTAATTATTTTTTTGTGCACCACCCGCCACTCACTGCCAACCCATCACACCCCCACCTCTCCGCAGACCCCCCCCGCCCCACAACGAGTATTGAACAATATCGGTCTCCAATTCTATTTGATTACTCTTGCAGGATACATACTATCATGTTTTCAACCAGCATTGTAACCCATGTATAAACTGACCTAAGTTGTACACTGTGAGAACAATGACCACTAGGTGGGAGACACTCCTAACCTGGACCTTCAGGTATAAAAGGGGAAGCTCCACCCACCTTCATCACTTGAGTGCTGAGGAATAAAGGACAGGTCACAGACTGACCTTCTCTCAAGCATGGGCCTCGTGTGCATTTATACTGTGTAGTAAGGACGTATCAATGGCGACGAGAAACTGGGATTTAAACCACGCGAGCATGGCCACCAGCAGAACAGACGAGAGGTACTGTGTTAAGGAATGGTTAGGACAGAGATTCAACATTGTTAAAGCAGCACACAGTTCTCCAGGCAGGCAAGGGCAGTCGGGCATGCCCCAACATGTAGTCGAACCCAGAGGGGATGTTCGACAGAGACAATGGCAAGCTGAACGGCGATTCACACCATTGCAAGGGACAATGCGGCCAGTAATGGGGCCATCAACACCTGTTAATGGCGCACTCAAGGACAGTCACAGGGGCAGTCAGGGACGATCGACTGGCAAGGGACCTTTTGTTTCCAACAGCAGCTCATGTTGGAGGCGTGGAGGCACACACTCAGCCGGAGTTTGCAGAGATGAGCAAAATACCTGCAGAAATTGCAGAAATGAACGCTGGGGGAAATTGCTGGAAGCTGAAGTTCAGTGAGTTCATGTGGAGCACATATACAGTTCATACACCAGGACGCCACCAATAATGATGAAAGTGCTCCTCAATGGCATCCCAGTATCAATGGAGCTAGACACGGGGGCCAGCCAGTCCCTGATGGGTATCAAACAGTTTGAAAAGTTGTGGGCATCCAAGGCCAAGAGGCCAAAATTATTACCGATTGATGCACAGCTACGGACTTACACAAAGCAGATCATTCCGGTGCTAGGCAGCGCCACGGTATTCGTGACCCACAAAGATTCGGAGAACAGATTGCCACTCTGGATTGTCCCAGGGGACGGTCCCGCACTACTGGGGCTCATGAACTATTTTGGTAACTTTCTTCCCAAATTGAGTACGCTGCTAGAGCCGCTACATGTGCTCCTACGCAAAGGTCGCGAATGGGTCTGTGGGGACAGCCAGGAAAGGGCTTTTAATAGAGCACAATTTGTTATGTTCCAACACTCTGTTAACATTATACGACCCATGTAAGAAACTTGTGTTAACGTGCGATGCGTCGTCCTATGGTGTCGGGTGTGTGTTGCAGCATGTCAATGTCAAGGGTCAGTTACAGCCGGTAGCTTATGCCTCCAGGAGTCTGTCCCAGGCAGAAAGGGGTTACGGGATGGTAGAAAAGGAGGTGCTCGCATGTGTATATGCGGTAAAGAAAATGCACCAGTACCTGTTTGGCAGGAAATTTGAGCTGGAGACAGATCACAAACCCCTAACGTCCCTTTTGGCCGACAACAAGGCCATAAATTCCAATGCATCGGCCCGCATACAGAGGTGGGCACTCACGTTAGCTGCCTATGACTATACAATTCGGCACAGATCGGGCACTGAAAACTGCGCTGATGCACTCAGCAGGCTCCCACTAGCCACCACTGAGGGGGCTACCGAGCATGCTGCTGAGATGGTCATGGCTGTTGAAGCTTTCGGAAGCGAAGGCTCACCCGTGACAGCCCGTCAGATTAAAGTCTGGAGAAATAGAGACCGCTATTGTCTCTAGTCAAGAAATGTGTCCTGAATGGGGACTGGGCAGCCACGTACAGGGCATGCCCTGAGGAATTTAAACCATTTCACAGACGCAGGGATGAACTCTCGATTCAGGCCGATTGACTACTGTGGGGAAACCGAGTAGTCATGCCCCAGATGGGCAGAGAGGTGTTCATCAGAGAACTCCACAATGAGCACCCGGGCATTGTCATGATGAAGGCAATTGCCAGGTCACACGTTTGGTGGCCAGGGATAGACGCAGATCTGGAACTTTGTGTTCGCAGGTGCAACACGTGTGCCCAGCTGGGCAATGCGCCCAGGGAAGCCCCCCTTAGCCCCTGGCCATGGCCCACCAAGCCTTGGTCACGCATCCATGTGGACTACGCAGGTCCTTTCATGGGAAAAATGTTTTTGGTTGTAGTAGACGCCTACTCCAAATGGATCGAGTGTGACATTTTAAATTCAAGCACACCCTCTGCCACGATAGAAAGTCTACGGGCAATATTCGCCGCCCATGGTCTACCGGACATCTTGGTCAGCGACAATGGCCCGTGCTTCACAAGCACTGAATTCCAGGACTTCATGGCAGGCAATGGAATTAACCATGTTAGAACGGCACCGCTCAAGCCGGCCTCAAACGGCCAGACGGAACGAGCAGTGCAAATAATCAAACAGGGGATGCTCAGAATCAAAGGGGGCTCCCTACAAAGGAGCTTATCACGCCTCCTGTTGGCCTATAGATCCCGACCACACTCGCTCACAGGGGTTGCACCCGCAGAGCTGCTAATGAAAAGGACGCTTAAAATCAGGTTATCCCTCATACACCCCACTATGAAAGAAATTGTTGAGAGCAGGCGCCAGTCACAATATGACTACCATGACAGGAATGTGAGGGCGCGATGTATTGATGTAAATGATCCTGTTTTTGTCCTCAACTACGCTGCAGGGCCCAAATGGCTTGCAGGCACTGTGGTTGCCAAAGAGGGAAATAGGATTCTGGTAGTTAAACTTACCAATGGACAAATCTGCCGCAAACACGTGGATCAAACAAAAAGGAGGTTCAGCAACCTCATAGAAGAAGCAGAGGAAGAACACGATATAGAGTTCACTCCACCACAGGTGACCGAACACCGGAACCAAAGGGAGGCGAGCCCAGTCACTGTGGGCAGTCCGGACAGGCCTGAGGCACCGCAAACAACAGACACTCAGGCCAGCGCCCAACAACCGGAGCCCCAACTCAGGCGCTCTACAAGAGAGCGTAAACCACCAGAGAGACTCAACCTGTGATCCCAATAAGACTTTGGGGGAGAGGTGATGTCATGTATTCAACCAGCATTGTAACCCATGTATAATCTGACCTAAGTTGTACACCGTGAGAACAATGACCACTAGGTGGGAGACACTCCTAACCTGGACCTTCAGGTATAAAAGGGGAAGCTCCACCCACCTTCATCACTTGAGTGCTAAGAAATAAAGGACAGGTCACAGACTGACCTTCTCTCAGCAGGCAGTCCAATTCGCCTTCTATCTTTTCCCGTATCATGTACGGCACCGCTCTGGCCTTGTGGTGTACTGGCCTGGCGTCCGGGTTTATGTAAATCACTACCTTGGCAGTTAAGAGATGCAGCAAACTATCAGCTCCCAGCTCTCTGCTAATCCCGCTTAGTTATCAGGCAATCGCCTTGCCCAAGATAACTCACCACCAACTTCCTTCCTGTGAGCACGTGCTGAGCCACAGCAGCACATCTCTTGCTGATAGCACAACTGAGTGTGTGGTCTCACTGTGTGGGTATGGTCTCACCAATGTGCCTTGTCTACATGGCACCAGGAACTGGCAGTGTTACTTCAATGAGACCACTTATACCGAGTCAGCACCAATTAAACATCTTAAGGCCATTAATTCAATTTACCCTTTCAACTGACAATTTGTTAGTGTTGCCTTGATCGGCACTTTAAGGCTTTTTCGGATTCAATTTGATCACGTCCTAAATTATTGCTGTTCACAACTTTCAACATTGGGAATTCGAATTGTGCTGCCTAATCTGGCTCAAAACTCCGCAGGAGGCGGATCCCACGTGTCAGGAAAAAGTCCTTCAGCAAACTGCCACATCACTCCCTGCAGAATTTAGCAACTTTAAACAACTATAGAAAGACGGGACTGGAAATTCGGGACCGGCCATTTTGAGGGGCGGTAAGTATAGCGCCCACTAAAAGTTTGCGTCTCCTGCCAAGAAATTTGATTGAATCACACCAAGAGGGAAAGGGGCCGCTAAATCAGGCGTTCCACAACTCTCCTCGGGTGCTCCAACCGAAGATCTCTGTGCTAAAATGGAAGACGAAATGCGTATGATCCGAAGGCCGTTACAGATCCTGGGCCCAGCTGATCCTCAAAGACGCGGCGGCTTGACCCATCCACCTCCACGGAGGTGTGTGGGGGACCTGACCCATCCACCTCCACGGAGGTGTGTGGGGGACCTGACCCATCCACCTCCACGGAGGTGTGTGGGGGGCCTGACCCATCCACCTCCACGGAGGTGTGTGGGGGGCCTGACCCATCCACCTCCACGGAGGTGTGTGGGGGACCTGACCCATCCACCTCCACGGAAGTGTGTGGGGGGACCTGACCCATCCACCTCCACGGAGGTGTGTGGGGGACCTGACCCATCCACCTCCACGGAGGTGTGTGGGGGACCTGACCCATCCACCTCCACGGAGGTGTGTGGGGGACCTGACCCATCCACCTCCACGGAGGTGTGTGGGGGGCCTGACCCATCCACCTCCACGGAGGTGTGTGGGGGGCCTGACCCATCCACCTCCATGGCACGAACCTGGTATTGCAGTACTTCCAGGAACGGTGCAGTGGCTCTAGGCCTTTTGGCTAAGAGCATTGGCGCAGAGTGATCCTTGGCGTGTGCAAGGTGACCTCTGGCGTTTGTGATTTGACAAAGAATTGGAACGATTGGCTACGAATTTTTAAAAAAAACTATACGTATGCGCATGCGCAGTTCCAACTGTGCATTCTGAGCGAAGTGGGAAAATGGAGGAGCAGGAGGGTCACCAGCGTGCACACCGCTTCTCAGCCACTCCTGTTGATGCCCTGATAGAGGCAATTGAAAGGAGGTGGAATATGCTGCAGCTTCCAAGAAGCAGGAGGCCCATCCCACGAGGTTTCCACAGGCTTTGGAGTGAGGTGGCCCAGGATGTTTCTGCAAGAGACACAGTGCTGCGAACTGCGACATAATGTTGCAAGAAGTTCAACGACCTCACTCGGGTCATCAGGGTGAGTACTGTTTCTACTAATGCACCAATGCCATGATGTGAAGCTCACTGTCTCAAAGTCTTTGCTGTACCTGCCCCTTCTCTATGTGTTCCAGGCCATGGTCTTGGTTGGTGAAGCCACCTGAAAAGTGGAGGCTCAGTTCACCAGCCATGCCCTGCGCATGCAAGTGTCACGCACCTTCTTGTTCCCTACTCAGTCTCACCCCTCCCCGCACTAGCCTTTCACTCTTGATAATGCATTTGCAAAACGTCACCTTGATCCATAATTCTATGTGGCTCTCACCTATTCCCACCGTCCCCACATGCACTCTGCGCAGCCACACAGATTCCAATAGACATCTGCACACTCACAGCCAGCGGGCACTACTCTACTATGGAAGGCACATGCGTCACACGATGAGCTGCACACTCACTCACACTTTCTTGTGTTTCCGATTGCAGGCGAAAGTAGTTCACAATCGTAGAGCGCAGCAGCGCACTGGAGATGGGGAGCCTGATATACATGACCTCACTGAGGTCGAGGAGCGAGTGACCGCTCTCATGGGCACACCAGTTGGTGCGGCAGTGGGGGGTGAAGCAGAGCCCCCTGTGGATAGTGGCAATATGTGAATGGCGTTTGCGACTTATGTGAGCTCCGTGACCCTTGATAGCAAATGGCCTACCCCTTTTACATATATATGTCCTATGCACCTTCCTCTTATCTCCCTACCCCTTCCCCTCCTGCCAACCATACTTCTGTTGCATTGTGCTTACAGATGATGAGGCGGAAGTGCGGCAGACTGCCTGTGATCTGTCAACATCGGCCGACCGGGGAGATGACAAGGGAAGGGACGACAGTTTGTTGACTAAGCAGGACATTGCATCAGTCCCACCGAGTGGGGACGCCATATCGGTTGAAGACCCTGAATTCCTGGGGATCGAAGAGTCTGAGGCTCCTGACCCCAGTGGCCTACAATAATATAGAAACATAGAAACATAGAAAATAGGTGCAGGAGCAGGCCATTCGGCCCTTCTAGCCTGCACCACCATTCAATGCGTTCATGGCTGAACATGAAACTTCAGTACCCCACTCCTGCTTTCTCGCCATACCCCTTGATCCCCCGAGTAGTAAGGACTTCATCTAACTCCCTTTTGAATATATTTAGTGAATTGGCCTCAACTACTTTCTGTGGTAGAGAATTCCACAGGTTCACCACTCTCTGGGTGAAGAAGTTTCTCCTCATCTCGGTCCTAAATGGCTTACCCCTTATCCTTAGACTGTGACCCCTGGTTCTGGACTTCCCCAACATTGGGAACATTCTTCCTGCATCCAACCTGTCCAAACCCGTCAGAATTTTAAACGTTTCTATGAGGTCCCCTCTCACTCTTCTGAACTCCAGTGAATACAAGCCCAGTTGATCCAGTCTTTCTTGATAGGTCAGTCCCACCATCCCGGGAATCAGTCTGGTGAATCTTCGCTGCACTCCCTCAATAGCAAGAACGTCCTTCCTCAAGTTAGGAGACCAAAACTGTACACAATACTCCAGGTGTGGCCTCACCAAGGTCCTATACAACTGTAGCAACACCTCCCTGCCCCTGTACTCAAATCCCTTCGCTATGAAGGCCAACATGCCATTTGCTTTCTTAACCGCCTGCTGTACCTGCATGCCAACCTTCAATGACTGATGTACCATGACACCCAGGTCTCGCTGCACCTTCCCCCTTCCTAATCTGTCACCATTCAGATAATAATCTGTCTCTCTGTTTTTACCACCAAAGTGGATAACCTCACATTTATCCACATTATACTTCATCTGCCACGCATTTGCCCACTCACCTAACCTATCCAAGTCACTCTGCAGCCTCATAGCATCCTCCTCGCAGCTCACACTGCCACCCAACTTAGTGTCATCCGCAAATTTGGAGATACTACATTTAATCCCCTCGTCTAAATCATTAATGTACAATGTAAACAGCTGGGGCCCCAGCACAGAACCTTGCGGTACCCCACTAGTCACTGCCTGCCATTCTGAAAAGTACCCATTTACTCCTACTCTTTGCTTCCTGTCTGACAACCAGTTCTCAATCCACGTCAGCACACTACCCCCAATCCCATGTGCTTTAACTTTGCACATTAATCTCCTGTGTGGGACCTTGTCGAAAGCCTTCTGAAAGTCCAAATATACCACATCAACTGGTTCTCCTTTGTCCACTTTACTGGAAACATCCTCAAAAAATTCCAGAAGATTTGTCAAGCATGATCTCCCTTTCACAAATCCATGCTGACTTGGACCTATCATGTCACCATTTTCCAAATGCGCTGCTATGACATCCTTAATAATTGATTCCATCATTTTACCCACTACTGAGGTCAGGCTGACCGGTCTATAATTCCCTGCTTTCTCTCTCCCTCCTTTTTTAAAAAGTGGGGTTACATTGGCTATCCTCCACTCGATAGGAACTGATCCAGAGTCAATGGAATGTTGGAAAATGACTGTCAATGCATCCGCTATTTCCAAGGCCACCTCCTTAAGTACTCTGGGATGCAGTCCATCAGGCCCTGGGGATTTATCGGCCTTCAATCCCATCAATTTCCCCAACACAATTTCCCGACTAATAAAGATTTCCCTCAGTTCCTCCTCCTTACTAGACCCTCTGACCCCTTTTATATCCGGAAGGTTGTTTGTGTCCTCCTTAGTGAATACTGAACCAAAGTACTTGTTCAATTGGTCTGCCATTTCTTTGTTCCCCGTTATGACTTCCCCTGATTCTGACTGCAGGGGACCTACGTTTGTCTTTACTAACCTTTTTCTCTTTACATACCTATAGAAACTTTTGCAATCCGCCTTAATGTTCCCTGCAAGCTTCTTCTCGTACTCCATTTTCCCTGCCCTAATCAAACTCTTTGTCCTCCTCTGCTGAGTTCTAAATTTCTCCCAGTCCCCAGGTTCGCTGCTATTTCTGGCCAATTTGTATGCCACTTCCTTGGCTTTAATACTATCCCTGATTTCCCTAGATAGCCACGGTTGAGCCACCTTCCCTTTTTTATTTTTATGCCAGACAGGAATGTACAATTGTTGTAATTCATCCATGCGGTCTCTAAATGTCTGCCATTGCCCATCCACAGTCAACCCCTTAAGTATCATTCGCCAATCTATCTTAGCCAATTCACGCCTCATACCTTCAAAGTTACCCTTCTTTAAGTTCTGGACCATGGTCTCTGAATTAACTGTATCATTCTCCATCCTAATGCAGAATTCCACCATATTATGGTCACTCTTCCCCAAGGGGCCTCACACAATGAGATTGTTAATTAATCCTCTCTCATTACACAACACCCAGTCTAAGATGGCCTCCCCCCTAGTTGGTTCCTCGACATATTGGTCTAGAAAACCATCCCTTATGCCCTCCAGAAAATCTTCCTCCACCGTATTGCTTCCAGTTTGGCTAGCTCAATCTATGTGCATATTAAAGTCACCCATTATAACTGCTGCACCTTTATTGCATGCACTCCTAATTTCCTGTTTGATGCCCTCCCCAACATCACTACTACTGTTTGGAGGTCTGTACACAACTCCCACTAACGTTTTTTGCCCTTTGGTGTTCTGCAGCTCTACCCATATAGATTCCACATCATCCAAGCTAATGTCTTTCCTAACTATTGCATTAATCTCCTCTTTAACCAGCAATGCTACCCCACCTCCTTTTCCTTTTATTCTATCCTTCCTGAATGTTGAATACCCCTGGATGTTGAGTTCCCAGCCCTGATCATCCTGGAGCCACGTCTCCGTAATCCCAATCACATCATATTTGTTAACATCTATTTGCACACTTAATGCACAGCGCGAGGGGATGCTCGGAGCCCAGCTCCCAGGAGGGTGAGTCGGCGCAGGGGTCCGACCGAGAGACAATCAGACATGGACCTGGACTTGGAGACTATGTCCAGGGAGTCCATGCAAATGCACCGCAAACTCATGGGTGCTTTGGAGAAGGTCACGCACAGCATGAATGCACTTGCTCTGAGGTTGGGGGAGGTCGCCTCAAACATTGCCCATGCCTCTCAGCCATCCACCGAGTCCATCCTTGCCCACTCACAGAGGCAGATGGGCTCAACGAGCGACAGTGGAGTCCTAGAGAGGATGACATGTGCCATGGTTGACCTGGCAGCAGCTATCGCATCACAGGCCCAAACCACGCAAGGACCTCGTGGTGTGATGCTGTCAGTGATTGCTGGCACCGACTCTTAGACAGCTGTGTTTCAGGCTCAGTGTGCTCTGAGCCAGTCGCAGTGTGATGCCCTGCACACACTGACTGCTACTCTGTGTTTCCCCACAGTCCAACAGGGAAGTGACAGTGCCGTAGCAGGCCAGCAAAGCGTGCTCACAAATATTGCTCTGGATGCTGAGTCTCCGCCCCATGTGAGCGGCAGTGGGCCGCTGGAAATGGAAGATGCTCAAGATGACAGCATTCCGGCTCCCACCACTGCCACTCCACCTTTGTACCTGCCGCAATCTACACACCAGCCATCCTAGACTGCTGCCGCTGGTGCTGAGGCAGTGAGGTCCGCAGTGGTTCCAGGCCCAGAGCTTGTCTAGGGCATCCTGCTAGGCCATCTGTACTGTCGCCCCCACAGACACAGCAGCCCTCAAGCAGCCTTGCTGCAGGCACTGAGGCAACGTTAAGGAGGAGCACTAGGTGTGGGAGGGGGCTCAAGGTAAGAGTGGCAAATGCCAGAGGAAGTCAGACTGAAGATTTTGGCCACCATATACAGATGACTGCATCGTGTAAATAATGGTTATAAATATGTCATTGCATTGTTTGACGCATCCTATTGTTGTAAATATGTGTGCCTAATATGCCACATAGATGCTACTGTGGGATGACTAATGTAAGGATACTTTGTCCAGACATTGTTTAAGTTGATTGCGTATGATGGTGTTTCAACAGGACGTTGTGAATTTTTTAAAACTTGCTAGTGAGGGGTTGTGTTATGTTGTTTGAAGCGACTATTCCCTCTGCCCACATCCTGTCTGAGGCTGAAACAGACTGTTCACAACCTTGGTGTCATATCTGACCCATATTCACAGCATAACTAAGACCGCCTATTTTCACCTCCGTAATATCACCCATCTCCGCCCTTGCCTCAGCTCATCCGCTGCTGAAGCCCTCATACATGCCTTTGCTATCTCTGGACTTGACTATTCCAACGCACCCCTGGCTGGCCTCCTACATTCTACCCTATGTATACTAGAGGTGATCCAAAACTCGGCTGCCTGTGTCCTAACTCACACCAAGTCCCGCTCGCCCATCACCCCTGTGCTCACTGACCTACATTGGCTTCTAGTTAAGCAACACCTCGATTTCAAAATTCTCATCCTTATTTTCAAATCCCTCCATGGCCTCGCCCCTCCCTATCTCCGAAATCTCCTCCAGCCCCACAATCCTCTGAGATATCTAAGCTCTTCTAATTCTGTCCTCCTGAGTATCCCTGGTTATAATCGCTCAACCATTGGTGGCCGTGCCTTCTGTTGCCTAGGCACCAAGCTCTGGAACTCCCTGCCTAAACCTTTCCACCTCTCTACCTCTCTTTCTCCCTTTAAGACCTGTGCTAATTTCTACTTATGTGGCTCAGTGTTTAATTTTTATTGCATAATATTCCTGTGAGGCGCCTTGGGACATTTCACTACATTAAAGGCGCTATATAAATATAAGTTATTGCTGTAATTAATAAAATGCTACTTTGACCATTTTGCATTGGCGTCTTGTGTATGATTGTGGACTTTCTCGGAGAAGTGCCATCATAGCACATAGCGTGGTCAGTATGAGCTGCATCCCTCAGCTCCCTCCAGTCAAGAGAACCGATGCATTATAAGCCACTGACATGTGGCTCTTGCACCAGCAGCATTGCCACACTGCCTCCACCATGGCTGCTGTTCCTCCTCCTGATCTGGCTGGCCATTCGGGACCTCGCCAGGCTCATGTTCCTAGAAACATAGAAAATAGGTGCAGGAGTCGGCCATTCGGCCCTTCGAGCCTGCACCACCATTCAATATGATCATGGTTGATCATATTTTCAACTTTAGTACCCCATTCCTGCTTTCTGTTCATACCCCTTGATCCCTTTAGCCGTAAGGGCCACATCTAACTCCGTTTTGAATATATCTAACGAACTGGCCTCAACAACTTTCTGTGGTAGAGAATTCCACGGGTTCACAATTCTCTGAGTGAAGAAGTTTCTCCTCATCTCGGTCCTAAATGGCTTACCTCTTACCCAGGACTGTGACCCCTGGTTCTGGACTTCGCCAACATTGGGAACATTCTTCCTGCATCTAACCTGTCCAATCCCGTCAGAATGTTATATGTTTCTCTGAGATCGCCTCTCATTCTTCTAAATTCTGAGGTGGGCCTGCAATCCCCACTGGCAGTGCCTGGCCCCTCATTATGGCCAAGCTGTGCAGTGTGCAGCACACCACAATGATTTACGAGACCTGTTGAGGGGAGGTGGTACTGCATCATCACCCCCGGCAACCAAATTTTAATTTGATTCAAGTTTACTGTCTAAAGTTTAATTTGTTTAAGTTTGTTGGTTTTAGAGCCCCCCCCCACCCTCCCGCCCTTTAATCAGGGGGCACTTTATTATTGTTCTACTTAAAATAGTTGTAGAGCTGTTGTGGGAGTGGCTTAGCCACTGGAGAGCTGTGAGCCTGGTGGAAGGAGATGCTGCAACTAGTCTCTGCCTGCAACCTGAGTCTCCAGGAGAGGAGGACGAGGCCTGCTGGATTAACACCTTGAGGAGAGCAAGGGCTGCAGGCATCCTCATGGTGCAGGGTGCCATTGACTGCAGCACATTGCTTTGCAGACGGCGCATGAAAACTCTGCCATGTACCGGAACCGAAGGAGATTCCCCTTCCTCAATGGCCAACTGGTGTGTGAACATTGGCAGCAAACCATGCAGAGGTCACTGCCCCGGTATCCTGGCAGCAGTCATGATGCCTTCATTCTGCAGCAATCCACTGTGCCATCTGCATTTGAGCCACCACGACATGGCTGATGGCACAACCCATGCACACGTAGGCAGCATGCATACAACGACACCCATGCTGCCACACAAAATGTGATAGAGCAGAACATTGGTATGCTGAAACAAGGCTTCCGCTACCTGGACCGCCTGGAGGAGCGCTCAGTACTCGGCAGCTTGGGTGTCAAGATTCATGGTGGTCCGCTGCGTGCTGCACAACCTCGCCATCATCAGGGCACGGCCTTGCAACCAGCTACACGGCGAGCAGTTGAGGAGGAGGAGGATGCAACCTACACAGCCCCTTTCTGGCCGGGCTGTCCATGAAGAACTGATCCAAGTGCAATACCAGTAAACGCAACTCCAGTTCCCCATTCACCAACATTCTCACACATTACCTTCACTCTTTCACTGACCATCACAAAGCCAACACAAAATAAACATCCCAAACCAAATGTATTCATTAAATCATGCCATATTACATACAGAATTCAACTAATCACCCTTGTGCATTCCCCTAGTGTTTGTCTTCCATGTGCCTTTGCATGTCTTAGTTCTGCTATGCAGCACTACCCCAGTGGCTGCAGCATGACTGGTAAACGCTGCTGACTTTCAGTGGTGGACACTGCAGATGGCCTTGTGGAGGGATATCTCTGAGCCGAGAAGGCCCGGCTTCAGACTGCACCATCTTGGATGGGCGGCACTAGTCTGGGCTGACTGGCTGACCAGCAATAGCTAGGGCACTGGCCGCTCTCCAGGTGAGGAAGCCGGACAAAATGCAAGCGCTCTCCGGGGTGAGAAAGCCAGACAACACGCCGGCCGCTTCTGTCCCGGGCCGAAAGGACTCCACAATGGGCCCTGAGTGGCCCCGGCGGGACAACAAATAAACCTTACCTTGCAGTTGCCGAAGGGACCCCGCGCCAGCTGCTTCTGTCCCGGGCCGAAGGGATCCCGCACTGGCCGAAAGGACTCCACACCGGTCCCGGGCCATCCCGGCCGAAAGGACTCCACACCTGCCCGGGCCTCTCCCTATGGTCGCACACCAGCTGTTCATTGTGCTGATAGATTGGGGGACATGGAACCGGCCGAAGGGATCGCGGCGGCGGTGTTCAACCCAACGTCTTAAACTCCTGACCAACTTTTAATTAATTTTTAAACTTTTAATCAACCGTTAAACTTTTTAAATAAGTTGGGATAACTTTTAAAACTTACATTTTAGTCTTTTAATCGAAATACTCTTAAATATCTATTATTGATCTACATCCTTGACTTTTTTAACAATCTTTAGAAACTTTTTAAACTGGGGAAACTTTTATAACCTATTATTGATTTACATCTTAGATTTTTAAACAACTCTTAGAAACTTTTGAAATAAATCTGGAATTTTTTATCAACTTTTAACTTTTAAAATAACTTTGGAAGTCACCTTCCTAATGCCTGCCCCCCAGCCAAGCCTCGGGCCATCTACCATCAATGGCGCTACCCGGCGCCGAGCTTGTGGCCAACACTTCGCCGTAGGCAATTAGGCTTATAGAGCTGTGCCTGGTCTCCAGTTGTCTTGGACCCCCCTTGCCACTGGACCAAGACCTTGTCCAGCTAAGCCCGTGTGGTTGCCGGTGTGCAGCGGCCACCCCACGTTAAAAGAACTCACGCACAGGCATCTTCAACTCCGTCAGTATGAAGTTCAGGACTTGGAACGTCAGGACCCTCATGGACAATCCCAACAGCAACAGGCCGGAACGCCACACCACCATAGTTGCCCGGGAACTCCGACGTTTCAACATTGACATCGCCGCCCTAAGCAAAACCCGGCGGGCAGGGGAAGGCCAGTTGAAGGAACATGGTGGAGGTTACACCTTCTTCTAGAAAGGGAAACCAGAGGCAGAACGTCGCCTTCATGGAGTCGGCTTTTCAGTCAAGAATGAGCTGGTCGACCGCCTCAAAGACTCCCCCTGTGAGGTCAATGAACGCCTCATGACTCTTCGTATCACCTTATCTCGGAACCAACGTGACACAGTCATCAGTGCGTACGCCCCCACACTCGATGCAACGGATAAGGCTAAAAAGGGTTTTTATTCCAACCTCGAGACATCCTTGTCCCGTGTCCCCACAGGCGACAAATTGATCCTCCTGGGTGATTTTAATGCCAGGGTTGGCAAAGTCACAGCCCTCTGGGGAGGCGTGATTGGCAGAGAGGGGATAGGGAAAGCCAATTCCAGCGGTACCCTACTCCTGACAAAATGTCTAGTACATGAACTCCTCATTACCAACACCCTGTTCCACCAGAGGGACAAATACAAGGCACCGTGACAACACCCTCGCTCCAAACACTGGCACCTGCTCGACTATGTCATCGTCCAAGCCAGGGATCGCAAGGATGTGCGCATCACCCACGCCATGACAGGAGCTGACGACTGCTGGATGGATCACCGCCTAATCCGATCCATCATCAACATTAACATTGCCCCAAAGCAGAAGGGACAACAGAAGCAATGCTGCAAAAAAGTTAATATCGGGGCACTTAGAGACCCAGCTAAGAGATACAATTCTTTTGGGGGGTGGGAACAAAATAAACATTAGATCAAGTGCCCCCCGATCTGGGGGACATTCCAGACACTTTTAACTGCCCCTTTTTTTAAATGTTTTTTGTGATTTTTTGGGGGGGGGCATTAAAACCATATATTTTACAAGTGCACCCTAAGCTAAGAGATACAGCCAGCGCCTCACAGCCAATCTGGCGTGCCTTGATGACCCTGAGATGCTGAATGCCCACAGCGCTTGGTCTGCCCTCCAGGCCTCTATAACCAGTGCCAGTGAAGAGACACTTGGTCACTCAACCAGAAAACATCAGGGCTGGTTTGATGAAAATGATCAGGAGATCGAAGAACTAATAGATCGCAAGCGCAAAGCATTTCTGAGCCTCAAGCAACAACCCAACTCGGGAGCTGCAAAACAACATTACAGACGGCTCAAGGCTCAGGTCCAACAAAAAACCCGGGACCTAAAGAACAGGTGGTGGATGGGGAAAGCACAGGAGATACAACAACTGGCCGACAGCCACGATATGCGAGGATTCTTTACTGCAGTCAAGGCCCGAGATGGAGAAAGTCCATCCGGGAGGGCGTCGAGCTCTTCGAGTCTCGACGCAAGGAGCAAGAAGAGGCCAGGCGGCGGAAGGAGTGCGCGACAAACCAGCCCCACCGACCCCTTCCCTCGACGAATGTCTGTCCCACCTGTAACAGGGTCTGTGGCTCTCGTATCGGACTGTTCAGCCATCAAAGAACTCACTTTGGGAGTGGAAGCAAGTCCTCCTCGATTCCGAGGGACTGCCGATGATGAGGGCACTGGCGGAGTGGCAATGGTGGGAGGACAAGTGCTGTCATCCTGAGAGAGGACAGCAGGTTTGTGCTCCATGGAGCCACTGCCACTCCCCCAGCTTGGAGCCTCAGCAATACTAGTAATCTGATGGAGGCCAGATTGCTGGACTACTGTGACACCCTGCAAGCCCCTTTGAACACGAATCCAGAGCCATGATATATAACATAAACATAAGAATTAGGAACAGGAGTAGGCCATCTAGCCCCTCGAGCCTGCTCCGCCATTCAACAAGATCATGGCTGATCTGGTCATGGACTCAGCTCCACTTACCCACCCGCTCCCCGTAACCCTTAATTCCCTGATTGGTTAAAAATCTATCTATCTGTGACTTGAATACATTCAATGAGCTAGCCTCAACTGCTTCCTTGGGCAGAGAATTCCACAGATTCACAACCCTCTGGGAGAAGAAATTCCTTCTCAACTCGGTTTTAAATTGGCTCCCCCGTATTTTGAGGCTGTGCCCCCTAGTTCTAGTCTCCCCGACCAGTGGAAACAACCTCTCTGCCTCTATCTTGTCTATCCCTTTCATTATTTTAAATGTTTCTATAAGATCACCCCTCATCCTTCTGAACTCCAACGAGTAAAGACCCAGTCTACTCAATCTATCATCATAAGGTAACCCCCTCGTCTCCGGAATCAGCCTAGTGAATCGTCTCTGTACCCCCTCCAAAGCCAGTACATCCTTCCTTAAGTAACGCGACCAAAACTGCACGCAGTACTCTAGGTGCGGCCTCACCAACACCCTGTACAGTCTGAGCTTCTACTGCAGCACTCAGACATTGGGCGGCTGCTGCTTGTGCTGCAATGGAAACTGACACATTGGCCATCAGACGCTGCATCATGGTTGGGTCCACAAGTTGGCCACCACTTCCATGCTGGACAGGATGGGTTCCAAACTCTGCGCAAAGACCTGTGTAAGGTTGGTGCCGGCTCTCCATGCTCCTTGACATTGCATGGAGGCTTTCTGGCAGACTTCCCAATGCTCCAAGCATTTCATTGTGCATACCCATCAGCGTTCTTCTTAGGCTGCCCCATCAAAGTCCTCATCTGAGTCCTCAGCAGCAGAACTTGTGTGCGACCTCGCCCTCCAGCGAGATGGCACCTGTGCTTTCCATGCCCCCTGCCCTGGCTGCAGGTCCAGTGTCTCACCACGTGCATTAGGGGGTACGGTAGCATAGTAATTATTTTACTGGACTAATAACCCAGAGGCCTGGACAAATGATCTGGAGACATGAGTTCAAATTCCACCAAAGGCAACTGGGTAATTTTAATTCAATGAATTAAATAAAATCTGAAATAAAAAGCTAGTGTTAATGTTATGTCTTGAATAAAGAGTCAGACTAGATACTGCAAGCTCAAAGTAAAGATTGTAGGATCCCTTGGGACTCCAGGGCATAAGCCCTCTGGTGGTTAGACATGGTATTTACAGGTTTACATACATAACAACACTCCCCCGCCACCCCCGCAAAGTCAATCGTGTAACTATTTACAATGTGAGTCGATCTGGGGCCTTCCTTTCCCCGGTTGATCGTCTCGGTGCAAATGCTGGTTTGGGTGAGTCGTTTGTTGGACCCTCGCTGGGCTGCTGGGCAACTGGCCTTGCTTGGCTGCTGGGGGTGGTGAGTCCTGCTGGGCTGCTGCGGGTGATGGATTCTGCTTCATGGTCAACCGCTGGGTCGGTTACCACTTCTGTGTGTGTTGGAGGCTCGAAAAAGGTGGAGTCTATTGTGGGTTGTTCTGGATAGTCCGTAAATCTGAGTTTGGTTTGGTCCAAGTGTTTCCTGCAGGTAAGTCCATTTGAAAGTTTGACCACATATACCCTACTCCCTTCTTTAGCCAAAACAGTGCCAGGAAGCCACTTGGGACCTTGTCCATAGTTCAACACAAATACAGGATCATTTATCTCAATTTCGCGTGACACATTTGCGTGATCATGATATGTATTCTGTTGAAGCCGCCTGCTCTCTACCTGTTCATGTAGATCAGGGTGTACAAACGAGAATCTTGTCTTGAGTGCCCTTTTCATGAGCAGTTCAGCGGGAGGAACTCCAGTGAGCGAGTGGGGTCTTGTGCGGTAACTGAGCCGGACTCGGGATAAGCGAGTCTGCAGTGAGCCTTCAGTTACCCTTTTCAAGCTCTGCTTGATTATTTGAACTGCTAGTTCTGCCTGATTGTTGGACGCTGGTTTAAACGGGGCAGATGTGACATGTTTGACCCCATTGCGGGTCATGAACTCCTTTAACTCGGCACTGGTAAAGCACAGCCCCATTGTCACTTACAAGGACATCAGGCAGGCCGTGCGTGGCAAACATGATCCGTAGGTTTCAATGGTGGCAGCGGACGTGCTTGCCGACATTATCACACATTCAATCTATTTGGAGTACGCATCTACAACCACTAAGAACATTTTTCCCAAGAATGAGCCTGCATCGTCGACATGGACCCTGGACCATGGTTTGGAGGGCCAGGACCATAAACTTAGTGGCCCCTCCTTGGGTGCATTGTTTATCTGTGAACATAAGAACATAAGAATTAGGAACAGGAGTAGGCCATCTAGCCCCTCGAGCCTGCTCCGTCAATCAACAAGATCATGGCTGATCTGGCCGTGGACCCAGCTCCACTTACCCGCCCGCTCCCCATAACCCTTAATTCCCTTATTGGTTAAAAATCTATCTATCTGTGATTTGAATACATTCAATGAGCTAGCCTCAACTGCTTCCTTGGGCAGAGAATTCCACAGATTCACAACCCTCTGGGAGAAGAAATTCCTTCTCAACTCAGTTTTAAATTGGCTCCCCTGTATTTTGAGGCTGTGCCCCCTAGTTCTAGTCTCCCCTACCAGTGGAAACAACCTCTCTGCCTCTATCTTGTCTATCCCTTTCATTATTTTAAATGTTTCTATAAGATCACCCCTCATCCTTCTGAACTCCAACGAGTAAAGACCCAGTCTACTCAATCTATCATCATAAGGTCACCCCCTCATCTCCGGAATCAGCCTAGTGAATCATCTCTGTACCCCCTCCAAAGCTAGTATATCCTTCCTTAAGTAAGGTGACCAAAACTGCACGCAGTACTCCAGGTGCGGCCTCACCAATACCCTGTACAGTTGCAGCAGGACCTCCCTGCTTTTGTACTCCATTCCTCTCGCAATGAAGGCCAACATTCCATTCGCCTTCCTGATTACCTGCTGCACCTGCAAACTAACTTTTTGGGATTCGTGCACAAGGACCCCCAGGTCCCTCTGCACCACAGCATGTTGTAATTTCTCCCCATTTAAATAATATTCCCTTTTATTGTTTTTTTTTCCAAGGTGGATGACCTCACATTTTCCGACATTGTATTCCATCTGCCAAACCTTAGCCCATACGCTTAACCTATCTAAATCTCTTTGCAGCCTCTCTGTGTCCTCTACACAACCCGCTTTCCCACTAATCTTTGTGTCATCTGCAAATTTTGTTACACTACACTCTGTCCCCTCTTCCAGGTCATCTATATATATTGTAAACAGTTGTGGTCCCAGCACCGATCCCTGTGGCACACCACTAACCACCGATTTCCAACCCAAAAAGGACCCATTTATCCCGACTCTCTGCTTTCTGTTAGCCAGACAATTCTCGATCCATGCTAATACATTTCCTCTGACTCCGCGTACCTTTATCTTCTGCAGTAACCTTTTGTGTGGCACCTTATCGAATGCCTTTTGGAAATCTAAATACACCACATCCATCGGTACACCTCTATCCACCATGCTCGTGATATCCTCAAATGTATTACATTTGTGCATGCAGGACTCCCTAAGTCTGCATCGATACTGGGCCACCACACGTGGGACCTGACTATCGCTTTCATCATTACGATGCTTGGGTGGGTGCTGTGGAGATCACTAATGAAAGTGTCCCTGCCCTTTTTTGGCACGACTACCCGATTTCCCCATAGGAGGCAGTCTGCCTGTGTAGATATTTCATCTTTGCGCCTCTGGTACGGCTTTATTTCTTCCTGCATCTCTAACGGGACAATAAGCCAACTCCCGCGGAGCGCACAGTTTTTTTTACTAAGGACAGTAAGGGATCCTGGCTCGTCCAGGTTCAAATCTGTCGGGCGGTAACAGGTGATTGCTCATTCTCGAATGCTTCCATTACCATAACTAAATCTGTGGGCTGTGCCATCTCCACCCCCGTCGTGGGCAATGGTAGCCTACTGAGAGCATCAGCACAGTTTTCTGTGCCTGGCCTGTGGCGGATGGCGTAGTTGTATGCGGACAACTTGAACGCCCATCTCTGGATGTGGGCCGATGCGTTCGTATTTATCCCCTTGCTTTCAGAAAAAAGGGATATAAGCGGCTTATGGTCAGTTTCTAATTCAAATTTGAGCCCGAACAGATATTGATGCATTTTCTTTGCCCCGTAAACATATTGTAGGCCCTCTCAGCCTTAGACAGACTTCTGGATGCATAAGCCACTGGTTGCAATTTCCCAAATTCATTGGCTTGTTGCAATACACATCAGACACCGTATGACGACGCATCACATGCTAGTACCAAACGCTTACATGGATCGTACAACACAAGCAATTTGTTTGAACATAGCAACTTCCTAGCTTTCTCAAAGGCATTTTCTTGGCTTTTACCCCATACCCACTCATCTCCTTCATGCAGTAAAGAATGCAAGGGTTGTAACAATGTGCTAAGAACTGGTAAGAAGTTACCAAAATAGTTCAGGAGTCCTGGAAACGACTGCAGCTCCGTCACGTTCTGTGGTCTTGGTGCGTTTTTGATTGCCTCTATCTTCGAATTGGTGGGCCTGATGCTGTCTGCCGCAATTCTCCTCCCCAGGAACTCCACTTCAGGTGCCAGGAAAATGCACTTCAAGCATTTTAGCCTGAGCCCCACACAATTAAGCCGACTAAGAACCTCCTCCAGGTTCTGCAGGTGCTCGACGGTGTCCCGACCTGTAACCAAGATGTGGTCCTGGAAGACCACGGTGCGTGGGACCGACTTCAGCAAGCTTTCCATGTTCCTCTGGAATATCGCCGCAGCCGATCAAATCGCAAACGGGCATCTGCTGTAAATGAAGAGAACTTTGTGCGTGTTGATGCAGGTGAGGCCTTTCGAAGATTCCTCCAGCTCCTGCGTCATTTAGGCTGAGGTCAAGTGCAGCTTCGTGAATGTGTCCCTCCCGCCAGTGTAGCACATAGGTCGTCTTCCTTTGGGAGTGGGTATTGATCCTACAGTGAGAAACGATTGATAGTTACTTTGTAATCACCACAGATTCTGACGGTGCCGTCTCCCTTGAGGACTGGAACAATCGGACTGGCCCACTCATTGAATTCGATCGGCGAAATGATGCCCTCTCGTTGCAGCCTGTCCAGCTCGATCGCCACCCTCTCTCTCATCATGTAAGGTACCACTCTCGCCTTGTGATGGATGGGTCGCGCCCCCGGAATTAAACGGATCTGCACTTTTGCTCCTTGGAACTTCCCGATGCCTGGTTCGAACAGCGAGGGGAACTTGTTTAGGACCTGGGCACATGCGGTGTCGTCGACGGACGAAAGCACTCGGACATCGTCCCAGTTCCAGCGTATCTTTCCCAGCCAGCTGCTGCCAAACAGCGTGGGACCATCGCCCGGTACCACCCAGAGTGGTAACTTGTGCACCGCTCCATCTTAGGAGACCTTTACGGTAGCACTGCCGATTACGGGAATCAATTCCTTTGTATACATTCTCAGTTTAGTACGAATGGGAGTCAGGACTGGCCTTGTGGCCTTGCTGCACCACAATTTATCGAAAGTCTTTTTGCTCATTATGGACTGGCTTGCACCTGTGTCCAGATCCATGGACACCGGGAGTCCATTTAATTGAACCTTCAGCATTATCGGGGGACACTTTGTGGTAAATGTGTGCACCCCATATACCTCTGCCTCCTCAGTCTGAGGCTCTGGTTTGTCGTGATCCACCGTGGATCTGTCCTCCTCTGCAACATGATGGTTTGCAGGATTAGCAGGATTTGCAGCTCGCCTGCACATACGTTACTAACTGGAGGTATCCCATTGTTCCACAGCCCTTGCAAACGTATCCTTTGAAGCGGCATGAATGGAAACAATGATCATCCCTGCAGCGCCAACAAGGTGTTAATGGCCTTGTATTCACCACCCTTGATGGTGGACTCAGTCATCTGCCCACCTACAGCTGCAGGCGTGTAATTCCTGCCCTGTACATTTTAGAAACATAGAAACATAGAAAATAGGAGCAGGAGTAAGCCATTTGGCCCTTCGAGCCTGCACCACCATTCAATAAGATCATAGCTGATCATTCCCTCAGTATCCCTTTCCTGCTTTCTCTCCATACCCCTTGATCCCTTTAGCCGTAAGGGCCATATCTAACTCCCTCTTGAATATATCCAATGAACTGGCATCAGCAACTCTCTGCGGCAGGGAATTCCACAGGTTAACAACTCTCAGTGAAGAAGTTTCTCCTTATCTCAGTCCTAAATGGCCTGCCCCCTTATCCTAAGACTGTGTCCCCTGGTTCTGGACTTCCCCAACATCGGGAACATTCTTCCCGCATCTAACCTGTCCCGTCCCGTCAGAATCTTGTATGTTTCTATGAGATCCCCTCTCATCCTTCTAAACTCCAGTGTATAAAGGCCCAGTTGATCCAGTCTCTCCTCATATGTCAGTCCAGCCATCCCTGGAATCAGTTTGGTGAACCTTCGCTGCATTCCCTCAATAGCAAGAACGTCCTTCCTCAGATTAGGAGTCCAAAACTTAGCACAATATTCCAGGTGGGGCCTCACCATGGTTCTGTACAACTGCAGTAAGACTTCCCTGCTCTGATGCTCAAATCCCTTTGCTATGAAGGCCAACATACCATTTGCCTTCTTCATCGCCTGCTGTACCTGCATGCCAACTTTGATTCGAAAACAAAGTTGCTTTGTTCACAGTATTTGCAGTAGCACTCGTGTGCTGAGAAATTTGTTTGGTATTGTCACTTGTGGCGATAAATGCCTGGGTTATCGCTATGGCATTACTCAAGGTTGGCGTCTCTACAGTAAAAAGTTTGCAAAGTATTACTTCATGTGCAATGCCAATTACAAAGAGGTCCCTGAGCATGTGTTCCAAGTGACCTTCAAATTCGCAATGTCCTGCAAGGCGCCTTAGCTCAGCGACGTAGCTCGCCACTTCCTGGCCTTCAGACCTTTTGTACGTGTAGAACCGATACCTCGCCATCAGAGCGCTTTCCTTCGGATTTAGATGCTTCCGGACCAGTGTGCACAACTCATCGTATGACTTGTCTGTGGGTTTCGCTGGAGTGAGCAGATTTTTCATGAGGCCATACGTTGGTGCCCCACAAACGGTGAGGAGGATCGCCCTTCGTTTGGTAGCGTTCACTTCTCCTTCCTGCTCGTTGGCCACGAAGTATTGGTCGAGTCGCTCCACGAAGGTTTCCCAATCATCTCCCTCTGAAAATTTCTCCAGGATGCCCACGGTTCTCTACATTATTGCGGTGGGGTTCGTCATTTGTATCTTGTCGCCAGTTGTTATGTCTTGAATAAAGAGTCAGACTATATACTGCAAGCTCAAAGTAAAGTGTGACCATAATCCTTTATTACAGATCTCAGAGTGCCTCTCCAGCCTGTGAGGCCTCCTTATATACAGGTGCTCCCAAGTGATTGTGGGATCCCTTGGGATTAGCCCTCTGGTGGTTAGACATGGTATTTACAGGTTTGCATACATAACAGTACTGGTGACCATGAAGCTACCTGATCTGATTCATTAATGTCCTTTAGGAAAGAAAATCTGCTGGCCTATATATGGCTGACTCTTAACTGCCCTCTGAAATGGTTTAGGAAACCATTCAATTGTATTCAAGAAGGCAGCTCACCACTATCTTCTTGAGGGCAATTAGGGATCGGCAATAAATGCTGGCCTTGCCAGTGATGTCTGCATCATATAAATGAATAAAATCAAAGGTTCACGCTGGAGAAATTTGGTCGTGCCTCTGTTAATTGAGGCGGAGCGGTACTTTTAACGCCTTGAAAAAGTTTGCGCCTCCCGCCCAGAAATTCGTCAAAATCAGTCGAAGAGCTGACAGGGGGCGCTAAATCAGTCATTGCACACCAGAGCTCGGGGGACGCTAACGCAAATGCCGGTGCTAAATTTAACCGAGCACTACGCATGCGCCGAACTCCGATTCAGACCCTAGGAAAAGCTGAATGTTAATCGCAACGCACCCATTAAAGTTTTCAAAATCACTTTTTCTCAAGCTGAACTCTTATTTCTGTCTGTTGCTGCAAACTCGAAGGCTCACCACCTCCGTGTGTAAACGTTGCACTGACTGTGACCTACGATGGACGCGTTTCCTCATCCCTTTAAGTAGCTACCAGTTAACGACTCTGCAAGACCATACCGACTGTTTTCCAGACATTGTTCTTGGCGGATGTGAAATGAGGTGGCTGCACCTAATTTACTGACCAGAGTACAAGCGTGGGCATTGCACCAGGAATCCGTCATGTTCGTCAACAGCCGGGCGCTACTGGTTTGCGCCCCCGGGGAGCCTTCGGTCGGAATTTTCGGTCGGGGCGCTAAAAGCTGGGCTGCTGGTCAGTAACCTCTTACGCTTCCGTTAACGCCGCCTCTGGCCGCTAACTGGGGCATTAGGTAACCAAAGGTCCAGCCCCCTGCCTCTATGCTATCCTCTAAATTATGCGCAGTGTTCATATCTGAGCTGGTGGCTGAGATCGAGTGACATGTGTCTTCATCTTCACTATCTTCCTGCCCGTCCACCACTGTCTGGTCAGGTTGCAGTTCTTGGCTATCTTAAAAGCTTTTCACTGTGTCAAAAGTCTTGTCCCTGCCACAAACTGACAGAGATCAGAGGGGTTTCTATAATGGTCTTTCAAAATAACTAAATAAACTGACGATTTTAAGCCAATGTCATAATAATACTCAGTGCCCTGCCATGTTAAAGCATTTCAAGAGGGGTCTAGATAGAGTAGATAGAAATAAACTGTTCCCATTGGTGGAAGGGTCAAGAACCAGAGGACCACAGATTTAAGGCAATTGGCAGAAGAACTAAAGGCGACATGAGGAAAAATTCTATAATGCAGCGAGTGGTTAGGCTCTGGAATGCGCTGTCTGAGAGGATGGTGGAGGCAGACTCAATCATGGCTTTCAAAATGGAATTGAATAAGTACCTGAAGGAAAAGAAATTGCAGGGCTACAGGGAAAGGGAGGAGGAGTGGGACTAGCCGAAATGCTCTTATAGAGAGCTGGCACGGGGTCGATGGGCCGAAGAGCCTCCTTCTCTGCTGTAACAAATCTATGATTCTACGATTCTAAGGTGTTTAACACAATAAATTACTTCGAAATACAGTGATTATTGTTATATAGGAAAATAAGCATGCAGGTATTGGATGCAAGGTCTACTCCTGCACTTATTTCTTATGTTCTTATGTTCTTATTGTTATGTATGTGAACTTTATAATAGTGTAAGCCGCCACTAGCGGGAGCACCTGTTAGAGATCCAAGGGTCACCTGTACACTTCGTGCAAGCGAGTAAAAAAGGTTGTCTGCCATGCTGATTCTTCACTCTGGAGTTTGATTAAAGAGACTAAGGTCACATCAGTTTGAACTTACAGCACACAGTCTTGTGGAGTTATTCTGAACATAACAATTGGCGACGAGTAACAGATCATAAACTTTCACATGGTTATGGCTGCCGTTGGTATTCTTGAGAGATTTGTTGAGGGTGATGATTGGGAAGCCTTCGTTGAGCGTCTTGGCCAATGAGCTGGATACGGACAGTAATGTGGTCAAGCACAGGGTGATTCTCCTCACCGTTTGTGGGTCCACGATATATGGCCTCATCAAAAATCTGCTGGCACTGATGAAACCAACAGACAAGACACATGCAGAGTTGTGTACGCTGGTTCGGGAACACCTCAAGCTGAAGGAGAGCATCTGAATGGCCAGGTATCGCGCTTATACGCACCATCGCTCCAAGGGCCAGGACGTGGCGAGCTATGTTGCCGACCTAAGACGCCTTGCAGCACCGTGCGAATTTGCCGGATTTTGGGGGGAAATATTGCGGGACCTTTTCGTGTTTGGAATCAGCCACGAGGTCATTCTTCGCAAACTGCTGTCTGCCAAATCTCTAGATCTGAGTAAGGCCATCACGATAGCCCAGGCTTTCATGTCCACGAACGATAACACTAAGCAGATATCTTTTCAACACCAAAGCTCACCGGCAAGTACTATGCATAAAATAATGCCTTCAGCAGGCAGAACATGGCAGAGGCCTGCAGAGGCCAGACCTAGGATGACTCAGAGTCTGCCGTGGGGCGTGAATGCGAATCCATTAACACCGTGTTGGGGCTGCGGGGGTAATCATAGAGCCCATCAATGTCGATTCAAGCACTACGTGTGCAAAGGCTGCGGAACAATGGGGCACCTCCAGCGAATGTGCGGACATGCTGCGACTCACCACGTGGCAGAGTCGGCAGAAGATGACCGATCCGGCTCGGATCACGCTGAACGAGTAAGAGAGGCAACTCAACACGAGGCTGAAGAGGAAGTGTATGGGGTACACACTTTCACCACCAAAAGCCCTCCGATAATGTTGAAAGTCAAATTAAACGGCATTCCAGTTTCCATGGAATTGGGGGGCGAGTCAGTCAATTACGAGCCAGAAGGCTTTTGAGAAACTGTGGGGCAACAAGGCACAAAGGCCAAAACTAAGCCCGATTCATACAAAGTTGTGCACTTACACCAAAGAGCTCATACCAGTCATTGGCAGTGCGGCAGTGAAGGTATCGTACGACGGAGCTGTGCATGATTTATCACTATGGATTGTACCAGGCGATGGGCCAACGCTGTTCGGCAGAAGCTGGCTAGGAAAGATCCGATGGAACTGGGACGACATCAAAGCGCTGTCTTCGGTGGATGACGCCTCGTGCGCTCAAGTGCTAAACAAATTTCCGTTGCTATTTGAGCCAGGCATCGGCAACTTCACAGGCGCCAAAGTGCAGACCCTTCTAGTCCCTGATGCACAGCCCATTCATCACAAAGCCCGAACGGTTCCATTTATGATGCGGGAGAAAGTCGAGATCGAACTTCAACAAGGGGGAATTATATGGCCAGTCAAGTACAATGAGTGGGCCAGTCCAATTGTTCCGGTGTTGAAAAGCGATGGCACGGTCAGAATCTGCAGAGACTACAAAGTAACTGTTATGCATTTAAACCCTTGTAACCTTATAACCTGCATCACACCTGTCCACCAGAGGGTCTACCTGTTGGAGTCCCAAGGGATCCCAGCATCCCTTGGGAGCACGGTATATAAGCAGGCTACCCACGAAATACCTGTACTCTGGAACTACAATAAAGGAGCTAAGGTCACACTTGCTCATTACACACAGTACTCGGTCTGACCATTTATTATGAGCATAACAATTGGCGACGAGGTAACGAACCGCGCAAAAATGCAAAGAACAGTCGGCATCCTGGAGAAGTTCTTGGAGGGGGATGATTGGGAGGCCTTCGTGGAGAGACTCGACCATTACTTCATAGCCAATGAGCTGGAATGGGACGAGACGAGACCAAACGAAGGGCGATCCCCCTAACTGTCTGTGGGGCCACTATCTATGGCGTCATGAAGAATCTCCTGGCCCCGGCTAAACCAACAGAAAAATCCTACGGAGAACTGTGTACACTGGTCCAGGAACACCTAAATCCTAAGGAAGGGGCTTTGATGGCGAGATATCGGTTTTACACGTGTCAACGATCGGAGGGCCAGGAAGTGACGAGCTACGTCGCCAAACTAAGGCGCCTTGCAGGACATTGTGAGTTTGAGGGATTCCTAGAGCAAATGCTCAGAGACTTTTTTGTACGGGGCATCAGGCATGAGATAATCCTTCGCAAACTGTTGACTGTAGAAACTCCAAATCTAAGTAAAGCCATAACGATAGCCTTAGTATTTATGTCCACCAGCGACACCACCAAGCAGATTTCGCAGAACAAAGAACTTTCGGCCAGTACTGTGCATAAAGTAATGTTGGTTTTGAGCAGAAATGCACAGGGCAGAATGTACACGTCGGCTGCTGTGGCCCGACCTCAATTGACCCAGAGTCCGCCATCGTCTGTTAACGCGAGGCAGTTAACACCCTGTTGGCACTGCGGGGGTGATCATCGGCCCCATCAATGCCGCTTTAAGCACTATGCGTGCAATCAATGGCTGCAGAACAATGGGACACCTCCAACGAATGTGCAGGCGAGCTGCAAACCCTGCAAACCCTGCAAACCACCACGCTGCAGAGGAAGATCGATCCACAGTGGATCAGGCGGAATTGGAAACTCGGACGGAGGAGGCAGAGGCGTACGGGGTACACACGTTTATGACGAAATGCCCACCAATAACGTTGAAAGTTGAACTGAACGGTATTCCAGTGTCTATGGAGCTGGACACGGGGGTAAGGCAGTCCATAATGAGTAAAATGGCCTTCGACAGGCTGTGGGGAAAGAAGGCACACAGGCCCAAGCTCAGCCCCATTCACACGAAGCTAAGGACTTATACAAAGGAACTAATCCCGGTAAATGGCAGTGTTGAAGTCAAAGTCTCCTATGATGGAGCAGTACATGAACTCCCGCTATGGATTGTGCCAGGGGATGGCCCCACGTTGTTTGGCAGAAGCTGGCTGGGGAAAATCCACTGGAACTGGGACGACATCTGAGCGCTTTCGTCAGTTGACGACATCACAAGTACCCAGGTTCTAAGCAAGTTCCCATCGTTATTTGAGCCAGGCATTGGAAGTTTCTCGGGGGCGAAAGTGCAGATCCATTTGGTTCCCGGTACGCGACCCATCCACCACAAGGCTCGGGCGGTACCGTACATAATGCGTGAAAAAGTGGAAATCGAGCTGGGCAGGCTGCAACGTGAAGGCATCATCGTGCTGGTGGAGTTCAATGACTGGGCCAGTCCGATAGTTCTGGTACTCAAGGAGGATGGTACAGTTAGAATTTGTGGGGACTATAAAGTAGGGACCGTTTTTCGCTGCAGGACCAGTACCCGCTACTCAAGGCAGACGACCTATTCGCGATCCTGGCTGGAGGGAAGATGTTCACCTAGCTCTGACCTCGGCCTACAAGATGCAGGAGCTGGAGGAGTCTTCCAGCCTCACCTGCATCAACACGCACAAATGTCTATTTATTTACAACCGGTGCCCATTTGGGATTCGGTCGTCTGCAGCGGTCTTCCAGCGAAACATGGAAAACCTGCTAAAGTCAGTTCCTTGTACAGTGGTCTTCCAGGATGACATATCGGTTACAGGTCGGGACAACATGGAGCACTTGAAGAATCTGGAGGAGGTTCTTAGTCGGTTGGATCGCGTGGGGCTCAGGTTGAAACGCTCAAAGTGTGTTTTCCTGGCACAGGACGTTGAATTCTTAGGAAGGAGAATCGCAGCAGACGGCATCAGACCCACCGACGCCAAGATGGAGGCCATCAAGAACGCGCCGCAACCATGGAACGTGACGGAGCTACGGTCATTTCTGGGACTCCTTAACTACTTTGGTAATTTCCTACCTGGGTTAAGAACCCTGCTAGAACCCCTGCATGCGCTACTGCACGAGGGAGACGACTGGGTATGGGGGAATTCACAAGAGGCTGCCTTTAAGAAAGACAGAAATTTGCAGTGTTCTAACAAACTGCTTGTCCTGTATAACCCATGTAAATGATTAGTGTTAGCTTGCGATGTGTCATCATATGGGGTCGGGTGAGTGTTACAACAGGCTAATGAATCGGGAATTTTGCAACCAGTTGCGTATGCATCCAGGAGTTTGTCCAAGGACAAAAGGGCCTACAGCATGGTTGAAAGAGAAGCTCTGGCGTGCGTTTACAGGGTAAAAAAATGCAGCAGTACTTGTTTGACCTCAAGTTCGAGCTTGAAACTGACCACAAGCCGCTCATATTGCTATTCTCGGAGAACAAAGGGATTAATACCAATGCCTTCTGCCCGCATCCAAAGATGGGCGCTCACGCTGTCGGCATACAACTATGTAATTCGCCACAGACCGGGCACAGAGAACTGCGCTGATGCTCTCAGTCGGCTACCATTGCCCACCAGCGGGGTGGAAATGGCACAGCCAGCGGACTTGCTCATGGACATGGAAGCATTTGAGAACGAGAAGTCCCCCGTTACGGCCCGCCAGATCAGGACCTGGACCAGCCAGGATCCTTTACTATCCCTGGTAAAAAAAACTGTGTCCTCCAAGGGAGCTGGTCCAGTGTCCCAGTGGAGATGCAGGAAGCGATTAAGCCATTCCACAGACGCAAAGATGACTGCCTTTTGTGGGGCAATCGCGTAGTCTTGCCCAAGAAAGGCAGTGACACATTCATTTGTGAGCTGCACAACACCCACCCAGGCATCGTGATGATGAAAGCCACAGCCAGATCCCATGTGTGGAGTCCGGGCATCAACTCAGATTTAGAGTCATGTGTGCACAAGTTGAGCAATGCACCCAGCGAGGCACCGCTAAGTTTGTGGTCCTGGCCATTCAAACCGTGGTCGAGGATTCATGTAGACTATGCGGGCCCATTCCTAAGCAAAATGTTTTTGGTTGTCGCTTACTCAAAGTGGATTGAATGTGCAATAACGTCTGTAAGCACGTCCACGGCCACCATTGAAAGTCTACAAGCTAGGTTTGCCACGCACGGTTTGCCTGATGTCCTAGTCAGCGACAATGGGCCGTGCTTCACCAGTGCCGAATTCAAAGACTTCATGACCCGCAACGAGATCAAACATGTCACAAGTGCGCCGTTCAAGTCCGCATCCAACGGCCAGGCAGAATGGGCAGTTCAGACCATCAAGCAAAGCTTGAAGCGCATGTCGGAAGGCTCCCTGCAGACCCGGTTGTCCTGAGTACTGCTCAGCTACCGCACCAGACCCCACTCACTCACAGGGATTCCTCCAGCCGAGCTGCTCATGAAAAGGGTGCTTAAAACAAGGCTCTCTCTGGTCCACCCTGATCGATATGATCACGTGGAGGACAAGCGGCATCAACAGAGTGTGTACCATGACCACGCAAACTTGTCACGTGATATTGAGATCAATGATCTTGTGTTTGTGCTCAATTATGGACATGGTCCCACATGGCTCGCTGGCACGGTCACAGCCAAAGAGGGAAGTAGGGTGTTTCAGGTCAAACTGACCAATGGACAAACGTACAGAAAACACTTGGACCAAATTAAACTGCGGTTCACCAACAGCTAAGTACAACTTGAAGAGGACACCACCAACTTTGACCTACCAACACACACACAAGTGGCAACTGACATCACAGTTGACCATGACACAGAGCTCATCATCCCCAGTAGCCCGGCAAGGCCAGCTGCCCAACAGCCCAATGAGGAACTGACCAACCCAACCACACCAACATTTGTACTGAGACGATCGACAAGGGAACGCAAAGCCCCAAATCGTCTCACCTTGTAAATAAGTGTATTGTTGACTTCACAGGGAAGTGATGTTATGTATTTAACCCCTTGTAACCTTGTAACCTGCATCACACCTGTCCACCAGAGGGCCTATCTGTTGGAGTCCCAAGGGATCCCAGCATCCCTTGGAAGCACGGTATATAAGCAGGCCACCCACGTGGTACCTGCACTCTGGAACTACAATAAAGGAGCTAAGGTCACACTTGCTCATTACACACAGTACTCAGTCTGACCATTTATTATGAGCATAACAGTAATGATCAACCGAGTCTCGTTACAGGATCAGTACCCACTACCCAAAGCGGAGGATCTGTTCACAATGTTAGCAGGGGGAGGGAAGTCATTCACCAAGCTGGATCTAACCTCTGCTTACATGACGCACGAGCTGGCTGAATCTTCGAAAAGATTGATGTGTATCAACACGCACAAAGGATTGTTCATATACCACAGATGCCCTTTTGGGATTCGCTCGGCTGCTGCCATCCTCCAGAGGAACATGGAGAGTCGGCTGAAATTGGTTCCGCGCACCGTTGTGTTCCAAGATGACATCCTGATCACTGGTCGTGACACCACTGAATACTTGCACAACCTGGAAGAGGTTCTAAAGGAACTGGACAGAGTGGGACTCAGGTTGAAATGATCCATGTGTGTTTTCCTGGCACCGGAGGTTGAATTTTTGGGGAGAAAGATTGCGGCAGACGGCATCATACCCACGGACTCTAAGACGGAGGCCATCAAGAATGCACCCAGACCACAGAATGTGATGGAGCTGCGTTCATTCCTGGGATTCCTCAACTATTTTTGTAACTTTCAACCAGGGTTGAGCACTTTGCTGGAACCTTTGCATTTATTTCTACGTAAGGGTGACGACTAGGTTTGGGGTAAATCTCAAGAGACAGCATTTGAGAAGGCCAGAAACCTGCTATGTTCTAACAAGTTACTTGTATTGTATGACTCGTGTAAACGTTTAGTACTCGCTTGTGATGCATCTTCGTACGGGGTCGGTTGTGTGTTACAGCAAACCAATGTGTCAGGCAAACTGCAACCGGTTGCATATGCATCCAGAAGATTATCCAAGGCTGAAAGAGCCTACAGTATAGTTGAGAAAGAAGCATTAGCATGCGTATACGGGGTTAAGAAAATACACCAATACCTATTTGGACTCTGGTTCGAACTCGAAACCGATCACAAACTGCACACTTCGCTCTTTTCAGAAAGCAAAAGTATTAACACCAGTGCTTCGTTCTGCAACCAAAGATGGGCACTAACATTGTCTCCTATGGGGGAATCACGTGGTTTTGCCAAAAAAAAAGGCAGGGAAACACGTATACGCGACCTACACACTGCCCACCCAGGCATAGTCATGATGAAGGCTATCGCCAGGTCGCATGTTTGGTGGCCCGGCATTGAGTCGGAATTGGAGTCATGCATACACCAATGTAACACTTGCTCACAGTTGAGCAATGTGCCAAGGGAGGCCCCACTGAGTCTGTGGTCATGGCCCTCCAAACTGTGGTCCAGGGTCCACGTAGATTTCGCTGGCCCCTTCCTAAAAGATGTTTCTAGTAGCAGTGGACTCTTACTCTAAATGGATTGTGTTATGTCTTGAATAAAGAGTCAGACTAGATACTGCAAGCTCAAAGTAAGGTGTGACCGTAGTCCTTTACTACAGATCCCAGAGTGCCTCTCCAGCCTGTGAGGCCTCCTTATATACAGGTGCTCCCAAGGGATTGTGGGATCTCTTGGGACTCCAGGGGATAAGTCCTCTGGTGGCTAGACGTGCTAATTACAGGTTTACATACATAACAACAATTCCCGCCCCCCCCCCAAAGTCAATAGTGTAACTATTTACAATGTGAGTCAACCTGGGGCCTTGCTTTCCCCGGTTTTTCATCTCGGTGCAAATGCTGGTTTTGGTGAGTTGCTTGTTGGGCCCTCGCTGGGCTGCTGCGCAGCTGGCCTTGCTGAGCTGCTGGGGGTGGTGAGTCCTGCTGGGCTCCTGCGGGTGATGGATTCTGCTTCGTGGTCAATCGTTGGGTCAGTTACCACTTGTGTGTGTGTTGGAGGGTCGAAAAAGGTGGAGTCTATTGTGGGTTGTTCTGGATAGTCCGTAAATCTGAGTTTGGTTTGGTCCAAGTGTTTCTTGCAGCTGAGTCCATTTGAGAGTTTGACGACAAACACTCTACTCCCCTCTTTGGCCAAAACAGTGCCAGGAAGCCACTTGGGACCTTGTCCATAGTTCAACATAAATACAGGATCATTTATCTCAATTTCGCGTGACACATTTGCGTGAACATGATATGTATTCCATTGAAGCCGCTTGCTCTCTACCTGTTCGTGTAGATCAGGGTGTACTAACAAGAGCCTTGTCTTAACTGCCCTTTTCATGAGCAGTTCAGGGGGAGGGACCCAGTGAGCGAGTGGGGTCTTGTGCGGTAATTAAGCAGGACTCGAGATAAGCGAGTCTGCAGTGAGCCTTCAGTTACCCTTTTCAAGCTCTGCTTGATTGTTTGAACTGCTCATTCTGCCTGACCATTGGACGCTGGTTTAAACAGGGCAGATGTGACATGTTTGATCCCATTGCGAATCATGAACTCCTTACACTCAGCACTGGTAAAGCACGGCCCATTGTCACTTACGAGGACATCAGGCAGGCCGTGTGTGGCAAACATGGCCTATAGGCTTTCAATGGTGGCAGCGGATGTGCTTGCCAACATTATCACACATTCAATCCATTTGGGGTACGCATCTACAACCACAAGGAACATTTTTCCCAAGAATGGACCTGCACAGTCGACATGGACCCTGGACCACGTTTTGGAGGGCCAAGACCATAAACTTAATGACCCTGGGTGCATTGCTTAACTGTGAACATGTATTACATTTGTGCACACAGGACTCTAAGTCTGCATCAATATCGGGCCAACACTCGTGGGATCTGGCTATCACTTTCATTATTACAATGCCTGGGTGGGTACTGCGGAGACAACTAATGAAGGTGTCCCTGCCCTTTTTTGGCACCACTACCCGGTTATCCCATAGGAGGCAGTCTGCCTGTGTAGACATTTCATCTCTGCACCACTGGTACGGCTTTATTTCTTCCTGCATCTCTAACGGGACACTGGACCAACTCCCGTGGAGCACACAGTTTTTTTTACTAAGGACAGTAAGGGGTCCTGGCCCGTCCAGGTTCTAATCTGTCGGGCGAAAACAGGTGATTGCTCACTCTCGAATGCTTCCATTACCATAACTAAATCTGCGGGCTGTGCCATCTCCAGCCCTGTGGTGGGCAATGGTAGCCTATTGAGAGCATCGGCACAGTTTTCTGTGCCTGGCCTGTGGCGGATGGCGTAGTTGTATGCGGACAACGTGAGCGCCCATCTCTGGATGTGGGCCGATGCATTCGTATTCATCCCCTTACTTTCAGAAAAGAGGGATATAAGTGGCTTATGGTCGCTTTCCAATTCAAATTTGAGCCCGAACAGATATTGATGCCTTTACGGTAGCACTGCCGATTACAGGAATCAGTTCCTTTGTATACATTCTCAGTTTAGTACGAATGGGAGTCGGGACTGGCCTTGCGGCCTTGCTGCACCACAATTTATCGAAAGTCTTTTTGCTCATTATGGACTGGCTTGCGCCTGTGTCCAGATCCATGGACACCGGGAGTCCATTTAATTGAACCTTCAGCATTATCGGGGGACACTTTGTGGTAAATGTGTGCACCCCATATACCTCTGCCTCCTCGATCTGAGGCTCTGGTTTGTCATGATCCACCGTGGATCTGTCCTCCTCTGCAACATGGTGGTTTGCAGGATTAGCAGGGTTTGCAGCTCACCTGCACATACATTGGCGATGTCCCATTGTTCCACAGCCCTTGCAAACGTATCCTTTGAAGCGGCATGAATGGAAGCGATGATCACCTCCACAGCGCCAACGAGGTGTTAATGGCCTTGTATTCATCACCCTTGATGGTGGACTCTGAGACATCTGTGGATGTGCAGCTGCAGGCATGTGAGTCCTGCCCTGTACATTATGATTCGAAAACAGCATCACTTTGTTCACAGTACTTGCTGCAGCCCTCGTCTGCTGAGAGATTTGTTTGGTATTGTCACTGGTGGCGATAAACGCCTGGGCTATCGCTATGGCTTTACTCAAGGTTGGGGTCTCTATAGTCAAAAGTTTGTGAAGTATTACTTCATGGCCAATGCCAAATACAAAGAAGTCCCTGAGCAGGTGCTCCAAGTGTCCTTCAAATTCGCAATGTCCTGCAAGGCACCTTAGCTCGGCGACGTAGCTCGCCACTTCCTGGTCTTCAGACCTCTTGTATGTGTAGAACCGATACCTCGCCATCAGAACGCTTTCCTTCGGGTTTAGATGCTCCCGGACCAGTGTGCACATCTCATCGTACGACTTGTCTGTGGGTTTCGCTGGAGCGAGCATATTTTTCATGAGGCCATACGTTGGTGCCCCGCAGATGGTGAGAAAGATCGCCCTTCGTTTGGCAGCATTCAGTTCACCTTCCAGCTCGTTGGCCACGAAGTATTGGTCGAGTCGCTCCACGAAGGTTTCCCAATCATCTCCCTCTGAAAATTTCTCCAGGATGCCCACTGTTCTCTGCATTGTTGCGGTGGGGTTTGTCATTTGCATCTCGTCACCAGTTGTTATGTCTTGAATAAAGAGTCAGACTAGATACTGCAAGCTCAAAGTAATGTGTGACAATAGTCCTTTATTACAGATCTCAGAGTGTCTCTCCAGCCTGTGAGGCCTCCTTATGTACAGGTGCTCGCAAGGGATTGTGGGATCCCTTGGGACTCCAGGGGATAAGCCCTCTGGTGGTTAGACATGGTATGTACAGGTTTACATACATAACAGATTGAACGTGTAATAACGTCATCATGTACGTCCACTGCCACCATTGAACGCCTCCGGGCCATGTTTGCCACCCATGGTTTGCCCAATGTCCTTGTTAGTGACAATGGACCATGTTTCACCAGCTCGGAATTCAACGAGTTCATGACCCACAATGGCATCAAACATGTCAGGTCTGCCCCGTTTAAGCCCGCATCCAACGGTCAAGCAGAACGGGCAGTCTAAACAATCAAGCAGAGCTTGAAATGTGTGACGGATGGTTCCCTGCAGACCCGGTAATCTCGTGTCCTGCTCAGCTACCGGACGTGACCCCCACTCGCTTACTCGCTTATTGTTTAGACACGGGGAGCACCTGTTGGAGACCCAAAGGTCACCTGCACACCTCGTGTAAGCAAGTATAAAAGGTTGTCTGCCATGTTGCTTCAGCACTCTGGAATTTGATTAAAGAGACTAAGTTCAAATCAGTTTGAGTTTACAGCACACAGTCTTGTGGAGTTATTCTGAACATAACACTTATGCTCTGCCTATAATCCCCGATGCCCATTCTCAGCTCTGCTCTGCTGCAATGTCGAGTTCCTGAGTAGATTCCAAATGTTTCTCCACAGTGAGGGAGGGAAAGACATTTCCCTGGGCTAGCCTCAAGTTTCAGAGTGGTATTGGAAGAGGTCTGAGGAGACATTACCTCATTACCTCCTCCCTCACCACAGCACGCCCCCCCCCCCCCTCCCCACCGCCACCCTTCCCATGAATGGTGTATGGCACAAGGGAGTAATTAGTAGAAGTAGCAATTCCGAGCCACCGATGCCTACGGTTTCAGATCAGAAGTGTTTCCAGCTCACTTGTCAGTACATGAGTGAATTCAGAGGGTACTTCTTTGTGGGGAATTGGCTTTAATACTGTCACAGTTTGATGCTGAAATTTATGCTGGGATATCATGATTGGGCCTGTGTCCCATCCCTTAATTATTAGTTTATACTCCTACCAGCCCTTAAGGCTAACTGGTAAAAGTGAAATTATGAAATAGGTTGTTTTCCAATATATTATTTGGAATGATTACACTTGCATTGATGCACAGATGGATGGACAGATGTTAGTGTTATAGTAATTCCTATCAATCTGACGAAAAACCAGTTGTGTCTTTCAGCACCAAAAAGATATCATAGGGAAGGAAATAATTATTGACTTGCATTGAGTGAGCTCTCCTCAGACACTGGAATTCCAATTCACATTGTGGACTGCCAAATGGATGACCTTGAAGAGAGAAACAATAAATACATCTTGTCTAGTGCCAGGAAACTCAATGACGTAGACATGGCACACTCAGGGATTTATATTCACAACCATGGGTAAGCATGTGGCTAACTATAGATCATCATTGAGAAAGTCCTGAAATCTGGTTGTCTCAGCTGAGGATTGATGCTTCATCTGTGTTTTGAATGAGGAGGTTACGCAAAGCAAGAGAGAAATATTAGTTGGAAAAAAATGTGGAAGGATTTATAAAAGAAAATCTAAAATAGTTATACTGACTTACATGCATTGCTGACAAACTCAGATGTGACATAATCACCACGGACTGACAGATCAGTCAGCAGTTTAGTACTTCATTCAATGGTCAGTAACTCAGCAACAAAGAAATGAACTGGTCAATGGATCATCTATCAGGATTATGTAATTCAATTGGAAACAAAAGCACCAGTGATTAGCCTTACCATGAAAATATTGGTGTGGAAAATGTTGCTGATGAGTTAATTGGCAATTGAAATATATTGACCAACACAGAAAAGCAAAAATACCAAAATGTGCATCATAAGGCAGAATTCAGTACATAACAGAGGTGACTGATACAATTTGCGATCATAAGTGTTGCCTGGAGCTACTCAATTGCTACTTTCCATGAGTCAGTGTTACTCAGTATCTTCTATGCAGCCAAACATATTGGTAAATGCCGCTTCTGCAAACTAATGCCCCGATTATACTGCAAGTATGTTGGTGCAGCATAAAATTACCAGTTCATCAGAAATTGCCATTTCATGTTGATTGCAAGACAACCCGGAAGAGAATCCATGCAAACCGTACAGCTTAACTACAGCTGCAATGTAATGGGCCTATAAACTTTAATATTCATGTCCAGAGAGATCTATGGGCATCCATTTAACTACCTTTAAATACCCAGTAGTAGAAAGCAGCTGGCTATAACTGGGAGTTGGAGGCCGGTGAACAAACTTCAACTTACATGTTTATGTACACACTGAACGCCCCAACATGAGCTGAGAACGCCAAGGCTATGGGCCCCGATAATATCCAGGCTGTAACGATGAAGACATGTGCTCCAGAACTAGCTGCTCCTCTAGCCAAGCTGTTCCAATACAGCCACAACACTGGCATCTACCCGACAATGTGGAAAACTGCCCAGGTGTGTCCTGTCACAAAATGCAGGACAAATTCAATCCGGCCAATTATTGCCCCATCAGTCTACTCTCAATCATCAGCAAAGTGATGAAAGGTGTCATCAACACAATGGCACTTATTCACCAATAACCTGCTTACCGATGCTCAGTTTGGGTTCCACCCGGACCACTCAGCTCCAGGCCTCATTACAGTCTTAGTCCAAACAGGGACAAAAGAGGAGATTAATGCAATAGTTAGGAAAGACATTAGCTTGGATGATGTGGAATCTATATGAGTAGAGCTGCAGAACACCAAAGGGCAAAAAACGTTAGTAGGAGTTGTGTACAGACCTCCAAACAGTAATAGGGATGTTGGGGAGGGCATCAAACAGGAAATTAGGAGTGCATGCAATAAAGGTGTAGCAGTTATAATGGGTGACTTTAATATGCACATAGATTGGGCTAGCCAAACTGGAAGCAATACGGTGGAGGAGGATTTCCTGGAATGCATAAGGGATGGTTTTCTAGACCAATATGTTGAGGAACCAACTAGGGGGGAGGCCATCTTAGACTGGGTGTTGTGTAATGAGAGAGGATTAATTAGCAATCTCATTGTGCGAGGCCCCTTGGGGAAGAGTGACCATAATATGGTGGAATTCTGCATTAGGATGGAGAATGAAACAGTAAATTCAGAGACCATGGTCCAGAACTTAAAGAAGGGTAACTTTGAAGGTATGAGGCGTGAATTGGCTAGGATAGATTGGCGAATGATACTTAGGGGGTTGACTGTGGATGGGCAATGGCAGACATTTAGAGACCGCATGGATGAATTACAACAATTGTACATTCCTGTCTGGCGTAAAAATAAAAAAGGGAAGGTGGCTCAACCGTGGCTATCTAGGGAAATCAGGGATAGTATTAAAGCCAAGGAAGTGGCATACAAATTGGCCAGAAATAGCAGCGAACCTGGGGACTGGGAGAAATTTAGAACTCAGCAAAGGAGGACAAAGGGTTTGATTAGGGCAGGGAAAATGGAGTACGAGAAGAAGCTTGCAGGGAACATTAAGGTGGATTGCAAAAGTTTCTATAAGTATGTAAAGAGAAAAAGGTTAGTAAAGACAAACATAGGTTCCCTGCAGTCAGAATCAGGGGAAGTCATAACGGGGAACAAAGAAATGGCAGACCAATTAAACAAGTACTTTGGTTCGGTATTCACTAAGGAGGATACAAACAACCTTCCGGATATAAAAGGGGTCAGAGGGTCTAGTAAGGAGGGGGAACTGAAGGAAATCTTTATTAGTCGGGAAATTGTGTTGGGGAAATTGATGGGATTGAAGGCCGATAAATCCCCAGGACCTGATGGACTGCATCCCAGAGTACTTAAGGAGGTGGCCTTGGAAATAGCGGATGCATTGACAGTCATTTTCCAACATTCCATTGACTCTGGATCAGTTCCTATGGAGTGGAGGGTAGCCAATGTAACCCCACTTTTTAAAAAAGGAGGGAGAGAGAAAACAGGGAATTATAGACCGGTCAGCCTGACCTCAGTAGTGGGTAAAATGATGGAATCAATTATTAAGGATGTCATAGCAGTGCATCTGGAAAATGGTGACATGATAGGTCCAAGTCAGCATGGATTTGTGAAAGGGAGATCATGCTTGACAAATCTTCTGGAATTTTTTGAGGATGTTTCCAGTAAAGTGGACAAAGGAGAACCAGTTGATGTGGTATATTTGGACTTTCAGAAGGCTTTCGACAAGGTCCCACACAAGAGATTAATGTGCAAAGTTAAAGCACATGGGATTGGGGGTAGTGTGCTGACGTGGATTGAGAACTGGTTGTCAGACAGGAAGCAAAGAGTAGGAGTAAACGGGTACTTTTCAGAATGGCAGGCAGTGACTAGTGGGGTGCCGCAAGGTTCTGTGCTGGGGCCCCAGCTGTTTACATTGTACATTAATGATTTAGACGAGGGGATTAAATGTAGTATCTCCAAATTTGCGGATGACATTAAGTTGGGTGGCAGTGTGAGCTGCGAGGAGGATGCTATTAGGCTGCAGAGTGACTTGGATAGGTTAGGTGAGTGGGCAAATGCATGGCAGATGAAGTATAATGTGGATAAATGTGAGGTTATCCACTTTGGTGGTAAAAACAGAGAGACAGACTATTTTCTGAATGGTGACAGATTAGGAAAAGGGAAGGTGCAACGAGACCTGGGTGTCATGGTACATCAGTCATTGAAGGTTAGCATGCAGGTACAGCAGGCGGTTAAGAAAGCAAATGGCATGTTGGCCTTCATAGCGAGGGGATTAGAATACAGGGGCAGGGAGGTGTTGCTACAGTTGTACAGGGCCTTGGTGAGGCCACACCTGGAGTATTGTGTACAGTTTTGGTCTCCTAACTTGAGGAAGGACATTCTTGCTATTGAGGGAGTGCAGCGAAGATTCACCAGACTGATTCCCGGGATGGCGGGACTGACCTATCAAGAAAGACTGGATCAACTGGGCTTGTATTCACTGGAGTTCAGAAGGATGAGAGGGGACCTCATAGAAACGTTTAAAATTCTGACGGGTTTAGACAGGTTAGATGCAGGAAGAATGTTCCCAATGTTGGGGAAGTCCAGAACCAGGGGTCACAATCTGAGGATAAGGGGTAAGCCATTTAGGACCGAGATGAGGAGAAACTTCTTCACCCAGAGAGTGGTGAACCTGTGGAATTCTCTACCACAGAAAGTAGTTGAGGCCAATTCACTAAATATATTCAAAAGGGAGTTAGATGAAGTCCTTACTACTCGGAGGATCAGGGGTTATGGCGAGAAAGCAGGAATGGGGTACTGAAGTTTCATGTTCAGCCATGAACTCATTGAATGGCGGTGCAGGCTAGAAGGGCTGAATGGCCTGCTCCTGCACCTATTTTCTATGTTTCTATATTTCTATGAATTCCAGAGGTGAGGTGAGAGTGACAGCCCTTGACATCAAGACAGCATTTGACAGATTGTGGCATCAAGGAACCCTAGTAAAACTGAAGTCAATGGGAATCGGGGGAAAGTCAGAGTAGGAATCGCAGGATAGCTCAGATGAATACGTGGCTTGAGGAGTGGTGCAGAAGAGAGGGATTCAAATTCCTGGGACATTGGAACCGATTCTGGGGGAGGTGGGACCAGTACAAACCGGACGGTCTGCACCTGGGCAGGACCGGAACCAATGTCCTAGGGGGAGTGTTTGCTAGTGCTGTTGGGGAGGAGTTAAACTAATATGGCAGGGGGATGGGAACCTATGCAGGGAGACAGAGGGAAATAAAAAGGAGGCAGAAGCAAAATATAGAAAGGAGAATAGTAAAAGTGGAGGGCAGAGAAACCCAAGGCAAAAAACAAAAAGGGCCACATTGAAGCAAAATTCTAAAGGGGAAAAGTGTGTTAAAAAGACAAGCCTGAAGGAGTATTCGGAATAAGTGGATGAATTAACTGCACAGATAGCAGTTAACGGATACGATGTGATTGACATCATGGAGACATGGCTCCAGGGTGACCAAGGCTGGGAACTCAACATCCAAGGGTATTCAGCATTTAGGAAGGATAGACAGAAAGGAAAAGGAGGCGGGGTGGCGTTGCTGGTTAAAGATGAAATCAATGCACTTGTAAGGAAGGACATTAGCCTGGATGATGTGGAATCGGTATGGGTGGAGCTGCGGAATTCCAAAGGGCAGAAATTGCTAGTGGGAGTTGTGTACAGACCACCAAACAGTAGTAGTGAGGTTGGGGACAGCATCAAACAAGAAATAAGGGATGTGTGCAATAAAGGTACAGCAGTTATCATGGGCGACTTTAATCTACGTATTGATTGGGCTAACCTAACTGGTAGCAATACAGTGGAGGAGGATTTCCTGGAGTGTATTAGGGATGGTTTTCTCGACCAATATGTCGAGGAACCAACCAGGGAGCTGGCCATCCTAGACTGGGTATTGTGTAATGAGAAGGGACTAATTAGAAAACTTGTTGTGCGAGGCCCCTTGGGAAAAAGTGACCATAATATGGTAGAATTCCTTATTAAGATGGAAAGTGACAAAGTTAATTTGGAAGCTAGGGTCCTGAACTTAAGGAAAGGTAACTTTAACGGTATGAGGCGTGAATTGGCTAGAATAGACTGGCAAACGATACTAAAAGGGTTGACGGTGGATAAGCAATGGCAAACATTTAAAGATCACATGGATGAACTTCAGCAAATGTACATCCCTGACTGGAGTAAAAATAAAACTGGGAAGGTGGCTCAACCATGGCTAACAAAGAAAATTAAGGATAGTGTTAAGCCAAGGAAGAGGCATATAAATTGGCTAGAAAAAGCAACAAACCTGAGGACAGAGAGAAATTTAGAATTCAACAGAGGAGGACTAGGAGTTTAATTAAGAGGGGGGAAATAGAGTACGAGAGAAAGCTTGCAGGGAATACAAAAACTGACTGCAAAAGCTTCTATAAATATGTGAAGAGAAAAAGATTAGTAAAGACAAACGTAGGTCCCTTGCAGTCGGATTCAGGTGAAATTATAATGGGGAACAAAGAAATGGCAGACCAATTGAACCAATACTTCGGTTCTGTCTTCACAAAGGAAGATACAAATAACCTTCCGAAGGTACTAGGGGACAGTGGGTCTAGTGAGAAAGAGGAACTGAAGGATATCCTTATTAGGCGGAAAATTGTGTTCGGGAAATTGATGGGATTGAAGGCTGATAAATGCCCGGGGCCTGATAGTCTGCATCCCAGAGTGCTCCAGGAAGTGGCCCTAGAAATAGTGGATGCATTGGTGATCATTTTCCAAAAGTCTATCGACTCTGGATCAGTTCCCATGGACTGGAGGGTAGCTAATGTAACACCACTTTTTAAAAAAGGAGGGAGAGAGAAAATGGGTAATTATAGACCGGTTAGCTGGACATCAGTAGTGGGGAAAATGTTGGAATCGATCATGAGGGACGAAATAGCAGCGCATTTGGAAAGCAGTGACAGGATCGGATCAAGTCAGCATGGATTTATGAAAGGGAAATCATGCTTGACGAATCTTCTGGAATTTTTTGAGGATGTAACTAGCAGAGTGGACAAGGGACAACCAGTGGATGTGGTGTATTTGGACTTTCAGAAGGCTTTTGACAAGGTTCCGCACAAGAGATTAGTGTGCAAAGTAAAAGCACATGGTATTTGGGGTAATATACCGATGTGGATAGAAAACTGGTTGGCAGACAGGAAGCAGAGAGTCGGGAAAATGGGTCCTTTTCAGAATGGCAGGCAGTGACTAGTGGAGTGCCGCAGGGCTCAGTACTGGGACCCCAGCTCTTTACAATATACATTAATGATTTGGATGAAGGAATAGAGTGTAATATCTCCAAGTTTGCAGATGACACTAAACTGGGTGGTGGTGTGAGCTGTGAGGAGGACACTAAGAGGCTGCATGGTGACTTGGACAGGTTAGGTGAGTGGGCAAATGCATGGCAGATGCAGTATAATGTGGATAAATGTGAGGTTATCCACTTTGGTGGCAAAAACACGAAGGCAGAATATTATCTGAATGGCGGCAGATTAGGAAAAAGGGAGGTACAACAAGACCTGGGTGTCATGGTACATCAGTCATTGAAAGTTGGCATGCAGGTACAGCAGGCAGTTAAGAAGGCAAATGGCATGTTGGCCTTCATAGCTCGGGGATTTGAGTATAGGAGCAGGGAGGTCTTACTGCAGTTGTACAGGGCCTTAGTGAAGCCTCACCTGGAATATTGTGTTCAGTTTTGGTCTCTTAATCTGAGGAAGAACGTTCTTGCTATTGAGGGAGTGCAGCGAAGGTTCTCCAGACTGATTCCAGGGATGGCTGGGCTGTCATATGAGGAGAGGGATCAACTGGGCCATTATTCACTGGAGTTTAGAAGGATGAGAGGGGATCTCATAGAAACATAAGATTCTGACGGGACTGGACAGGTTAGATGCGGGAAGAATGTTCCCATTGTTAGGGAAGTCCAGAACCAGAGGACATAGTCTTAGGATAAGGGGTAGGCCATTTAGGACTGAGATGAGGAGAAACTTCTTCACTCAGAGAGTTGTTAACCTGTGGAATTCCCTGCCGCAGAGAGTTGTTGATGCCAGGTCATTGGATATATTCAGGAGAGAGTTAGATATGGCCCTTACGGCAAAAGGGATCAAGGGGTATGGAGAGAAAGCAGGAAAGGGGTACTGAAGGAATGATCAGCCATGATCTTATTGAATAGCGGTGCAGGCTCGAAGGGCTGAATGGCCTACTCCTGCACCTATTTTTCTATGTTTTCTATGAAACTCTCCACTGGCTGGAGTCATACCTAGCACAAAGGATGATGGTTGTGGTTGTTGGAGGTCAATCATCTCAGCCCCAGGACATCGCTGCAGGAGTTCCTCAGGGCAGTGTGCTGGGTCCAACCATCTTCAGTTGCTTCATCAATGATCTTCTCTCCATCATAGTTTCAGAAGTGGGAATGTTCGCTGATGATTGCACAGTGTTCAGTTCCATTCACAACGCCTCAGATAATGGAGCAGTCCATGCCCGCATGCAGCAAGACCTGAACGACATTCAGGCTTGTGCTGATAAGTGACAAGTAACATTCGTGCCACACAAGTGCCAGGCAATGACTATCTCCAACAAGAGAGAGTCTAACCACTGCCCCTTGACATTCAGCAGCTTTATCATTGGCAATAAATGCTGGCCTTGCCAGCGATGCCTGCAGCCCAGGAACAAAAGTTGGACAATGATAGTGCTGTGGTTATGTTACTGGGCTAGTAATACAGAGGCATGGACTAATAATCTCGAGAGCATGCATTCAAATTCTACCTTGAGAATTTGAATTGAGTTTAAATAAAGGTGAAAATCAAAAGCTGGTTTCAGTAAAAAGGAACCATGAACCCAACTGGTTCACTAACCCGGTCTGTCCTATAATGTGACTCCATTCCCACAGCAACATGGTTGACCCTTAACTGGCCTCTAGTATGCCACTCAGTTGTACCAAACCACTACCCAGTGGTTGAAGAAGTCGGCCCACGACCAGCTTCTCAGGGCAACTGGGGATGGGCAATAAATGCTGACCTTGCCAGCAGCGCCCACGTACCGAAAATAGTTTTTTTTTTAAATCATCCTCGTTACTCTTCTCCATACCCTCTCCAATTGATCAATGAATCTTTGAAGCTCTGATGTTCATTATTGCACAACATGTTTTACGTGTGGTCTCACAAGTAATCATTCCAATTTTAAATAAATGTTCAAAACGCTCAAGTCGGCATGAGCTCCAAACACTGTAATGCTGTTACGGCCTGAGTTCATTCAAGACCTTCAGAACCGATTGATAAAGGAGGCTTTTTTCCAATCAGATCCCATCGGGCAATATTTGAACCAATGAAGTTGCCCAGTCGTTGTTGACTTAAAGATTAACATGGCTCACAAGAGTCCCAGAGCAGCACCAATGGCTGAAAATAACATCTCTATTGTGTGATAGCACAGATCTGTTTGTGGAACTCTTATCTGAGTCCAAAGAGTGTAGATCTAAGCCTCACTATAAATTTCTGCAAATGACCTAAGTCTCTCGCTTTCAGTCCATTGTACCTGTGCCGCACGAAGATGCCCTGTCTGCCTATTCAGGTAGTTGTAACGAATACCATGACACTATTCGAACAAGAGCAGGCAGTCCTTCTGATGTCCTCGCCAACAATCCTCCCATAAGTAACATCGCCAAAAACAGATTAACTAGTGACTTATTTCTTTGCTGTGTGAGGGACCTTACTGTGTGTAAGTTGGTTGCTGCATTTACTAGCAGTGACTGCATTTCAAAAGTAATCCATTGCTGCTTTGGGATGTCCTGAAGGCAAGATAGGGTGTTACATAAATGCAAGTTCTTTCTTTCATGTGTAAAAAGAGCACAGGGTGAGTGCAGGCAGCACTAATGCGTAGCAAGCCATGAAAAATGAGCCTTTAGCAAACTGCAACTACTAGTCCTTCCAGATTTATAGGAATATACATTTGGCAACATGGGGTACAAAAACGTAAAGGAAAGGGGCAGGCGGAAATGTCCACAGTGTTCATTTATTTCCAACTGCATGAGTAGCTGGCATTCCATTCTAAAGTTGGCACTTATCCACACCAGATTATTCAAGGATAACAGTTTTCATTACTTTCCTGTTCCACGACGTTCTAATCAAGTGAATGGAACCTATTCTTTGCTGCTGTATGGTGACTTGAACACCGAAGCGGATAGCAGACCCCATGGGCTTCTTGTGAAATATTCAGCACAGAATGGAGACAAGAAAGACTTGTATTTATATAGCGTCTTTCACAACCTCAGGAAGTCCCAAACTGCTTTACAGCCAATGAAGTACTTTTGGAGTGTAGTCACTGTTGTAAGCTCTCACAGCAAGCTCCCACAAACAGTAATGGCCGGATAATCTTTTTTTTTTTCTGTGATGTTGATTGAGGGATAAATATTGGCCAGCACACTGGGGATAACTCCCCTGCTCTTCTTCAACATAGTGCCATGGGATCTTTTACATCCACCACCTCTGTTTAACATCTCATCCGAAAGACGGCACCTCCGACTGTGCAGCGCTCCCTCAGTACTGCTCCGAAGTGTCAGCTTACAACATGTTTGTGCTCAAGTCTCTGGAGTGGGGCTTGAAATCCACAACCTTTTGACTCAGGGGCAAGAGCGCTACCCGCTGAGCTACGGCTGTCATAAGCTAAAAGTTTGTTCATGTCTGGTATTGTATGACTCATATTTGTCTCAATCTTAATGGTACAGAACTCACAGGGAAAAGCTGATGATTCACTCGGATCTGTTATTGTACGGATAGTTCTGCCTCACTGTCAACTCCTGTACACATACGTTTTAAAATGACCAAGCTGGATGTCTAGTATAGTACAGCAAGAAAAATGCTGTGTTGGTGATGGAAGATGACTACTTTTTTTTAGCATCTCATTGATCGAGATGTATGAAAACGGTATTGTTTCCCAAGCAATGGTATCTGCTTCTTGGACAAATGTAGCACTGGTCCCATGTGATACACATACATCATCAGCTTCTGAAGAATATGCACAAAACATGTAAAATTCCCAGTGTAGGTTACTGGGTCCTAATATATAGCTGGCACTGACCTCGGTTCCAGCTGTGTTCTCTTTCAATGTGAGTGGGAGTACTGTTAATCCTGTTATTAAAGAAAAATTATTGAAAATTATAATTATTTGTATCGCCTACTTGTTTTTTCCTTCTGGATGTTTTGTTGCCATTTATGGGGAGGGGACAATTGCTTAGAAGATTTCAGTGGAATGAAGTTGAATGCGCAATAAATTCTGAGTTACCATTGGCCCAAATTTGGCCCTCCAGTTTTTTCGGCGCACCTCCGAGACCCCCGCCCCCCACCCCCACCCCCCACCCCCCCCCCCGACCCCCCACCGGCATTTTACCTCAGAAGCAGCGGCAAAAAAATCCGTGCGATCATGGCCGATTCTCAGGCCTTCTGTGGAGCTGGCGTGGAGCAGAAGAAAGATCGGGGGGGGGCGGTTCAGTGCCAGGGCCTCTGCACATGCACGCTAGAGTCTGCGCGCATGTGCAGTAGCTCCTGGCAGGCCGTTTCGGCAAACGCGCGCTGCAGGCTGTGTGCGAGGGGTCAAAGCACGCCGTCCCTAGCCCTGGCCGAATGGGCTCCCTCATCAGCGACCCGCTGCGTTCCCTAAGGTCCATAAGGTAGGACCTCTATTTTTTATTTGTTATTTACTGATTGATTTTGGTGCTTTAGGGGCAGGGTTCCTTCCATTTTATTTGTTAGTTAATTGCTTATTATTTTTTGTGCTTTGTTTGGTGCTTGGTGGTGCTTTAAATGTAGTCACTTGCACCGATTCCTTAACTGTAAGCAAGGTCTTTCTTTCTGTGCGGACAAAAGTGGACACATACGCTGCCCTAAGTTAGTTTAGTACAACTTTTTTCTGGCCAAATTAGCATAAATGGTGTAAGTGGCTGGGAACGCCCCCTTTTGGAAAAAAAAACTGACCTAACAAAAAAGCTAACTAACTCACTTACACTGGCGCAAATTAAATGGCCATATTTGCAACTAAAAAGATACACCAGAAAAATCAAGTTACACCAAAAAAAACGGTGCAGCTCATGGGGGGAATTTGGGCCCATCCATGAAACCGCCCAACACAAAAAGAAACCACAAGAAGGCTTGGTGAGCAATATAAGGATTTAGCAATTTGGGTTTCTCCCAAAATGCTTCTACTCGGCCAATAATAATGTGACGTACATCCATGAACCATCCTGATCAACCGGGATCAAGTTGATTGTGCAAAGGTATGTTGGCTGTGAGAAGAGACTATACACAATCCTGATGTGGCATTAGAGTCAAAGGGAACAGGGGGGACAACATGTTGAATAACAAGTCAATAAAGGCCCCGTAAGGCTGAGACACCAGTCACAAAGGAAGAAATTAAAAGCAGAAAATGCTGGAAATCTCAACGGGTCAGGTAGCATCTGTGGAGAGAAAAATAGAGTCAACATTTCAGGTCAATGACCCTTTCGTCAGAACTGGCGAATGTTAAAAAAGGACAGATTTTTAAGAAGCACTGAAAGGGGATGGGGAAGAAAGAACAAAAGGGAAGGTCTGTGATAGGGTGGAAGGCAGGAGAGATTGGAGAGACAAAAGGGATGATGGGCCGAATTGAAATGGCAATAGCCGGAGTTAAATGAGGTTCATCTAGATAGGATGTGAATGGCAGAATAATGACCAGCTGCCATTGGAGACAAAGAGAGAAAAAACATAAGCTCGAGATGGGGGGGGACGGGGGTGAGGGGTGCGGGCAGCGGTTAAAGGGAGTCAAAGATGGGTAGAGGTTATGCTCTGAAATTGTTGAACTCGATGTTGAGTCCAGAAGGCTGTAAAGTGCCTAAATGAAAGAAGAGGTGCTGGTCCTCGAACTTGCGTTGAGCTTCGTTGGAACAGTGTAAGAGGCTGAGGAAGGAGATATCAGAGTGGGAGTGGAGCGGAGAATTAAAATGACAGACAACTGGAAGCTCGGGGTCACCCTTACGGACTGAACGGAGGTGTTCTGCAAAGCGGTCACCCAATCTGCGTTTGGTCTCCCCAATGTAGAGGAGACGCGATCGTGAGCAGCGAATACAGTATGCTAAATTGAAAGAAGTACAAGTAAATCACTGATTCACCCGGAAGGATTATTTGGGACCCTGGATAGTTGCAAGTTATGGGGAGGAGACGATTGCTAAGAAGCTTTCATTGGAAGGAAGTTGAATTCACAATAAATTCTGAGTTACCACAAAGGAAGAACGTGTTTTGTAAAGTAAGAGTGAGTCTGCTGAAGAATGTAAAAGGTACATGTAAATACATTTAAATGGATTCCCTTAAATAGAAAAGACACCCGAGATAATGTAAATCACCAGGGAAAAGTGACATCGGGAAATCTGCACTTTTACCACAGGCTGCCCGATTTACACCTGTCCAATTTAACCCCCACCCCCCGCGATTTACACCCGCACGATTTACCGTGCCAATTTACATCCCCTGATTTAGAACTCCCGATTTACATCCCCAGATTTACAGCCCCTCGATTTACATCTGCCCAATTTACACCCCGCCCGATTTACACCCCGATTGACACTCAGCAATATTTTCACTTCCATTAAAGTAAATTTAGCACTCAGAAGTAAAAGTGTAAATTCACCCCACAGCTGTTGCAGTGTCAGAATATGTGGAACAGGTTTGGTGACTCATTACACATTACTCTTGGGAAAAGGATGATGGCTTCACATTGACCTATTTTTGCGGTCGGAACTTTCTGGTACTATGGTCTTTTGACCTTTATTAAAAAAACAATGGAAAATCCCAAATTTCTGCAATCTCCTCTGTTGGTCTGTCATTATTTGCTTTGTGGGAAAGCCAAAAAGGGTTATAGCTACAACCAGAATGAAGATAGTGTCAAAGTGATGTAACCAGACTCAGGCACATCATGAGTAACCCAAATCTCAACTTCCTTACATTACTCAACAAGCTTACTTGTGGTGTCAATGGGCTCAATTTTGCCCAAGTCCGTTTTCTGGCGTGCTGCCAGAGTTATGCCCATTGTTCTAGGCCAGAAATATTTTGCCAAAGTTTCCCTAATTCGAATTTGGCACCGTGTAGCGTGTCCAGGCGCCTCAGGGGATGGAGCCTGCTGTCTGAGGTAAAAAAAACAATGTTGCACCTTCTGCGCATGCGCGGCAAAAAAGTGCCATTTTTGACATTATTTC